>NW_023270320.1:32269746-32343668 GCF_011800145.1 Mirounga leonina | reverse complement strand
AGGGAGGGAGGGGAAGGAGTAAGGGAGGGAGGGGAATCCCATCAAAATAGTGGTGATGGTCTTTGAATTTATGCTTCATTCTACCATCAACTTCAGAACTTTCCATGCTCATTCTACTGGAGCCTGGTTCATTTCTGCATTTTACTATTCTACATTGTACTGTGAATCAAGATGAAGTGTTGATTTCACCATAAACTTGCATGGAACCAGGTTCGCTATATAATACATAATTTTATATTAGCAGAAATAACTTTCCAACTTTTCATTTGTTTTGATGTCAATTTATTACAAGAAACCATTGCCTGGAAATTGAGCTATTGCGCTGCTCTGCTGAAAATTCCTGTGCTTAACAGCCTTAATATGTTATATTTGTGTGACTTAGTGGTAGAGCCCGCCAAACAAGCGCCTTACAAGAGAGCATAATTCTTAGCAGACAGAAGATCCATTCATTATTTGTATTATAATTACAGTGAAAACATTATTGATAAATCAAACCCAAATAATTATTCGTTGAAGAGGAAAGGATATTTAGCTTTCTGATGTCATGGAAGATGCTGTGTGTAAAATCTGTTCACTTGCTCACGCTCACACTCACTGGAACAGCCCAGAAATATCAAATGCCTTTCCATATCATTTCCTCCACCAAACTTCATTTCCACCATCAACAGTGGTGAAATTACAGGCCTTCAAACAGAACATATGGAACAAAAATCATTTTATCTGAACGAAGATGTAACATCAACCCCCCACCCCAACCTCAGCATAAGGAAACAAAATAAGGAGCTTTTGTAGCTTCGAAGACAGTCCACGGGAAGTAGATTTTCCCTGATAATGACACCCCACTGAAAAGTGTGTGCTTAGAAAGGATTTCCATTACTAGCTAGCTGAACATGATTCACAATTCTCAAGTAAGCTTCCCCCCCACCCCCAGTTCTTTGAATATGTAGAAAATTACTGGAAGAAATAACTATGGGAAATAAGAATACCTCAGTCCGAAGTTGAAAATGGAGAAGGTGAAGTTGAATAGCTTGGTCAAATAACTGAAATTTGTGGAAACCACACTGATACATGATATCGGTGGGCTCCATATTTGAAGACAGTATGAGGACTGATGTTGTTGTTAGCTGTGGGCATAAAGGTAACTGCAAGGACCCATACGGAATCAGGAGCCTTTTCACTGTGTATCTGAAGAATCTTTTGGCTTGGGGGAAATGGTTGTTTTCGGCTATTCTCTTCCCTTAAAATGCCAAAGGCTTTTGCTAAATGTGAATGACCTCATTTCTGATCGCTGTGTGCCAGGCTGGTCTGTCTGCCATTGTTATTTCCCAAAAGCTGACAGTTCCTCCGCATTGTTTCAAATTGCGTTTCTGTATTCTCAGAGCTTTTCTCCAGACTGCTGTGCTTATAACCATTGTAGGGCATTCTAGGAGCAAAGCTCTTTCACGATCTTACAAAATATAAAGGAAAAATACAAAAATTACTTCATTTGCTACACCACACAAAATGGAACATTTGCTTCAAAATGTCCCTAAAGAATGTTGCTGAATATTTGCATCAAGAAAAATCTCTTTAATTACAAAACAGCAAAACAATGATTTCAACATTAAAATACAACCCTGGGTTAGCAGTGCTCTGAATAACCCCCCAAAGAGACCTAAAGGTTCTTACTGAAATAGACAAAAATGTTGCCTGGTCTACATTGTGAAAGAGAACAGACACAGTCCCTAGTTGGCAGGCTTGGACTCTGGGATTTATATATAGACCAATTTAGAAGCAGCAGCAGAATATGGCGTTTAAGCTGAAGACCTATAGAGGATTGAGTTGAAATGCGGTGGGTTAACATCTTTCTTCATAAAAATAAACTGTGCATTTCATATATGTAGAAGTCCTTCTGAAGTGGTCAGAAATCATCTGGATTCTCATTCTTAAAAAGATTTTACATGAGACAATCTATCTCGAAGATATTTTATGAGGTTGCATTACCATGAATTCAAGTTCTTTGAGGGATAGGCAGAACATTAGTAAATGTGTGCAAATAACATAGTATTTTGAGTACATTAAGTATATGCACGGCTTGATGCTTTTTACTTTGATAAGTGTTTTTAAAACATCGTATATACAACATCATTAAGATCGTAGTTCACAGGCGGTAGTAAAATTCATATACAGTGTCTTAAATAATCACAGTATGAAATTCAAATTATGCTGCTTCCCACTCACCCTCACTCAGGTACTGAAAGATTTCAAAAACATACGTTTAATTTTTAAAATTTGTGTGCCTTGAATGCAGAGGGTGTATTATGCTGATTGAAGGTGATCTTTGGGGGAATGCAGAGAAATAATGTTAGTCTAGAAGGCTCATAGAACCCTATGGTGGCAGAAGTAGAATCAGGAAATTCCGCCTTTTCATTTTAGTAACAAGTACATTTCATAATAGGGATTCTATTATAGGATAGCCATCTTGTGTGCAATATAGGAATTACTTTGTAACAGAAAGATATTATATTATACATATATTGCATAACTTTGGTAGCTCCATACTCACTCTCCCTGCATTACATGGGACTTTGACATGAGGAAAGTCCAGGGAGGGATTCATGATACCTATTTTTATTTTTTCATTGGCCTTCTAATTGCCCTAACTTCATGATGTAATTTTAGAAGACTTACAGGTAAATGATTCTAAATTATAAAAATAAAGTGCCTGAAATAAATACCATAAAATACTTACGTTATTTAGTTAAAGTTATTATTCATGCATGTAAAGTATTAGGGATTAAGTCTGATAATAGTATTGCTGATGATGAGCCTCTGCTTGTCTATTAGGTTATATGTGCTAAATAGTTATTTTAAATGCTTTCTCATTGACAAATATCAGGGAAACTTCACCGTAATATGAGGCAGATTCCCCTTGGCAAGGGTATATCTTATCCCACCTTTGAACTGTCTGCATTGATCTGCGGTATGTGCTTATCAGAGTTAAGAAAGAGAGGAAGAAACAGTGTATCAGGCCTTGGGTGGAAAATCGGATTTGTCTCCCAAAGGTGCAGACTTGTATTTGTGGTAAAGGGACCATGGAGGGCCAAGTTGGAGCAATACACACCTCGGAGATGGTAAGCAGGGAAGCCGATCTGAGGAGAACAGGGAACCCACACGCTGTTGGGAAGCTTCCAATCCAATGGAAGAAAAGACTGAGCTGTGAGGTGGGCAGAGAGGAAGAGGGAACTCGAGATGAGAAGAAAGAGCAAGGAATCCTAAAAGGATAACAAGAGGACTGAGAACTATAGGCGTCAGTAGAGAGCTATTGCAGAAAATGGAGTGAGTCAGATGATGTACTTTACAAGTTACTTAGAATACAGAAGCAGAGGGGCGCCTGGGTGGCTCAGTCATTAAGCATCTGCCTTCGGCTCAGGTCATGATCCCAGGGTCCTGGGATTGAGCCCCGCATTGGGCTCCCTGTTTTGTGGGAATCCTGCTTCTCCCTCTCCCACTCCCCCTGCTTGTGTTCCCTCTCTCGCTGTGTCTCTCTCTGTCAAATAAATAAAATCTTAAAAAAAAAATACAGAAGCAGAGATAAAAGATAAAATAATGATAGGAAAGATTAAGTAGAAGTATTTTCTATAAGCTTGTAAGAGAATAAAGTTCTGATTCAGAAAGCAAAATGAATGGAACAGAAATAATTAAAAAACAGAATGAATGGAACATGAATGAAGACAACTTTAATGAAGTAGAAACAGAATCTCAAGTCTCAAAGAGATTGCTCTTCTCTAGGCAGAATTGAGGAAAAGACCTTCACCTCGAGGAATATTCTTGGCATCTTCAAATTCAAGAGGGTAAAATCTGACTGGCTTTCGAGCAGAACAGCTTTTAAGGAGAACAATGGCAATAATAAAACACTGGTAACTAAACAACAACAAAACCAAAAAATCTTATACTAATAGTTTTCCACAGTATGAAATGCCAGAAGACAGAAAACCAACCATAAAATTTTGAGAGAAAGCAATTTTGAAACGAAATGTCAGCGCCCAAGCAAGTCGATGTTTCCATGTATATGCATCACAAGAGATTTTCTCAGAAACGTAATGGCTTTCCAGATACTGAAGAAGTGGCTGTAGGGTGAAGGTCTCTAAGACTTAACTTCTACTGAACAACGGGCGTAGAGATGAATACAAATGAAGGATTTAAGAATGTGTAGCTCAAAATATTTAAGTACTTATGACTCGAGATGACTGACATATTAACATGAAATGAAAAAATCTAAATCAGTTCCCACTGGAATGGCTAAAACAAAAGGGGAATACTTATGTGAAAAATAAGATAATATTATTTGGGTCAATATCTCAAGACTGAATGAAGAAAATAGAAATGGGTGAGAGGTAGGAGGGACAAAGATACTTTCTCTTCCAGTAGGAGGGAAAAGGAGATTTTTTTTTTTTTTTGGTGAGAGAGAGCACTCGAACAGGCGGGGGATGGGAATGGGTGGGGGAGGGGTGGGGCAGAGGAAGAGGGAGAGAGGGAATCCTAAGCAGGCTCCACACTCAAGATGGACCCCCACCCGGGGCTCGATCTCATGACCCTGAGATCGTGACCTGAGTGGAAATCAAGAGTCTGAGGCTTAACTGACTGAGCCACCCAGGCACCCCAGGAGATTCACATTTTTGTGTATTTCATGCTAGAAGTAGAGCCATGTAGGTTTTGGAAAACCTAGGGGCAAATAAGACTGGAATTTTTAAAAAAGTTTGACTTCCTAATCATTGCATAGAGTAGAAGAACAGTTTTGTGCATATTACTGTAGACAAAATAGATGAAACAGTAGGGGGTCTAATAAACCAAAAATATAAAACAATAGAAATAGAATGAGGACCCTCAGTTATTACTCTAAATGTTCATAGGATAAAGTCCCCTACTGAAACAAAAATGTTTCCAGATTATGTTCAAAAACAAAAACAAAAGTAAATTCAATTGTATGCTGCCGACAATGGAAAAACCTAAAGCCGGGTTTTGAAGGAATGAGCAAACATTTATTAGACAAACAAGAGAAAGATGAACAAGAGTTTCATTAGTGTTAGACAAAATAGAACTCAAAAGAATAAAAAGGGAGTAATTTTTATATCGATAAATAATTATTACATTCCATAATAAGGCTGTAATATTATCATTGAAATGGGAACTTTTTGGGGATAGAGACTATCTCCAAGGCCAGACACAGTGGCAAGTACCTAGTGTTCCTTTAAAAACAAAAACAAAAACAAAAAACAAGACTTTTTAAACAAAATGGGCCAAAGAGGGGTAATTTTTTATTGCTAAGACTTAATAAGTGCTCACTTTTGCCTGTGTGTGGTGTGTATTACAGAAGGCTAATTATATACATTAACACCTTCAGGTATAATTCATGACAAGAGAAATCTAGTCATAAAATTATGTGACAAATAATAGAACAGCAAAGTATCTATTATGAAAGCCATAAAAAATCCAAGGTAAATTGAAAACCGTACAATTACTGGAAGAGACATTAATAAACCACTCTCTTTAAATTACTATCAAATACATAAAATATAAGGAAGAAGTTGAGGGTTTAAGCAATATGATTAATAGAGCTATTAATATATGCCAAATAGAATACACATTTTAAATAAGGGTGAATAAATGAAGGAGTAAATGAATCTGTTGTGTGTGGAGTGGTATTCATTGAGATAAGAAATTTGAGGTTATGGTCAGTTTTAGAAATCTGGTTTGACACATTTTGATATTGACAGTTTGCTGACATGTACAATGACAGGCTCACCTCTCAGTTTAAAAAAGTCATCTAAATAATTCAACACGAGGTAACTGAACTCGATGAATTGCAACTCCAACTTATCTGGAGAGAGAACTTTATTGGAACAGCACCAATTAACCTTCAAATTATGCTAATGGGACACAGGAGGAATATGACTGAAGACACACATCACTATGGGTAGGTGGATTAGGAATGATTCTCATACGCTGGATGCACATTTCTAGAGGTGTTTGTGACAGATAGCACAAAAATTCCCTTATTATATTCAATGATCTTCTTTCTGTTTTTACTTCCTTCTGCATCCTTCCTGATTGCTTTGCAGCAAATGATAGTTGTCCTTGCTCTTCTTTTTGAAACACTCCAATTTAGTTGTTCTATAGTTTCTCTGGTAATTTACCCTTAATCTCACTATTTTCTCCTCTTCTCCTGTGTCCTAAACATTGATGCTTCTTGGGAATAAATCACTAACTATTATTCTTTATTCTATGAGTTTCTTCCCCAACTCCGTAGACTCAGAAACACTTTTCAGTAAGCTTAGTTTTCACATGTAACACTGAAAGCAAATCAGTGGTAGAAGTGAGGGAGAATGGGAAAACAGAACATGCTTGATTGGGATTGTATTGATTCTAAAAACCAGTTTTGAGATAATTGTCATCTTACCAGTTTTAAATCTTTGATCCTTTAACATGGTATACTTCTTTATTGATTTAAACATTCTTTAATTTCTCTCAGCAATATTTTGTGGTTGGCAACTTACGTGTCTGCCCAAATTAAGTTTATTTTAAATATCTTGTTTCTGGATGATAATGTAGATGAATCATTTTTACATTTAATTTTCCAGTTTCATTTCCCTGCTTTTAGATAAAAATATAATTGCTTTTTATTCACTGTATCTTCTGCATCTTACTAAATTCACTTATTAAAGCTGGTAACTTTCTTGCATATTCCTTTAGATTTTCTCTATACAGGATCATGAAATCATTTCCACTCTGAATGTTATTTTATTTTTTTGCCTTCTTGCATTATAACAACATTGAGTAGCAGAGATGAGAAAGGATGTTTTGTTTTATTTCTGATCTTAATGGGAAATTATTGTCTTTCCACTTTTAGTGTGTTGCGGACTTTAGGTTTTTTGTAGATGCTCTTTTTCAAGCTAAGAAAGTACCCCTCTATCCCCAACATTTTGGGAGTTATAATCATGATTGGTTGTTCGATGTGTTTTCTTTAATTTGTTCCCCCAGTGAAGTCATATGGACCTAAAGGGTTTAAGTTTTATTTTATTTTCTCATGAGATGGTTTTTTAAATTAAGCATCAAGTTTCACCCACGTGCATTCCACTGCACTAGGAGCCACTTCAAGGACGTAGCCTGAGAAAGCAATGTATTGTTGAGTCCATCTGGGCGGTAGCCATGACTGAGCCCCATTAGGGCCTCTATTCAAACTTCTAAGATTTGGTGGGTAGGTGCAGAGATCTACTCATCTTTTGGCCAAGACAAGCCTCTTAAGTCAGTCCTCTTGCTTATTAAACCTGCCGCCCACCCACCTGGAGTGTCTGCCTCTGTCTTCCATCTCTCCTTGCCTTCCGTGAATAGGTACCTTTGTCAACCAACAAAGTTGGACTTGGAGTTTGTGTCATTCAGCTACAGAAACAAAACAGAGAGAGGTTCAGGTTCTCCTGAACCAGGAAGTCCCTGTTATTGGAGCTTTTAGAGATTTTCACCATAGCTGAGATGGTCTGGCGGGGCTCATCCATGGGGAAATGCTTCCAAAGTCAGGCCAACACCAGCTCGACATCAACTTTTCGGAGTATGCTGTCCCAGGTCCATTCCTTCTCCTTTCAGTGCCCCTCAGAGTGTTAGCTTGGCATCAAGTTCCAATGCTAGTTTTAAACTGAAGCTCTAATGGCCCTGGTTGACAGTATTTTTATCAGATATTGGAAAAAAGCTAATTTCCTAGGTTATTCTCTGTCCTTAGTGTATTTTGTATGTGGGGATGTGGGAAGGATATACATAATGCCAAGGTCTGCATATTCAAGGCTTACATGCTAAGCATAATCCAGTTATTCTCCAGACCAGGGACTTATCTCAGAATAAGAATTTCTGGGAGTCAGTCACAGTCATCACTAGTTTCTGGAAACTCCCTATAGGATTTTATATGCAATTGGTTTTGAGAACACCCTTTGGATTATGGCCTATAGGAATTCCTTGTTCTTTGTTTGCATGTCCACTGTAATTGAATAGTAATTTTGTGAGCAGTTCTATAGATGTCTATAGCTGGAAAATAGTTCTATAAATTATGCTAATGCTTACTTTTTTTTCTAAAAAGAAACATTTGAATATCACTTATGATCTAGTATGGTTTTCCAAACCTGTTTAGAGTTTGGCATTAATTTCTAATGGTTCTCTTTTATATAATTTAATGTGTGAATTTATTAAAATATCCTAAACTTGCTCACCCTCAGGGTATGTGAGAATGAGCTTCTGCCTTCCTGGGAGCAAATTGCAGATCAGCATTTTTAATGCTGCCTAAGATCCTTTGTGTGTGTTTTTTAAAATTACCAACATAGATCAAGTTTATGTTAATTGTATGAAAAAGCAACAGAAATAATCAGTAACATTTACACAACTTTAAGTAGTTAACCTAGTTCTGAGGCAGCAGAATTATTCAATAGTCAGCACCTTAAAGTAGGTAAAACATGTAATAAAGCATTTTCTTTGACTACTTTTTTTTTTTCTTTCTCCATTTTTGCAGTACTGGTTGGGTAAAATGTGGGTTGATGTTGTGGCTGTAGTAATGTGGTTTAAATCAAATTTATCTCAGTCTAAACTCAACATGTTTCCTTCTGCATGTTAAGCGGTGTAGTATGAATGCTTTCTCTTTTCTTCTAGGGTTTTATGCTCTTCTTAACACTAAAGTGACTGTACAGAACAGGCCCGAGAATTCCTTGGTGCAAAATTACACACAAAAAAACATAGGAAAAAAACCCCCTTACTTCAAAAACTTTATAAGAAATCAACATTTATTGAGTGCATAGTTCTGTACTTTATTGACTGAACAATAATAAGCCCTTCTTTTTCTTTGAAAAGAAGGCCCCAGAGTAATGCAAAAAAGGTAACAAATCCTAGAAAGGAGGGGCTGTATACTTCCTTCGGATCTGTGAGGCATTTTCTGTTTAAATCACACACTAATTCTCTACGTTATCACATTGTCTTTCCAAATAAATGTAAGGTTTCATCAATGAAAAGTGAGTAACAGGTTAAGGTTTTTTTCTTTATCAAATCTATGATTTTCAAAGGAACACAGGTGTAATTGAACACAGGTCAGTACTCCCAGCAGCATCAGTGATGATCTGTGATTAATTGAAAGCCCAAGGAGTCTTAAAATTGTCACTGAGCTTTCAAGGATTAGAGTGATTCCCTTATACTTCCTCCCTTTCACTTACTTCCTGCTTACTTCACCGCACTGGACCTTTTGTGATATGTCCATCACCAACAGATTCTTCCTGGTGTGTTTGTGTATTTTCAATCCATCACCGTTCCACAGATTTCTTTCTTAGACACATTCATACATTTTTTAGGACATTATAGGCTGTGGCAAGAACACTTTTTTTTTTTAATTGTGCTATGGGATGATTAATTTTATTGTCATCTTGACTGGGCTAAGGAATATCAGATATCTGGTAAAATATAATTTCCAGGTGTGTCTGTGAGAGTATTTCTGGAAGAGATTATCATCTGAATAAGTAGACTGAGTAAAGAAAACCCCCTCACCCATGCAGATGGGCATCATCCAATCCACTGAGGGACTGAATACAACAAAAAGGCAGAAGAAGGGTGCATTTGCTCTCGTGACTGAATTCAGACATCCATCTTCTGCTTGTGGATATCAGTGCTCCTGGTTCTTGGGCCTTTGGACTTGGCCTGAGTTATACCCCTGGCTTGCTTGGTTGTCCAGCTTGTTGATGGTGGATCGTGGGATTTCCTGACCTCCATAATCATGGGAGCCAGTTCCTATAATAAGTCTCTTTCTCTCTCTCTTCTTCCCCTATATATATAAATATATATTATATAAAATATATATTATATATAAAAATATAAATGTATATAAATAATATACAGGTGTTCCCGCTTTTGAAAGTTTGTTATGCCACTTTGCTTTTATGAAGGAACGACATCATCACCTGCTTTTGCCTACGAAAATAAATCAGAGAGGATTTTTGCTTTTATGAAAAAAAAAAAAAGACAAAATGCAGAAGTGGTGTTCAGCATTGGTTTTGGAGCGAACCGTTATGCAAACAGTACACACATGGGGCAGTGAGAGTGGTATCACCAAGCTCCGTCCCTGGGAACATATACTCAGCACGTCAGCATCAGGCCACCAGAACTTTGAACTGTGTCTGTGAGCACCTGCACCTCATCTCGGTTTGTTTCGTGCATCCATTAACAAGATGTGCTCTAAGGTATCGGAAAAACCTAAGAGGGGTTATTTTTTGGGGTCTGGGAACACTCAAAAATGTTTCCATATAAATTAATGGTGATTGCTTCTTTGCTTTGTGCCATTTTGGCTTATGAACATTTTCATAGGATCATTCTACTTTCAGATAGTGGAAGAAACCTATATATATACACACATATATATATATATATGCACACACACACATATATATATATAATGTATGTATCTATTACGTGCGTTTTTTGTGGGTTGAGAGAAGATGTTGTATCCGATTACATTTCCCCAACAATGATTGAATAGAATTTTTGAAATCTTCACCAAATATTGTTTTTACAGATGAATCTGCGATCCAGGAAAGATCTCAAAACCGGCCTGTCAGGGCTCACCAGGCTGGTCAGGGACAGAGCCATGAATAGAAGCCACAGCCTTTACTTTGAACACAGTGCACTTTCCGCACTCCTCATGGCTCTTGTCCGTGTTCAAAAGCTTAATTGTTTTTGAATGTTCTCAATATGACTAAGCTAATAAATCCAGAGGAATAGTTTTTCCCATGCTTCAGTGGAAACGAATCAGCATGGTTTGACTTCTAAGGTTATTGACATTTCCTAAGTGATAGCTGCTCATTGTAACGTGTAAAGACTTAGTTAGCCGACTTAATGAAAATCCAGTCATTGCTACACTTTAAGGATGCTGAGTGAAGTAAGAGGAAGAGGGAAAGAAGAGGAGGTGGAAGCCCTGCAAACATGAATCAATTTACTAATATCATTTTTGCTAGTCCAATAGGATAGGACATGCAACACATTTATAGGATTAAAACATATACATGCATTAATTTTAATGAGAAAAATTCAAAGAAGTGATGCATAGCTACAGGATTGAGGAGTGATAAAAAATAGGTAGTAATAAATGTTACACTACAGTAGTTTTGACTGCTCAAAGGAAATAGATTTGGAATAAAAACTTGTAACAATATGCCCTGTAAATTACCCCAAAAAAGGGGGGTGCGGGGGGATAGCCAATTTCTAAAATAGCTTAGATGAGAATGAAAGACTGTGAAGGTCCGCTGAATCAATCTTTCACAAGATCACGGCAATGTGTAAATGTCTTTTTAAAAATCATGCTTGGACATTTATTCTCATAGAAAGAAATTCTAACAAAATATCTAAGGAATGAGGGCGCTAACCAACAGTCAGGGGACTTAAACATAGATTAGAGTAAGCTGTTGATACTCTTTCAATCTCTTTTGCTATTATACTGAATCAAAAAGATTTAAGGGTTGAGGAGAAGGAGGGGATTCGAATTAACCATTGATCTCATTTTAGTGTATAAACTTGTCCAAAGATTAAAATATTTGGATTTGGGGGGGATGGGACTGGGGGGAGGATAAAGGAACAGGACAGATAAAAACCTTACTTAAATGATTTAACCAAAAACTGTTCTATATAATTTACTCTTGCAGTATTTGTTTTTTTGAAAGTAATATCACATATCAGGAAAAAGTGTATTTCACATCAGAGTGATCATTGCTAGATAAAATGGAAACAGCGATCTGAAGAAATCCTCTGTCCTTAATTCAAGTTTGAATTTAAGCAAATGCAAATTAATTAGTATTATGTTCTACCTCATTGCTGTTTACAAAGTGGTTTTGTCCTGGACCAATTTCCAGGCATACCTTGAAGAGATTGCGGGTTTGGTTCCAGATCACCACAATAAAGTGAGTATCACAATAAAGTCAGTCAAATGAATTTTTTGGTTTCCCAGTGCATATAAAAGATATGTTTAGACTGTACTGTAGTCTGTTAAGTGTGCAATAGCATTATGTCTAAAAAAAAAGTACATGCCTTAATTAAAAAATACCTTATTGCTAAAAACTGCTAACCATCATCTGAGCTTTCAGTGAGTCGTAAGCACTGATCACAGATCAAAATATCAAATATAATAACAATAAAAAAGTTTAAAGTATTGTGAGAATTACCAAAATGTGACTGACATGAAATGAGCAAATGTTATTGGAAAAATGGCGCTGATAGACTGCCACAAGCCATTGATTCATAAAAAATGCCATGTCTGGGAAGTACAATAAAACAAGGGATGCCTGTATGAGTCCGTCATTTAAGTACGTGTACTTTAAGCTCATAAATTTCACTTCCAATTCAAGTTTCTTTGTAAACTTATTGAACATATCCCCCCAGATCAGTACCATATAAAGATGTGAAATTTAGAGTGTAAATCAAAACTTTAAGCTTGTTTCCTTGAACATTTATTACTTGACAGAGTTGGGGGAAAATATCAACTGTGAACATATTTCAAAGATATGAATGTACTAATAGCCTTTAAAATTACTATTTATGAATCATAAACTCATCCGTGTCGATAATAGACTCTACAACATAAAATATCAATTTTATTGTAAATTCGGTAGTACCAAAAATAATTGCTTTGTTATTTAAATGAAATTCACAGTAATCCTGCATCTCACAGTCACATTTTAATAATTGCAAACTAGCAGAAAATAAGAAAAAAATGACTGAAGCAAGAGCACAATAGATATTCAGAAAAGCTGCTTTCTGCTGCAGTGTTCATGGTTACTGCAGGCGTAGATGCGGATTTTAGAAAATAGAGAACAAATTAAGAAAAAATAAAAATCACGTTCTACTCGTCAATCAAAGAGGGCCATCACTGGCATATTTGCATTTTGTATATTTCTGTTCAATATTTTTCTACGTCCAAATTGTGATCAAACTCCAAGTATAGTTTACATGGCGCTTTTCTCACTAGTTATTATATTGTGAAAATTTTCTCATGTCATGAAAATTCTTCAAAATCTTATTTTTGTTACATAATATAGTCTTTTATATAGATGTACCCTAATTAAATGAACTATTTTCTAAATATTGGAAATTTGACTTGTGTATATATAATATATATATATAAATTTGACTTGTTTATGTATCTAAAACAAGACTGTTATTATAGTAACAAGATTGTAATGGGGATATTTTAACATATTTTTGTGTTCAAATATGTGATGATGTACTTAGAGAAGATATCAGAATTAGAATAATTAAGTCAAATGTTATACATGTTTTAAAGCCTCTTGATACAAACGGTTGAATGCTTTCCAGATATTCAAACTAATTTATATTCCCTGTACCTACTCACGAGCACTGGATAATAGTTTTAAAAATGTGTTTTGTATGTTCAAGTATGTTTTTCTTCAGTCACTGTAGTAACTGCAGAAACTGAATATTTTTATTCATTAAACAACTATATTTTCTTATTTGCTTTTCTGTCCACTCACCTATTTATTAATACATTTTCCTATTTTTCACATATTTTTAGAGAGAGAGAGAGAGTGTGTGTATACAAACAACATTAACGTTGCCATACTTTTCCATTTTTAAATAAGTTTAAATTTTATTTAATGTTCTTTTTTGGCATTAAGAAGCTTTAGTTATTGTGCATTCACATCTTTTGTAATTGCTTTTGTTGTTTTAGTAATTAGCAAATTTTTTCCAATTCAGCAATGAGCTAAATATTTCTCTAAATTTTATTTTTTAACTATTTATTTAAATACTATTTTGTCAGTTTGAAACTGATTTTGGATAGTATATCCCTTTTCTATTGATTTGTGATAGTTTCTTCAGCATGAAATCAATGTTTATAAACAGTTAAGGTCTATTTTATGGCATTTTACTGTAGTCTATTAATTTGCCTGTTAGATCTGGTATGGCACCAGATTATTATTGTCCTGAATTATTATGCTGGGCTGTTTTGTACAGCCCTGTTTTAATTATTTTATAGCTTACAATCTTTCAATATCCAGAAAGGCATGTCCCTTCTTATTACTCTTCCCAAGTTTTCCTAGCTATTATTGCCTCTTTATTTTTCCAGGTGAAGTTTATAGCTAAAAAACAAAACAAACAAACAACCCCCCCAAAAAAAACAAAAAAACTATCATTAGGAAATGACCTGTAATGGTATTGAAAACATACACTATTTCAAAAAACATTACAATATTTGGTCTCCTCATCCAGACACATGGTAAATCTCTCTTATCTCTTAGTCTTTATCTTTCAGTAATGTTTTGGATTTATCTTAATATATGTTCATATTTCGAGGCATGTATCTAGTTGTTTTAAGTGTCTCTCTTTCTGTGGGTTTTGTCTATACATTGGTGGAGAATTTATTTACATAGCTGCATATAAGAAACAAAATATTATTTTAAAGTGACTTGTGATATTTTCCAAATGGTATTCTGCATGTTAGTGAGCCCAGGTGGGGCCGGTACAGTCATGGATTTCTGAGGCTGCTGAAGCGTGGAGAGTAGTTACTGCTGACATGTATTTAGAGCTTACACTCCACCAGACTGGATTCAAGCATTTTAGAAGTGCTCTCTCCTATAGGCCTAACCACAGCACTATGAGGTAGGTATCACTATTTTAGTGAGTTTAAGTGAATAGCCCAAGTTTGACCAAATGTGCCAGGAGGACTCAAAACGAGGCAGTCT
Organism: Mirounga leonina; assembly: GCF_011800145.1. Classification (NCBI taxonomy): domain Eukaryota; kingdom Metazoa; phylum Chordata; class Mammalia; order Carnivora; family Phocidae; genus Mirounga; species Mirounga leonina. The sequence goes on along the minus strand of NW_023270320.1, from coordinate 32,328,924 downwards.
GGGGTTGCCTGGGTGGCTCAGTCGGTTAAGCGTCTGCCTTTGGCTCAGGTCATGATCCCAGGGTCCTGGGATTGAGCCCCGCATCGGGCTCCCTGCTCAGCAGGGAGCTTGCTTCTCCCTCTCCCTCTGCTGCTGCCCCTGTTTGTGCTCTCTCTCGGTCTCTCTCTCAAATAAATAAATAAATAAATTAATAAATAAATAAATAAATAAAATCTTAAAAAAACCCACAAAAAACACAACCAACATTCCGAATCCATAGTATGTGCCATTAACCAGTACCTTTTAAAAAATGTAACAGCTTTATGAGATATAGTTCATATACCATACAATTCACTCAATAAAATGTACAACTCAATGTTATTTTAGTATATTCATAGAGATGTACAAGCCATTAATCAATTTTAGGACTTTTAGAACTAGAAGTTCTGGACCCATGAGTTGTCACTCTGAATTTCTCCCCGGCCACTCCCAGCCCCTGGCAAGCTCAAAAACTATTTTCTGGCTCTATAAATTTGTCTGTTGTGGACACTTCATGAAGAGGATCATAAAATATGTGACCTTTTGTAACTGGCTTCTTTCGCTTAGCATGATGTTTAAAAAACTCATCCATGAGGAGCACCTGGATGACTCAGTCAGTTGGGCATCTGACTCTTGATTTCAGCTCAGATCATGATCTCAGGGTTGTGAGATCCAGCCGCATGTTGAACTCTCTGCTCAGTGCAGAATCTGCTTGAGATTCTCTGTCTCTCCCTCTGCCTTTGCTCTTCCCCTGCTCACATGTGCTCTCTCTCTCTCTGTCTCTCTCAAATTAAAACAAACAAAACTCATCCATGATGTAGCATGTGCATGTACCATATTAGTTATGGACAAATAATGCTCCATTGTATGATTATATTATACTTGTTTATTTGTTAATCAGTTGATGGACATCTTTTCCCATTTCTAGCTATTATGAATAATACTGCTAAGAACATTTGTGACCAAGTTTTTGTGAGGGCGTATGTTTTCAAATCCCTTTGGTGTATGCATTAGAGGGAAATTGCTGGATCATATGGTAACTCTACGTTTAATTTTATGAAGAACTGCTGAAATATTTTCCAAAGCACTACACCATTTTACATTCTCACCAGCAATATGTGAGCATTTTGATTTCTTCACGTCCATACCAACAATTGTTATGAGCTTTTTTGATCATAGCAACTCTAATGAGTTTGAATTGGTATTCCTTTGTGGCTTTGATTTGCATTTCTCTCATGACTAAAGATGTTGAGTGTGTTTTTTGCTTCTTAGCCACCTGCACGTCATCTTTGGAGTAGTTTCTATTCAAATCATTTGCCAATTTTTAAATCCAGTTGCCTTTTGTTGAGTTGTAAAATTTTATATATTCTACATATAATTCTTTTATATTTTGTCCCAGTGTGTAGGGTTTTTCTTTTTTCATGTTTTTGATGATAGTCCTTGAAGATCAAAAGTTTTAAATTTTGATGAATATGTCCAATTTGTCTAATTTTCCTTTTGTTACCTGTGCTTTTGATATCATGTTAAAAAATGCCTTTGCCTAACCCAAGGTCATAGAGTTTTACTCTTATACCATCTTCTAAGTGTTACATTTAAATCTATGGTCCATTTTGAATTAGTTTTTGTATATAGTGTAAGGAAGGGGTTCAACTTCATTCTTACATGTATCCAGTTGTCACAGTACCATCTTCAAAACAAAATTAGTTTGAAATTCCCCATCAAAACCCAGTTATCTTCTTTAACTGAAAGGAAACCTACTTGTCTATTAATAGCATATTATGCTGATCCTCTATTGGCAATAGGGGAACTATTTCCTTGTGTGGCAGAAAGATTCTTGTCTCACCCCCCTTTTTGGGGGGAGAATATTATGACTGAATATCACCAAACTCCCCATCCTCCTGACTTCAGGAAAGTTGCTTTTTTTCTAGTTTATTTCTGGCCCAGAAATGGGCACTGGGAAGAGACACCACTTTTACACACCTTTATTAAAACTTTATTAAAGGTTTGAAGAGGGCAAAAAAATACAAATGAAATACAATTGGGAAATACAGCTCCAACCACATGGTTTACTCAAATCTTCCTTGAGGTTCTTTTTTTTTTTTTTTTTAAGATTTTATTTATTTATTTGCGAAAGAGAGAGAGTAGCAGAAGGAGAGGGAGGGAGAAGCAGACTCCCTGCTGAACAGGGAGCCTGATGTAGGATTCGATCCCAGGACCCTGGGATCATGACCTGAGCCAAAGGCAGACATTAACTGACTGAGCCACCCAGGCGCCCCTTCCTTGAGGTGCTCGACAGTGATTATCCCTGCCATGATCTTGGCCTTCATAGATAGTATACCTGTTCATATCATCACCAAGAAATGGCTTTAGTTTGCCTGGAATACTTGCTGTCTTGGCCCTAAATAATGAGATCCAAGAAAAACAAAATGGCTTTCCACTTTGTTATGCAAGGCCCTCCTCCCTAGTTACTTCCTCTGTCAGTATCTGTCTCTGCCAGTGTAACAAATGTCCTGGCTTTTCAGTGATGACCATAGGAAAAGTGTCTTTACCATGGGTTACCCAGACACTCAGAGCACAAGTAATTAAGCATAATAATATCTATGTAAGAGACACACAGAGACCAACAAAGGAGCCAGTGGTTTCCATTTTGTTTTTTGTTTGTTTTTGCTATACATGTAATTGGGAGGAGATCAAAGTTATGAACTTTTTTCCTAACACATCACTACCATTAGCTTGTCTTCGCGTAATTGGAAAAATGAAAGTGATTTGACATACCTATTGAATCTGGTTGGTTTCTGAGAAACTTGTATGCATTTTGTTTATATGCACCTTATGGACTAATAAACTACTTCATCTTTTTGAGAAGATACGGATTCTGTTCTCATTTTCGAAGAAAACTAAAGTGGATCTTTTATGCAAAATGTTCTGAAAACTAGCTGTTTAACAACTTAAGTCAGCTTTTGAATAATAAATTAATAACAATATTGTGCTAATAAGTATAATATTTGCTTAACAAAATAAATTTACCTACTTTGGAAGCACATCAGGAGGTCTAATAGATCAGTAAAAGAGTATTCTGAAAAAAAAATCAAAGTTCTATTAATCTAAACTTTTATTTTAGGACAGGTAGTAACGTTTTATTGGCCAACTATATATTACAAAGTCCCCATCTTAGATGTTTTCTTGTAAATAAAATGATAATCATACTGCATAACATTTTATTATTTAACAATTTGTAAAATATCTTCACTGTATTATTTCATTTAATGGACATACCAATGGAGATATTATACCATAACTAAAAGCATTATTTTTGTTTTAGTTTTTCTTAGACTCATGCTAGGAAGGTAAGTAAAAGTAAGTTTTTCTCTAGTTTTTGGCCAAATGGTAATTCAAAGCAAGTGTTGTACAGTTCTAATACAGTTTTTCAATGTTAGAAAGATTCCTTGTTTGAGAAAAAAATGAGTATCTTAAAGACAAACTCTTTCTTGGCAGACAGAGGGTTTCAAGGTGACCTGGTATTGGAAATGGATCTGGAAGAGAAGCTGAATGTGCCTTGAGGCATAGGACGCTAATTTTGTTTTATTGGATTTTACTGTAGCTATTAATATATTTTGCTAGAGATTTATGTGATCAATTTATCCTGTGGCCTGAACTAATTCCCCCACTATATTTTATCAGAATATGTGACTTTCCCTAAATTTAACTATATTTCTCATATTTTCCATACATGAGGAATATTACCCTATGTTTCTAGACATATTTGGTATTATAAGAATATTTTGAGTATTTAAGAAAATCAAAACCAAAATATTATCATTACTTTCCTTTATGTTTCTCCAACAAATAAACCAAGATCATTTAGTTACACTATTGTATGTCTCTAGCATTACTGGATTCTTCAGTGAAATGACAAATGAATTACATTTTTGGTTCTGTGGCCTTCATTGCCCTATTGCTCTTTTGGTAATATTTGCCTGAGACAAGTAGTTATTTTTCATTAACACATTCAATCATGGGTAATAATATTTTAATAATGGTGAATGTGAAATTAATTAATAACCCCCAGGTATGGCAGTTGGATAGAATTGCTCTCCTTTTCAAACACAAAGAAAAACAACTCCATTGGTAGTTATATATTTGCATATGGATGACCAATCTATATGGGATTCTAAATAAAAATCATTGATAAGTAAAACTGTATGTTGGCAAATGGTACTCAGTTTCTTTGTTTATGGATAACTCATTTTGGAAGATGTTAGTTATTATGGCAGTCATCATCAGCGAGAATTCCTTAATTAGGGAACTCTTGTAGTGTGTCAGTAGGTATCAATATTGCAATATTTGATGTTATTTAACATGCTTTGCAATTTGAATGTGTAAGTGGTTTTACAAACACTTAGAATATCTATGTGACTGTAATTTATGTTGGAATGAATTGTTGCGTTATATATTTCAAAAACAATAATATTGTAAAAACCAATTTTATGCTTATTGGCAAACAATTTTATTTATATTTGAAGATATTTACTCTTTCTTTGCTCCCTCTCTTTCTTCCCACATTTCTCTACCTACTCTTTCTCCCTCCCTCTCTCTCCCTTTCCCCCTTCCCTTCCCTACTCTTCCCTTGTTTTCTGCAAAGTCAACATAAGAAGTAAAAACTTTAATCACCTTTTCAAAACCATTTTAATGTATTACTCCCTCATGTGGCCTTCTAGAAAATCAAAAAGTTTATTGAAAGATTTGAATACAATTCCTGTATATATTCCATATATTCTAAATGTACATTTAAGAATGTTCTCAGCAATCAGTCAACAAAAAGAAATAAAAAACATCCAAATCGGCAAAGAAGAAGTCAAACTTTCTCTTTGCAGAGGACATGATACTTTATGTGGAAAACCCAAAAGACTCCACCCCAAATTACTAGAACTCATATAGATCTTGGATATCAGCCCTTTATCTATAATTGCAATTCAGCAATGTGGCACGATACAAAATTAATGCACAGAAATCAGTTGCTTTTCTATACACTAACAATGTAACTATAGAAAGAGAAATTAAGGAATCAATTCTATTCACAATAGCAACAAAAATGTTAAGATACCTAGAAATAAACCTACCAAAGAGGTAAAGAATCTATACTCTAGAAACTACAGAACACTTATGAAAGAAATTGAGGAAGGCACAAAAAGATGGAAAAAACATTCTGTGTTCATGGATTGGAAGAATAAGCATTGTTAAAATGTCTATCCTTCCCAGAGCAATTTATACTTTCAATGCCATCCCTATTAAAATACCACTGGCATTTTTCAAAGAGCTGGAACAAACAATCCTGAAATTTGTATGTAATCAGAAAAGACCACGAATTGCCAAGGGAATGATGAAGAAGAAAAATGAAGGGGGGAGAGGATCACATTGCCTGACTTCAAGCTCTATTACAAAGCTGTGGTCACCAAGACAGCATGGTATTGTCACAAAACAGACACATAGACCAGTGGAACAGAATAGAGACTCCAGAAATGGACCCTCAACTCTATGTTCAACTAATCTTTGACAAATCAGGAAAAAAATAACTAGTGGAAAAAAGTCTCTTCAATAAGTGGTTCTGGAAAAACTGGACAGCCACACAGAAGAATGAAACTGGACCATTTCCTTATACCTTACACAAAGATAAACTCAAAATGGATGAAAGACCTCAATGTCAGACAGTAATCCATCAAAATCCTAGAGAAGAACATAGGCAGTAACCTCTTCGACATTGGCCACAGTGACTTCTTTCAAGACACGTCTCCAAAGGCAAGGGAAACAAAAGAAAAAAAATGAACTTTTGGGACTTCATCAAGATAAAAAGCTTCTGCACAGCAAAGGAAACAGTCAACAAAACAAAGAGGCAACCCACAGAATGGGAGAAGATATTTGCAGATGACATTACAGATAAAGGGCTGATATCCAAGATCTATAAAGAACTTCTCAAACTCAACACTCAAAAAACAAATAACCCAGTCAAAACTGGGCAGAAGACATGAACAGACACTTCTCCAAAGAAGATATACAAATGGCTAACAGACATGAAAAAATGTTCAACATCATTAGCCATCAGGGAAATTCAAATCAAAACCACATGAGATACCACCTTACACCAGTTAGAACGGCAAAAATTAACAAAACAGGAAACAACCAACGTTGGCGAGGATGTGGAGAAAGGGGAACCCTCTTACACTGTTGGTGGGAATGCAAGCTGGTACAGCCACTCTGGAAAACAGTATGGAGTTTCCTCAAGATGTTAAAAATATACCTACTCTATGACCTAGCAATTGCACTACTAGGTATTTACCCCAAAGATACAGATGTAGTGAAAAGAAGGGCCATATGCACCCCAATGTTCATAGCAGCAATGTCCGCAATAGCCGAACTGTGGAAGGAGCTGAGATGGCCTTCAACAGATGAATGGATAAAGAAGATGTGGCACATATACACAATGGAATATTATTCAGCCATCAGAAAGGATGAATACCCACCATTTGCATCAACATGAGTGGTACTGGAGGGGATTATGCTAAGTGAAGTAAGTCAAATAGAAAGACAATTATCATATGGTTTCTCTCGTATGTGGTACATAAGCAATAGCACAGAAGACTACAGGGGAAGGGAGGGAAATCTGAAGGGGGAGAAATCAGAGAGGGAGATGAACCACGAGAGACTATGGACCCTGGGAAACAAACTGAGGGTCTCAGAAGGGAGGGTTTTGGGGGGTGGGGTAGCCGGGTGATGGGCATTAAGGAGGGCACATATTGTGATGTGCATTGGGTGTTATACATAACTAATGAATCATTGAACACTACATCAGAAACTAATGATGTACTATACAGTGGCTAACTGAACATAATAAAAAAATGTTCTCATATTTTAAAAAAACGCACAGAACATTACAGCATGTTTGGTCCTTTCATTCTATATTATAGATAGATTGTATTGGCTAATGTATTCATTTTATGTATGTAAGGAATTATCATAGTTATTACTTCTTAGTTTTTAGGAGAGGAGCAAGAGAGAAATTCAAAGAAGTAACGGGCAGGTCAGGATAGGCCCTGCAGCACCAGGAAGAGGCTTTGATTTTCACTCTGGGTGAGAAGGACAGCCATCAGGAGAGTGTGAGCAGAGAAGTGTGTCATGAGTGGAGTTATATTCTAGCATCAGTCCTGCTGAGCTGAGAACTTACGGTGGAAAGGTAAAAGCAGAGAGACCAATTTGGAGACTATCCAACCAATAAAGCAAGAGATGATGGTGGCCTGGACCAGGATGGTTGCAGTGCATATGCTAAGAGGTGGTCAGATTCAGGGTGTATACTAATGATAGAAGCAACAAAATTTACTCAAAGTTTAGATAGATACATGGCTCTAAAGAAAAGAGGAACCCAGAATGTTATCAAGGCTTTTATACAAAGCTACTAAAAGGATGCTATTGGTGTAAAGTAAAATTAGGAAAATTGTGGGTAAAACAGGTTTTGGGAAACATCAGATTTTCAGTGAAGAAAAATTTAAATGTGGGCTATCATTAGCCATCCACACAGTGATTTTCAGTAGGTAGGTGCATAGGTGAATTTTAAGTTCAAAGTAAAGTTCTGTGTGGGAGATTTAAATTTAGGGAACATCATTCAGTATAGGGTTGGTAAATCATGATTTCAATGAAATCCCATAAGGAGAAAAGAGAGAGGTCTGAGCACTGAATCTTAGGGCACCCCCTGTTGACACATCGTGGGGAAAGACAGAATCAGCCATAGGCTAAGGAAAGTGATGGTAGGCGGGAGTCCAGGACAGTGGGTGTAATGGAAGCCAAGTGGAGAGTTTCCCATGCTGTTGGGTCAAATAAAATGAGGTCTTAACCATTGATTGTAGCAGTGTGGAGGTTGTTGATGACCTTTATTTCCCTAGAAGGGACAATAGAAGTAATTACATATTGATAGAGGAAACCTTAAATTGCCATGTGTGAAATTCTCACCTTGAGAGCTCTTATATGCCTGAAATGTTTAAATTTTTTTTTTCAAATATTGAGTCTTTTACCCCTCAAAAGAATCTGTGCAATGGAACCTATCATTCTCACTACAACTGAAGTCAGAGTGGATAAATAGCTTGGCCATGTTATTACTTGGCCAGTGAATAGCAGAACAAAGATTGACCTCAGGATGGTCTGATTTTAGAGTCCACAATCTTATGTTTTGCTCTATATTAGCCATGAGGTAAAGGAAAGCAAAGATCAAATTCGCCTATGGTTCTAAGTAATAGGATAAAAAAAGCAAAAATGACCACCCTGAAATCATCAATGAGTGCTAAGTTCAGAGCATTTTAATGTTTATTTTTTTTCCTAAACATTTTCTCTTTTACTAAAATGATGAGCCACTAACAATTAGGAACTGGCTGTTATTTTATTTTATTATCTTATTTTATTTTTTTAGTTTCACATTTTTATTTAAATTCCAGTTAGTTAGCATACAGTGTAATATTAGTTTGAGGGGACTGGCTTTTAATGTGTCCCTGAATAGTCAGTGAGAAATCAACCTTCACCTCCTAGTGGTAGTAAGGGGAAGTGCAAGTAACAGGAAGTGAGTTGGGTGGATTACTTGAATGCGTTTTTCCTGCTTTGCATAAATTTTGAGCCTCAACTAGTGACCTTTTGTGCTAGAAACTGAAGATAGTCACTGACAGGAAAATCATAATTCAACAGCCGTTTAACACCATCTCTGCCACAGTCACACCCATCCTGAGGGAAGATGCCCAGACTGGGAACATAACTCCATTGTAACAAGCATGAGGAAAGGCTGTAATCCTGGTCTTGACTGCTCCCCCTCTGACTCCTTTTATTAATAGCCTTGTTTTATTATTATTATTTATTAATTTATTTATTTTAAAATCAGGATTGATTTTATTATACCCATGAACATCATCTGGTCAGATTAGAGTAAACTGAGTCTACAACCTTTAATTCCTCTGGCCAACTCAAGATGTAACTGGAACTCAAACAATCCAATATTTGAGTTGTAGAATGCTATTTTATCATTTGACTTGATCAAAAAAGCTAATTGAAACTTCCTGTTCTTTAAGAGGTTATATCTATTTATTTTATTTTTTATTTTATTTAAAGACATTTATTTGAGAGAGAGAGAGGGGGAGAGAGAGAGAGAGAGGGTATGTGTGTGAGTTGGGGGAAGGACAGAGGGAGATAATCTTTTAAGCTGACTCCACGCTGAGTGCAGAGTCCGACCCAGAGCTTGATCCCTCGACCCATGAGATTATGACCTGAGCCAAAAACAAAAGTCAGACTCTTAACTGACAGAGTCACCCAGGCTCCCCATATCTATTTTATTTTTAAATCCAAACATGCCATACTATTTTCAATATGGCCCCAAATTAACTATTTTATCTACTTTGATCCTTAAAGTGACTTATTTTAAAGTCACTGCTTCAGGCAGGCTTAATCTTTTCCTAAGCAATATTTCCCAACCTCTAGGCTAATCATGTCCATGTTTCTTTACAAAGCACTCATCAGGAGACAATTTCTTCCTTAGAATTAATCACATTGTTTTCTATTTCTGATTTACCATTTAAAATTTTATTATTTACCGGATTTGTATTCACTTTTTAAAATTCAAGTATAGTTAACAGAAAATGTTATAATAATTTCAGGTCTAGAATATAATGATTCAACAATTCTATTTATTACTCAGTGCTCATCATTTAAGTGTACTCTTAATCTCCTTTATTTATTTTCCCCATCCTCCTGCCCCCCCCACCCCTGCTGGCAACCATCAATTTGTTCTCTTTATGTAAGAGCCTGTTGTCTCTTTTTTTTTCTTTGTTTGTTCATTTGTTTCCTTTCTTAAATTCTGCATTTGAGTGAAATCATACGGTATTTGTCTTTCCCTGATTTATTTCACTTAGCATAATATAATCCAGATTCATCCATATTGTTGCAAAGGGCAAGATTACATTGTTTCTTATGGCTTGGTAATAGTCCATTGTACATATACACCACATCTGCTTTATCCATTCATATCCATGGACACTTGGGTTGCTTCCATATCTTGGCTCTTGTACATAAAAATAATACTGTTGGGGGAAATCCAAACTGGTGCAGCCACTGTAGAGAACACTATGGAGGTTCCTCAAAAAATTAAAAATAGAACTACCTTATTATCCAGTAATTCCACTACTGGATTTTTACCCCCCAAAAATGGAAACACTAATTTAAAAAGATGTTTTTACTTTTACTATTGCTCAGATTTTTGAATACTTCCAAAGATGATCAAATAAAGCTCTGCCACCAAATTATAAAAAGCTAATGTCAGTCCACAGTTATATGTTAACACTGCTTTAATATAAAATGCACATTAAACCAAACTTGAAAATTCTCCCTTTTAAATTATGAATGTGTTATTGGTTAATTAGGCAGCTTACTTTGATTTTAAATTCACATGAATTATCCATGTAAGATGGCTTAAAATAGGAGAGTATCTTTATTTTGGTATGAAAGTCTTGAGGGGTGATAAATATTTTTGATGTCTTGGGGAAAAGAATCAATCTGTCTTGGGGAAAAGAATCAATCTGATAATGATAAACATTTTATATCTCTTAGCATCTGGAATTCAAATTTCCATACTAAAGAGCTGTGAGTATTTAAAAAAATAGACATAAGATAATGTGGAACGTTGCCGTATGCAGTTATATGACTCTTACCCTAACTAGGTATAAGCTGATGTCTCTCTGCATTATGGTTGAAATACTCCAAATGTAGCACATTCATATCTGGAAATTAAGTCAAATCCCAATAGTTTCCCTTCACTGGAGCACATTAATTATAGAAAATATTCATATCCTATTCAACTGTGCATTTCTTAGATTTGATTTATAAACTTTAAATACCTTAGTTTTGCCTTTGCTGAATATTATTGATCTACTTGTTGAATGATGCCATTATACTAGAAGGGATTAAAGAGAAAATAGCAAAGTGAACGGATAATTGAATGGTGGGTATTTTAGTGTAATAGAAATGCTAAGTTTTCACAAGCAGATTATTTATTTACTTACTTACTCATTTGCTTATTTATTTATTTCAGTTAGCTATAGTGGTGTTCATTCCATGGCAGCAATCCTAACTTAAATAACCTAATTGCAGTGGGAACTGAGAAGGAAAACAAATTACGGTAATAAGAAGGGAAACTACTGTACACCCCTGGAGTTTCTAATTTTGAATGACACATTACAATTTTAGGTTTATATTAAATTCTCAGATTAGAATTTTATATAAAGCTTTGGTGCCTATTAAAATAATAATTATTTGATATAAAAATATACATTAGTATAAATAATCCGGTAGTTGTCAAATTGTCAATTTGTAGGGTTATGATTATTCATTTGAAATATTTATGAGATAGTCATAATATACTGTTATTTAATAGTCATATTATTCACAACTTGTGTAACTTAACTGTTGGATGCCTTGAGAGTCTGTTGATACAGGCTTTTATCAGTTCTACGATCCAGGTGGATGAGTAATGTGCCAATCCTTGGTGAAAAGTTACGCTCTTTTATGAAGTATTAAATGGAGGGGAGCAGAATGATTAATTTGTGTCAGGGTTTTAAACAAGGATCAGGAAGAAAAAGTTTCACAATGAAAAACCAATCTCCAGAAAGAAGAATGTAAGAATCAGGATAAAACTACCAGATCTAGTTTTGAATTTGGAAATAATAAATAACGAGCAGAGGTGGGTAGAACCAAGATAATGTTTCAAGGTCACCAAGAAGAAGAAATAGGTCATCAAAACAGAAAAAGATCCTTCTTTATGGCTATATATCATATCACTTCATTTTAAATTTGAATCTGTCTTGAATTTCTGTTAATGCTGCCATTTTGTTCCTGTGTCATGAACTGAAAAAAGAGCTTTGAAATAGTCAACATTTATTAGAAAGGTTTTTAAAGTATGTTCTTAACTTTAAACTCCATCATCTTTCATGTACCACTTATTATCTCTTTTATTATCTACCTCACCTAAATTCTCTGGAAGTTTCTTGAGAAATTAAAAGGAAGATATTGAGTATATCAATAATTTTTTAGAGCAAGCATTAAAATGCAATGGAGTGCAGTAATAGATTTTTTATGGAAGGTATTATTTAGCTTCCCCTTATTGCTTCTAGTTATTTTTTCATGTACAAGGAAAATGTTTGGAAAAGTACAATAGGGGGGTACCTGGGTGGCTCAGTCGTTAAGCGTCTGCCTTCGGCTCAGGTCATGATCTCAGGTTCCTGGGATCGAGCCCCGCATCGGGCTCCCTGCTCAGTGGGAAGCCTGCTTCTCCCTCTGCCACTCCCCCTGCTTGTGTTCCTTCTCTCACTGTGTCTCTCTCTGTCAAATAAATAAATAAAATCTTAAAAAAAAAAAAAAAAGAAAAGAGAAGTACAATAGGTGTCCATTGTCCCCCCACAGCCCCAACCTCCACCTCTAAAACAAGCATATCCCAAGTCCAGGGTGAGGTTTGCAAAAGGAAGGGAAGGCTATCACCAAAAATTTTAATCACTTACTTGTACATTGCATTTTGTAAACCAGAAATTTGATTTTACTATTTTATTTTTTTTCTTCAAGATTTTATTTATTTATTTGTCAGGGAGAGAGAGCACAAGCAGGGTGAGCAGCAGGCAGAGGGAGAAGCAGGCTCCCTGTGGAGCAGGGAACCCGATGTGGGACTCCACCCCAGGACCCTTGGAACATGACCTGAGCTGAATGCAGACACTTAACTGACTGAGCCACCCAGGAATCCCCAGAAATTTGATATTATATAACACAGAGGTTAGTAGTGCAGTCCCCAGAGTCAGGAAAACTGAAACTTGGATGTGTCTTTTTTTTTTCCCTGTGTGATCCCACACAAGTGATTCCAAGATTTAGTTTATTCACCTCTAAGTTGAAGAAAATACTAACATTTACTTTATAGGATTACAATAAACATGAAACAAGTTGCAAATAAATCTTACAGAAGTATATGGAGAAGGTACATCCAAAGCATTTCATGTATAGTAGCTATTGTTTTAATATTTTAATAATCTGATCACCTAACTCATTTTCCATCTAGAAAACTTGGTTGGTTTCCCACTGTCTCCTAGGTAAAGTCCAAGAGCGTTGGCATGCCACTCAAGGCCCCGTAGAGTCTGGTCCATACTTTCCTTTCCATTCTTGAGTCAATATCCAAAAGGACGTGGGGGCATCAACCTTACACACTTTCTGATAAACCTTCACAATAGTGTTCACCAATTCTAAGGGAGTTGTTTCCAAAGAGCTATGATCCATTCACATACAAGTTTGCTTTGCCCAGATAGCCTTCTAAATCTCTCAACTTTACTTCCCAGTGTGCATGCATTGAGATCCATATAATTTTTACCTCCTATAGTCTTTACAGTCATAACTAATTAGGTTCTCCTTTTTTTTTTTTTTAAGATTTTATTTATTTATTTGACAGGGAGGGACAGCCAGAGAGAGAACACAAGCAGGGTAAGTGGGAGAGAGAGGAGCAGGCTTCCCGCCGAGCAGGGAGCCCGATGCGGGGCTCGATCCCAGGACCCCGGGATCATGACCTGAGCCGAAGGCAGACGCTTAACGACTGAGCCACCCAGGTGCCCCCTTAGTTTCTCCTTTTTTATTGTTGTATACGTTTTTACATATTTTTATTTCAGAGCTATCGCCAGTACTATGATGATCTGTTAATGTGCATTTCTCTGATGCAGAGTTATAAATTCCTCATGAACTCATGAGTTTTGAGCTCCTATGTCCTTGTTTATTAGTTTCTAGGATGTGGTAAGTATTTAGTCATGTTTAAAAAAATGTATGGCTATTAAGAAAACAATAGGAGATACTCAGATAGCTTAACAAAACTTTAAAAACACTGTCGTGGGCTGAATGTCTGTGTCCCCCTCCAAATTCATAGGTTGAAGCTCCATCCCCAAACGTGATGGTATTTGAAGTTGGGCCTCTGGGAGATAATTAGGATTATGTGAGGTCATGAGAATGAGCCTCTCATGATGGGATTAGTGTTCTTACAAAAAGAGGACAGTGAGATCTCTTTCTCCCTGTGCATGCACCAAGGAAAGGCCATGTGAGCACACACTGAGAAGGCAGTTGCCTACAAGTGCGACTTCACCAGAAACTGAATTTGCTAGCAACCATGATCTTAGACCTTCCAGCTTCCAGAAGTGTGAGAAATAAATGTTGTTTAAGCTGCCCAGTCTTAAGCATTTTGTTATAGCAGTCTGAGCAGACTAAGACATACATTATTTTATATGTTCTTATTTTGTAGAGATATATTACATTTTGGAGGGAAGCTAGTCTGTTGTGGGATTGGAATCTTCGGATAGAGCATATATCACTATTTGAAAATTAGAAGTCTAAATATAAAAGTGAATATAGACAAAATACGGGAAAAATTTTGGTCAAGTGGTCAAGAGAGGCTGGAGGGAGATATAAGAAGCCTAGTTTATAATATAGTGGGTAGTTAGTAAATGTTTGTAAATAACTGTCTTACAATGAATGGAAGCATTGGTTATTAAATGAATACCTACTAGGCTCTCCTCCACTCACTGATGTGAGATATCATACTTTTTAGAAAGTGTTTTTCCTGTGAGTTTCCATTTCTCCTTGTCAACTGAAAAAGGTAGGGTTAGGTCCTTCAGGTGTGACCACACAACTTTGCACATTTCTAAGGTTATTCCTGACACGAAATTCTGTTAATATAGTGTTCTAGTAAATTGTCCACTAATTCTGAATTCAGAGCAAGCTTTAAAGTTATCAATAGGAAGATTAAACTTAAAGGTTAACAAAGATGAAGTTCCAAATGCAATTGATTGTTATCCTTTAAAAGAAAGAGAGGAATACACAAATAGTTCAGGGCAGTTGGATCCATGTACATGTATTTGACCACAGATTTTGACCGAAATACTTTATATATCATTGCATTTGAGCAATTAACTATTCACATATTCACATAGTCATGCATTATTCAGGTCATTTATTTTAATTAAAATAATACAACACCTTTCAGTGATTAATAATTAGTTGTTTCAGAAAAGTAAATTTTACTTTGTTGAATTCATCAGAATTTCAGTAACAGATATTTAATCTACTTCTGCATAAAGTTAGTTGCATAAAGTTATATGCCTTGATAAATAAAAATGTACATTGTCAGGATTTGAGTCTGCCTGTATTTCATGTCGTTATGAAATGAACAGCACAGAAGACTTTTTTTCCCCCCAAATAAGTTGAAATCTTTGTTGTAATTCAAGCTAAGGCAATATTGGACCTGTTATCCTGTCTCTATGTTTAGAAAATAATAATAAAATAACACAGTTTCCTCATAATAGTTACTCTGATGCTAGTCACAACCACCACATATAACCTGCCCCTTTATTTTTCACACCCCATTTCATAAATCAATACTTTTATCTCTTTTGTATTTTTCCTTTCTTTCATAAAAACCATTCTAGTCTATAATACCCCCCTTAATTCCTGCCCTAAGATGGGATATCTATGTATTGCTATGAAAAACACAACAATAATTTAGTATTTATTACAGGAATGACATCTGAGGATAAAATGCTTCTAACACTGCATCCAAATAATCCCAGATGAGGATCATTTTCATGCTTAATAAGTAGTTCTATTCACTATCTCTTGTTTTGTTTGTTTCATATTTTTCCTGGTGTGGCAGTCTTGTAATAATTTCTGGCTCTAAAGTATGCTGTTGTTTGATTTTAATAAGACATCAGCTTGCAGTAAAACTGAACAGATGCGATTTAAAGTGCTGATCTATCTTACACATCCCCATAAACTTCCATTCCTATTTCATAGGAATGAATAGGAATGAAATCCTGTGCAACTGTAAGTAGAATAATCTATTTCTAAGTTTTTATACCCTGACATATCACCTGCTCCCACTTCACAGCAAGCATTTTCTTTGGTAAGAAAGCCTCCAGAAAAAAAGAAATCTCTTATGGACTGATTTCTCTGGATAATTCTTTAAAAACCTCATATTTATCATAACAGACTCAGCAGATTCCACTAGCTGAAAATCAAAAAAATTAACATTAGATTTCTCTGCATAGTAGACATTAATGTACCTTTTTGTTCAATGAGCTACTTTAGCATATGGAATATAAAGTTCCACTCTGTGATTATGTCTCGAGCTAGCTGAGTTATAGGCACTTCAAGTACTTTTTGGAGAGTAGATTTTAAATAACCCAGTTCATAGCACTTAAAATATTCTACTGACATCCTGAGGGTTACTCACCCATAGATTTTCAACATAGGCATAATACAGCATCAATAAAGGACCATACAGCTGCTCAAATATTGTGTTCCTTAAAAACATGTTTGGGTATTTTTTTTTTTTTTAAGGAAAATAAGCTAGTTGTAAGTGTTAAAATTTGTTACAGCAAATATGGAATTGCTTAACCATGAAATCCTAAGCTGCTGCAACGGGAAGGATAGTTTATTGTGCTACACTGGAAATATCATAATCATTAAAAAACTCTTAGTTTAATGTAATATGGCAACTTTTCTAGTTGCCGAAAGATGGGTTGTGGTAAACCCACCATCACCATCACGGAGTGGCAGAAGAAATGAGAGAAAACTCAAGAACATTGAGAGAGAAAAATGTCAATTCTACAAATAGAAGTAACTGTACCAAATATTTTTCAGCATTCAGGGATGTCGTATTTATTCAAAACATGTGTTTACTGAGTATTTCTCATAAGTGAAGACTCACATCATTTCAGTGATTTCTTTTGTCCACCCTAACAAGGTAGTGCCTCTCAAAGTAAACCTGTAAACAAGTATAAAGGCTGGATTAATACAGAAAACAACTCTTTGAAAGGATCAGAGAACAAACAAGGCAGACAGAATAGGAGGGGCCCACATTCTGGAGACAAGAGAGGATGACTTGTGAGCCCCCCCTTCATCCTTTTATTTTTCCTCAGGGCTTTGTCAAGTCCATGGATGAGGAGTCAGAGCAGAAAGTAAAGCCTTGGGGTTTACAGAGGTTTCATTGTGTGGGGAGACAGAAGTTGGTGTTTGGTCCCCCCAAGAAGAATTGAATTTCTTCTTAGAAGGGAAAAATAACTGTAGAGAAGTGAGTGGGAGTGTGTGTGAAGTCTGCCACCAGTAGTTTTGACTACTTCCAGTGTTGGTGTTTAGGATGAGACACCCAGAGAACAAATATCAGGCTATGGTTTGAGATCCAAAGAACTGAGTAAATATTTCAGCAGTCTTATAGTTCTAGGGAAAATGAGGCAGCAGTGATTAAAAAATTGGATGACCCCTAAGGACACTCAGGGATTCTTAGTTGAGCTCCCAGAAAGAATGTGCCCGAAGAGCAGGGTCTATGCCTTGGGGATAGGAGCTGACCAAGGACAGTCCTAACTTCACAAAGCCCCAAACCTTTCCTTGACTGGGCTGGATGACCCACCAAAACATTCTATGCCTGCATGAGGATTAGTCCTCTCTTGAGGAAGATCATTAACCAGCACTTCTACAATTTTTTAATTAAAAATCACCAGACTTGTCTATAAGACTTGTTTTACTTGGCATAAAAACCAAGATAAGAAATACAATAAAAATAGATCCACAGGTGATCTAGATATTCAAGTTATTTATAAAAAATAGACTTAAAATAATCATGATTATTATGTTAAAAATAAGAAAAGATGGAGACTTTACTAGAGACCTGGAATCTATAAGAAAGTCAACTTAAAATTTTAGACTAAAAGAATACAATAACTGAATGTAAGAATCAAGGAGGTAGACTTAGGAAATGTGGCAGAAGAAAAAAGTTAGGAAACTATAAAAAATCAGAGTATTTTTTAAACATATAGAATGGGAAATTCAGAAAAGAGTGTAAAAGATCCAGCTGATGTACTAAAAAAAATCTAAAATATGTGTCATTTGAGTCCCAGAGTAAGAGAATAGAACAGAAGCAATAGTGAGATAATATTGCCTGAGACTTTTCCAACATTAGCAAAGATATCACCTTATATTTCAAAAAGCCAGATGGACCTCAGAAGAATTACAATGAAAATCACTTAAGTGGACCATGCAAAACTAGTGAGCAAAGATAAAGATAATGAGTGCCTGGGTGGCTCAGTTGGTTAAGCGTCGGCACTTGGTTTTAGCTCAGGTCATGATCTCAAGGTATATCGAAATATAATTGACATATAAAATATTACAACTTTTAGATGTACAACATGATGACTTGATATGAGTATATATTGCAAAATGACTACCACAATAAAGTTAGTTAGCACATGCATCCCCTTACATAGCTTCTTTGTGTGTATGTGTGTGTGTTCTGAGAACTTTTTAGATTTACTCTCTTAGCAACTTTCAAGTATATAATACAGTATTTTTAACTATAGTTACCATGCTTTACATTAGATGCCTAGGACTTAACGCATCTTATAACTGTAACTTATAACTTTGACCACCTTCACCCATTACATCACCCCCCTCACCCCCAGTGAACACCAATTTACTGTTTCTGTGAGTTCAGTATTTTTAAGGGCTCCATATATAAATGAGATTATGCAGTATTTGTCTTTCTTCATTTGAATTATTTCACCTAGCATTAAGTCCTCAATGTCCATCCATCTTGACACAAATGGCAGGATTTTCTTCCTTTTTATGACTGAATAATACTTGCATATATTTACTTTATAATATTACATATATACATAATATCACGCAATATTATATATTACAAATGTGACATATGTCATTTTTAAATATATATATTTTCATAATGTATATCTCTTATAATATTTTATGTATATCACATATTACATAAAATCACTAATGTTATATATATGTATAATTATGTATGTATAATACATATAATTGTATGGGGCGCCTGGGTGGCTCAGTCGTTAAGCATCTGCCTTCGGCTCAGGTCATGATCCCAGGGTCCTGGGATCGAGGCCCACATCAGGCTCCCTGCTCTGCGGGAAGCCTGTTTCTCCCTCTCCCACTCCCCCTGCTTGTGATCCTGCTCTCTGTGTCTCTCTCTGTCAAATAAATAAATAAAATCTTAAAAAAATACATATAATTGTATATGTATAAATATATATAATATTTAGTATTTATTATATATGTATAATGCATGTAATTGTATACGTAATATATTTTATGTGTGTGTATATATATATGTCACATTTTATTTATCCATTAATCTGTCAATGTACTTTTAGGTTGTTTCCATGTCTTGGCTATTGTGAATAATGCTGCAATAGACATGGGGATGTTGAGATCATTTTGAGATAGGGAGTTCATATCCTCTGGATATTTACTCAGAAGTGGGATTGCTGAATCATATGTCAGTTCTATTTTTAATTTTTTGAGCAACCTCATAATGTTTTCCATAGTGGCAGTTTCAATTTACATTCCCACCAAGAGTACACAAGGGTTCCCTTTACTCCAAATCCTTACCAAGCACCTGTTATTTCTTATATTTTTGACAACAGCCATTCTAACAGGTGTGAGGTAGTATCTCATGTGGTTTTCATCTGTATTTCCCTGATGAACACCTTTTCAAGTACCTGTTGACATTTTTATGTCTTCTTCGGAAAAATGTCTATTCAAGTTTTTTGTCCCTTTTTAAATTGGATTATTATTATTGTTATTTGCTATTGAGTACTCTGAATTCCTTGTATAATTTGGATATAAAGCACTTACCAGATGTGTAATTTGCAAATGTTATCTTCTACATGGATTACCTTTTCATTTTGTTGATTGTGTCTGCTGCTGTGTAGAAGCTTTACAGTTTGATGTAGTCCCACATAAAATGTTTATTTTTTTATTTTGTTACCTTTGCTTTTGGTATCATAATCAGAAACTTATTGCTAAAATCAATGTCAAGGGACTTTTTCCCTATGTTGTCTCCTAGAAATTTTACAACTTCAGGTCTTAATATTTTAAGTCTTTGTCCATTTCGAGATAATTTTTGTGAATGGTGTTAGACAGTATTCCACTTTCATTGTTTTATACTCATTGAAAAGGCCATCTTTTCTCCGCTGAGTATTCCTGGCTTTCTTGTCAAATATTAGTTGACTGTATGTGTGTGGGTTTGTTTCGGGACTCATTGGTCTATGTGACTGTTTTTATGCCAGCAATGTACTTTTTCTGATTTCTATAGCCTTGTGGTATAGTCTGATATTAAGAAGTGTGATGCCTCCAGTTACGTTCTTCTTTCTCAAGATTGCTTTGGCTATTTGGGATGTTTTTGTTTCCATTTGAACTTTAGGATTGTTTTTCTATTTCTGTGAGTAATACCATTGGAATTTTGAAAGGGTTTTGTTGGGGAAGGTCGTCAAAATGACATGACTACCAGTTTACCTGTGCACCGGACCCAGGCACTCAGAGGCTCTTCACCCCCTCCCCTGTTCCGGGAACATGGGTTCCACTTGCTTTTTTCTCAAGGACATAGCCTTGAGATAGCAATGTAGTGTTGAGAACACCTGCCTAGTACATGTGACTGAAGCCAGTTAAGGCCAAGACCGCATCTTGGAAGCTCCTGGAGGGGTTATGAACCAACAGGCTTGCATTGAATCTGTAGATGGCTTGTGTGGTATGGGCATTTTAACAGTATTAGTTCTTCCAATGCATGACCAGGGGATATATTTCCATTTATTTAGTCTTCTTTAATTTTATTTCTTAGTGTCTTATAGTTTTCAGTATACAGATCTTTACCTCCTTGGTTAAATTTACTCCTAAATACTTTATTACTTTGGATGCTATCATGAATGGCATTGTTTTCTTTATTTCTTTTTCAGATGGTTTGTTGTTGGTATATAGAAATGCAATTGATTTTTGTATACTGATTTTTTTTTATCCTGGAACTTTACTGTATTTGCTTATTAGTTCAACAGTTTTTTTTGTTTGTTTGTTTGTTTGTTTTTTGTTTTTTTTGGTCAAGTCTTTAGAGTTTCTTATATCTAAGATCATATCATCTGCAAACAGGAACAATTTTACTTCCTCTTTTCCAATTTGGATGCATTTAATTACTTTTCTTGTCTGGTTGTTGGGGCTCGGACTTGCAGTACTATGTTGAATAGGAGCAGTGAGAGTGAGCTCCCTTGTCTTGTTCCTGATTTTAGAGGAAAAGCTTTAAGTTTTTCACTGATTAGTATGATATGAGCTGTGGGCTTGGCAGATATGGCCTTTATTATGTTGAGGTATGTTTATTCCATTCCCAATTTGTTGAGGGTTTTTATGAAAAGGGTGTTTTATTTTGTCAAACACTTTTTCTGTATCTATTTAGATGAATGATCATGTCATTTTAATCTTTCATTCTATTAATGTGATGTATCACATATACTGATTTGCATATGTTTAACACTATATGCACCCCAGATACAAATCCCACTTGATCAAGGTGTTTGATCCCTTTATTGTTTTGTTGAATTCTCTTTGCTAGTATTTTGTTGTGAATTCTTGCATTTATATTCATCAGGGATATTGGCCTTAAATTTTCTATCCTTGTAGTGTCCTCATATAGCTTTAGTATCAAGGTAATGTTGGCCTTGTAAGATAAATTAGGGAGTGGTTTCTTCAATTTTTTGGAAGAATTCAAGAAGGATTGATATTAATTCTTTAAGTATTTAGTGGAATTCACCAGTGAAACTGTCTGGTCCTGGGCTTTTATTTGTTGGGAGATTTTTGACTGCTGACTCACTCTCCTTATTTATTATTGGTATGTTAAGATTTTCTATTTCTTCATGATTCAGTCTTGGTAGGTTGTATGTTTCCAGAAATGTATCCATTTTCTGAGTTGTCCAATTTGTTGGTGTATAATTATTCATAGTGGTCTCTTCTGGTCCTTTGTATTTATATGCCATCTACTGTAACGTCTCCTCTTTCATTTATAATTTTATTTATCTCAGTCAACTCTTGTTTTCTTGATTAGTTTAGGTGTGTTTTTCAGTTGTTTATCTTTTCAAAGAACTAACTCTAAGTTTTGCTGATTTTTCTGTTTTTTTTTTCTATCTCATTTGTTTCTGCTGTAATGATTATTATTTCTTACTTGATGCTAAATTCAGGCTTAGTTTATTATTCTTTTCCTAGTCCTTTGATGTGTATTATTAGAGTGTCTACTTGAGATCTTTCTTTTTTCTTAATATATGTGCTTATTCTGTAAACTTCCCTCTTAAACTGTTTTTGCTGCATATCATATGTTTTGGTATGTTGTTTTTCCATTCTCATTTGTCTTAAGATATTTTTTGACTAAAATTTGATAAATGAGTGTGTGCAAAGCTGGTAAAATCCAAATAAGACTGGTGGATTGTATCAATATCAATTTTCTGGTCTTGATATATTAGGTTTGCACAATGTTATCATTGGAGGAACCTGGGAGAAAGAGTATACAGAAAATATCTGTATTATATCTTAGAACTGCATGTGACGCTACTACTATCTCAAAACAGAAAAGCAAAAAAAAAAAAAAAGTACAATGCTCAGAGAATTAAAAGAGAAGTTTCAGAGTAGGTGAAGATATTTGGGGCACATGTGTAATGATGATATCATATCCAGATCTATCTAGGTCTAGATCTATACATAGGTATCAATATAGATATAGAAATAGATGTGTGTGTGTGTATATATATATATGTTAACATACATATATATGTACATATGTATATATGTACTTTAATTTCTATAAATCAATAAGCAAAATATAGACTTAATACTAAATGATGGCAAAGGCCACGAATAGGCACTATACTAGGGGATATCCCAATGATTAAAATTTATATGAAAAGGTGCTAAATGTTGATCATTAGTCATCAAACAAGTACAAATTAAAACCACAGTAAGGTACCATTACACACCTATCAGAATAGCTAAAAATAAAACAAATTTAAAAACACAAAGTGATACAAAGTAATAGCAAGGATGTGAGGTATCTGGAACTCTCATGCACTTTTTTTTGGTTTTTTGATGGTACTCTGTGACATATACATTTGACATACATGAGTACATATTTGCACCAAAAGATACATGTAAGAATCTTTAGAGCACATGCTGTGCTGGGTTGTCTGCTGTCAACTGAGCATCACTCCCTGATCTCCCTGTGAAATGCAGAAAAGAAGCTTAGAATGAGATTTTCAGAATCCCATTCCTGATGTTACTCTGGGTTAAATTTTGCCAACATGACTAATTCACATTGAAAGGTGGAAGAGGAGTAGTGGCTCTGATTCCCACAAGAATCTCATGGAAGCTGGTTCTAGCTCGATGTGCGGATAGGTGTACGATTCACAGGAGCTTCTCCATGAGTACTTGGAAATCTAAGTTGCTTATTCAGACAGGGACAGTTGATGGGAGCAATCTCATAGACTCATGAGAAGCAGAAGCTTTCCTGGGGCCTTTGACAACTACCTGCCTTGCTCCTTTAGACTGAGGTCTCCAGGATCTGCTTCCTGAACTTTCTTCTTCACCTGTGCTTAATTTAGTGGCAATTTCCTTTTATTTGTCTTCCCTTTCCTCTTCTGCCACCACTCACTGCCAAGCTCTCACAAAATTTGTATAAACTCTAATTTTTTTTTACAAAACCACTTGATTCTCAGGATAAATAGAATGGCCTTATTTTCTTGAATAAGTCCAAATTGTTACCCAAACCCTAAACAACCAAATTTCAATTAGAGAAAAGTAGATAAATAATTACATGATATATTCCAAAAATGGAATACTGTATTGCTGTGGTTCTCAGCTGGGGACAATTTTGTTTCTCACTGGACATTTAAAAATTTCTGGAGATATTTTTGGTAGTTACAACCTGAGGGACTACCATTGGCATTTTATGAGTAGAGGGGCCATAAATTCTGCTAAACCTCTTGCCGTGCATAGGACAGTTCTGGACAGGAAAGAATTATTCTGTTCAAAATGGGAATGGTGCCTGGGTTGAGAAGTCTGCTATATAACAATAACAGACAAATAATCTGCCTCAGTTTTATACTCAACATCCAGAGAGACTCTTATGAACATAATATAGAGCAAAAAATTTCAGAGTAAATCAGTATATAATATATGATTCCATTTAGGTGAAATTTAAAAATTGCCAAAAATAAATCTCTGGTTAGCTCTGGAAAAGAAGGGATAGGAAAAAGCAAGGGTTTGGTCTGGAAGGCTATTCTAGTCTTGATCAACATGATGGTGCCTTATGTGGAGATGAGGCAGATAATAGTATTTTGAAAGACAGGAGGTGAAAAACTCAAAGCCTGGGTATTTGGACATTGGTGCAGTGCATTTTAGCACCGAGGATGGCAATTCAAATGAGAGAAGTGGTGAATGCACATAGTGAATTGTGAGGAACTTGGAAGTTGAATACAGAAGTCCCCTCCTGCCACCATATCACGGTAAATATGTTCCAAGACCCCCAGTGGATGCCTGAGACTGCCAAGAGTACCAAAGCCTATGTATATTATGTTTTTTTCTACACATACCTATGATAAAGTTTAATTTATAAATAGGCACAGTAAGAGTTTAACAACAATAGATAATACAATAATACAATAGAACAACTATAACAATATACTGTAATAAAAGTTATGTAAATGTGGTCTCTCTCTCAAAATATCTTATTGTCCTGTACTCACCCTCTTTTCTGATGGTATGAGAATGAAATGCCTTCATGATGAGATGAAGTGAAATGAATGGCACAGGCATTGCGACATAGCATTAGACTACTATCGGCACTCTCCCTACCGTCAGAAGGAGGATCATTTGTTCTTGGACCATGGTCAATCACAGGTACTTGGAACATGGAAAGTGAAACTGTGGGTAAGGGAGGGACCACTGTATAGCAATTGCACTCCAAGCTCTTATAAACCAACTCAAGAAAGTCTAAATTATTATGATTTTGGGGGGTTGGGTCTCAAATCATTCATAGTCTCAAAGGTTTTATAGATAGATAGCTCAAGATTTTTCACTATGTACATGGAGTATATATAACGTGCTTTATACATGTCTTATTATATAAATCTGTTTATATATATGGTTTATTTGATTATTTTCCTTAAAAAATAAGTCTTCATGGTAAGAGTGCTTGTCCTATACTTCTGATACTTCTAGGAATATTTACAAGGAAGGGGGATATGTCCTTTGGTGAAATTATGTAAAAATAATCACCTGAGGAAATTTATGAAAACATTATAAGGTGCTATACTCATAAATCAAATATTTCTTTCCAAAAAGATTCATCCTTGTAGCTTTGGTTACACAGCACAGACTTGAAATATTCTGTTTACTTACAACTTGATCTCAAAATATTTTACCAAGATAAAGTATGGTGGACATGTTATAACAGTGATGGACTGTACATATAAAGTTGAAGTCATTTAAAAATTTTTAGTGCTTCTTGCATTAGATAGTAACAGATACTCCTGATAACTGTATTACTACCTGATCAATCAGATCTGCATACACCTGCACACTTTGGACAGAATGTTGGTCCTATTAAATTTGTTCAGCATCTATTTGAGTTAAGAAAGTGGTGCAAGAGTACATATTGAAAATTATATGTTCACACATGGAGATAGAACATTAGCTGAAGTTCTAAATTACTGCCCTTTTATACATGAAAATTCAAGTGAATAATATCTATTGTTCTTATTGTTTGAGGCCTATTACCATATTACAACAAAATGCAAAACAAAATAAAAAATATATTGGCTTAATACATTTATCTGGAACATATGGGATAAAGTAATCTTTAAAAAACATGGCTTGCATCATTAGATTAGGAATGAATATAAGGAAGGGGTTTGTTTTGAGATTTGACTACTGCTGTCTTTACTAAGAGAATTGTGGCTCATACATTTGTGTGCTTGGTAGTTGATGGAAACACTCATGCCTCCAAGGGTTGAAACACAATAAGATTTGTGATTAATTTTCAAATCACTTGTAGTCTCAAAACCACATGGAGTTGGTTTTATATGTTTTTTTAATAGAAACAATAAAATTATTCTTTTGCCTCTTTGCCAGTTATATTTTAGCTATGCAGAAATCACAGTGCTTCCTACTATGTTGAATGCATCCCAAGATTGATTACACATGTATTAAATGTAGTTATAGGTTATATATATTGTTATATGTTATGTTATAAATCGGTTTATGTAATGTTTCTTTTTCAAAACTGTAATATCGTTTTTTTTAAATCTTTGAATTCTTTGCTGAAATGCTTACACTTGCCTATTATCTTCATATTAAGCCTAGTTATTTTACAATCCATATCTATAAATTCTATCTGGAGTACTAGGGGACCTATTTTTGCTTAATGGTCTGTGTTTGTTGGTCTCTATTCAGATGTCATGTCTTCTCATGTCCCTAGGTATCTTTGATTGTGTGCTGAACATTTTAGTTCAAACATTACTTTTTAGAAATAACTGTCAAGGTGTTGGATGATGTAATATTTTTCCAGAGGAAGATTTTTAACCTCTTTCAGGTGCCTCAGGATATTAGAAATATATGATTAACTTAGCCCAATCTCAGGGCATAAGAATTTTTTTTTTGGACCACTGTCATAACTCAAAGAGGTGCTATAGACTATATAAGGGCTTATTTACTCCCATTTATATCTACACTTAAGATACAGCACTTTAACATCTCAATTTTAAATACAGGTTATTTAAAGTGCTGCAGAGTTAGATGCCCTGTATTCCAACTCCTGTCCTTCTAGCTCCACAAGTGTGAAGATTTCCTGCTCATACTCTCAGATGTTTGTCTAGTTGTAATACTGCACAGAATGGTCCCTAATGCTTGGCTCATCTCACTGATGTTGGGGCTTAATGTAGAGCATGAAATTAGCCATAATACCCGGCTTGCTAAAATGTAACGCAGAGGCCGCTTGCGGCAATGGAAGGTTTCAGAGAAGGGCGTGGGCCTTTGGAATGCTGGGGCCCGCGTGACCACTCTGCCGTTGGAATGCCATGGGGAGTTACCTTCCCTGAACCTCTCTTAGCCCAAACAGCTGCCCTGTGATCTAAGAGATGCATGCATTGTCCCTTAGGCTATGTTTAGCAGAACACACAGGTTAGCACATCTTATCTTTCCTGTAAATCCTCCTAGTTCCAATAAGCCCCCTTGTCACATCAGATGCTTGAGAAATGGTGATATGGACTTGCGATTATCCTGAAGGACCAATAAAAGCAGGAGCAAAGAAGAACAAAGGGTCTTCATCTCTGAGCGTTGACCCCCTTGCCTTCTCCTCTGTTTCACAGCAAAGTTTGGAATAATCTTTCATCCATTGGTACAGGTTGGCTGGCCATTCCTGGCAACAGATATCCAGTGCACTCCACAACTTAGCCTTGTAGATTTTTTTACAATTTTTTTAATTACCTATTTTATTCTTCTAGGAATCTACTTCTACTTTAATTACTGTATTCATCGGGGTGCCTGGGTGGCTCAGTCAGTTAAACTCTGCCTTCGGCTCGGGTCATGATCCCAGGGTCCTGGGATCCAGCCCCACATTGGGCTCAGTGGGGAGCCTGCTTCTCCTTCTTTCTCTGATGCTTCCCCTACTTGTGCTCTCTCATGCTCTATGTCAAATAAATAAATAAAATCTCAAAAATATAATTACTGTATTCATCATTTTATTTGTTGAATAAAGATTTCTTTCAGTTACTTTATTCACTATCACTGTAATCTAAAAAGGAGTCTCCCATTCCACTGTCTTAATAAGGGAATTTATTTTTTTTGCCAACAGGAAGAACTGTTAGAACTGTGAATCTCTTGGGCTTAAAGCCATTTCCACAATTATTTTATTATAAAAATTCTTAAAAGTTCTCATTACAAGAAAAAAACCAAATGAATTGCCTGATTATAGACAATGCTGAGTGAATTTTCATGTTGATGAATAAGGTATTTATTTATTTATTTATTTATTTATTTATTTATTTATTTTTTAAAGATTTTATTTATTTATTCATGAGAGACAGAGAGAGAGAGAGAGAGACAGAGGCAGAGGGAGAAGCAGGCTTCCCGCGGAGCAGGGAGCCCGATGCGGGACTCGATCCCGGGATGCGAGGATCATGACCTGAGCCGAAGGCAGTCGCTTAACCAACTGAGCCACCCAGGCGTCCCGAATAAGGTATTTAATAAATATATGGATGGTGCTGTTGGCAGAATTAATACAGGTAGAGAATGCAGTTACAAATTAAGAATAAGTATCTTATTTTACTGTGGACAAATAACTGCTCCTGCCATGATGGAAGGATTCCAATGTAATCAATCTTAATTTCCCATCAGTTGGCTGTTCTTTCCCTCCAGAGAATGATGCCATATCAAAGAGGAATCAACAGTATTCTCTGTTGTTGACATATTGGATATGCAGTAATAGTGTTAGCTAGATCAACCTTGGTAAGACAAACACTGTGCAATCATTTTATCCCTGCTGCCCTGGCCCTTTAGTGAAAACCAGGCCACTTGGGAAAGGAGGCAGACTAATCTCCATTGAATGGGTCATTTTTCTCTATCTGATCACTGAGACCTTGATCTGTAGAAGATGCACTTTGATGATCAATCTCATGGCAGTTAAAGTTTTTAGACTCAATACTGGGCTTCAGCCATAAATCTTGTGCTCATTCCTCCACTGTTATTCCTGCCAAGTCTGTGACCATCAGTTAAGCCATTAACCAACGTATCAGCGTAGCTTGAAAATTTTAGTTCTCTTTTCTTGTAGGCAAAGTAGACAAACAGATTTATTTTTTGAGTCTCTCCACTGGGAGTTATTTCCTTACTCATTGTCATTCAGGGATATCCCTTTAGGGGACTGTGGGAGCAACCAGTGTAGTTTTAGGTTGAGTCAGCATATAAAATGATGTATAAATATATATATGTAAAACTATTATAAATTTACATATTATATATATATACATTTACATATATTATATATATGTAGAACTATTATAAATAAAGCCATAAAGCCCCAGGTTTTTAATTTCACATTTAACTGATTATAGGGAAGTCCACATAAAGTCATTGGTTTGGGTCGAGGTAGAGGTGGTCATAGAATATTATATACCATGGGAATCTGAACCATTGCTTATGAGATGTGTTTGACTTCAGAAATAGTTTGGGCCTGATATTTTATATTACCCTCATACTTGGTAATGGAATACTTAACCTTATGCCTTCATGGATCAGATTATGTCTCTTTTCTGATAGGCAGGTCAAACCACAAGGACAATGAGTGACTCAAGGTCAAGCATTCTGCATCTACCAGTGCCCACCATTAAGCCTGAGGCTCTTGTCAAAGGAAAATATTTATTGATAGAAGAGAGCATGATTTCCCCAAACTACACGGTTTGTCTTATCAGATCTTTCCAGAGGCTCCACATGACATCTGTATCTCTCACAGACACTTGGAGCATCACTGATCTGGTTCATAGAGCTTAAGTGGCTTAGTAGTTTGCATTGTCCTCAACTTGCTCTTATTCTTGGACCACATAAATTAGCAGCCTTATTTGGTAAATGGATCAAATTAGTCCACTGTACTGTGTCACATAATTTTCACAATCCGGAGAGTTGTGGCTCTTTAGAATTGAAAGTTACAAAACACTTGCTTTTATCATTTGTTTCTGTCTTTGGAGAGACAATTTCAGCATACTGCAGACAACTAGATTCATAGAACCTTCTCTAAGTTGGTTGGCCTTTGATTTTCATTTGATTTTCCCTCTGTGATAAGAACATTTAGCATCTTGCTAAATAGAATAAGATAATCATTATTTCCTGATCAACAGATCTAATCAGTATGTGATCAATAGGACAAAGTAGTGCCATGTCCATACTGATATCAAGATGATCAGGATTAGTCTATGACAGTGATAAGGATGGCATAACGTTGAGGTGAGACTGAGAACTTACACTTCTACCAAATGAAAGAAAACTGCATCTTTCTTCCTTCATATAAACAATAACGCATTTTTCAAATAGATAGCTTTATCTCATACCAGATGTTGTGTTAGTTTGCACCTGCAAAGAGGGCATTGGTGTAATTAGAGTCCTCACCTGGTCACATAATGACATTACGCTGTCATTCTTTGAGACACATTTGCCTACAACAGAGGCTAACAGGAAAATTAAGTAGAGATATAATGGAAAACTTTGCTGTTTTTTCAAGTCTTTGATTGTTGCTTTTAATTTGACATTCCCTGAGAAATGTGGTTTTGACATTCAGTTGGTTCTACAATGAGCCTTTAAGTCATAATCAAAAGTTCTAAAGTTTGAGGTTGAGGTTGGGGTTCTGATTTCTTCTTACCCACTTCTGTAGCAGCCATCTCTTCTTGTCCTGCTGCTCTGCCAAAAGGAGAATTTCTTTGACTGCCTTTTCTTCTAAGGACTTCTCACTCTTTGGTATTCAATTGTCTTAGTTATGTTACGACCTTCAGTTATGACCTGATGGGTTAAAGGAAAACTTAACTTTTGCAGATACTCTTTTTACTCTTTAGATGTTAGGATGTTTGGATGTTAGGATGCCATGACTTTGCTGCTTTCTACTGACAGTAACACTTTTAATGCAGGAAATAAGAGGATAATGAAATCATTGAAAGTTTGAGACGTGAAAAAATATGGAAGCTCAGGGATTGTAGGGAAGCCACTCCCAGTGGTCTTAACTGTGATTATACTAAAGTTGTACGGTCTCAGTAGAGCATCTGAAATCCATGGGATAATCCAAACTCAGCAAGTTGCTGACACCCATGCACCTGCTTGCAGTTGCCACTTGAGAATAATCCCTTGTACCTTCCTAAAGCCACAGATTCTTGGTGGTATCTGTCCACAACCTTCCTGGCAAGAAAGATTTGCAGGTTTTCAGGATTGATGCCTTGCACACAGCAGAGTTTAAAATGGTGTGAACTATGCTGAGTACCAACAAATAATTTCAGGCACATCTCAATCCATTAAATTGTCATTTCCAGTATAAGAAAATGATTAAATCTCTGAATATGTATGTATATAACTGATCTTTTGAATAAATGTTACAGGTTTTATAATCCCTAAATTATATTTAGAGTGTACTGCAATGGCCCTGCAAATATCACAGGATAAACCATTTTTATTTTATTTTCAAAGTACCAAATGAAAATGCCAAAGGAAACTCACACTAAGCAGTTGTTAAAACTAGCCTTTGCTTGGCAGGAGTCTTTTAGTATATAGAATTCTATAACTTATTAGCTGAGGAGCCTATGCATTTTTAATAAAATAATTACATACATTACAAAATGCTCTATGTAAACATAAAAATATTTGCCAGGTTCTGTGGGTAAAATATTGTAAGTTTATAGCAACCTTTTTTTTTTTTTTTCCTTTAGAGCCAATGCTATGAAGTACATTATACCCTTGCATCAATGTACTCTAAGTTCTTAAAAATACAACTATGGATGAATAGTACTTAGCAACACAAATGAATTAAGTCTTGAAGAATGCAACAACATGAATGTCAAAAAACATTAAACTGAGTAAAAGACGTCAGACATAAAAGAGTATGTACTATATGATTCTATTCATTTTAAACTCAAAAAAAGCCTAATATAATCTCCTGTGACAGAAAACAGATGAGTTGCCTAGGACTGGGGCTGGAGCAGGATCGGCTGGGAAGGTGCAGGAAGGAATTTCTGAAGTAATGGAACTATTCTATATGTTGATTTGGGTGGTGCTCACATGGGTGCGGACATTTATCAAGACACTATGAAATGCGCTCTTCACTATGGATGCCCTTTATATAAATTATATTTCAACGAAGTGTGTTAAAAAAAAGAAAAGAAACAAACAACAGAAAGAACTGTCAGATTCACCCAGGGTGGCAAAAGCAGTTTCAGGGAGGAGGGGACGTAGAGATACTGAAAGGTCGAAGTCATGGCGGGTAGGAGGCAAGGGGGTGCAGTTTTCAGGAAAACCCTGCCCCGGGAAATGCTCCCAAGAGTGAGGAGTCCGTCTGGATGATCGTTATCCTCAAATCTCTTGGAAGAAGCAAATGTTTTTCCTCTGGGACTCAGAGCAGTGAGGAAGGAAGAAGAGTCGGGGGAGCGAGATGTTTCCCTTCCGAGGCGACTGCATTCCCTCTGAGCCGAGCAGCCGCTGGGCTCGGGCAGGAGCGCGGGTTTGCTGCGTCCTGCTGTGGGGCTCGGTCCCCCTTCCTCGCGCCTCCCACAGCTTCGCGTGCAGCGGCGATCGCGTGGCTCTGGTGGGCAAGGAGGAGAGTCCCAGCCTTGCCGCCCCCTCGCTGTAAGACTGGGCCGTATGATCTCACTGATAGGAGGAATTCTTAATTGCAGGAAACAAACTGAGGGTTGCTGGAGTGGGGGCTGGGGTGGGAGGGATGGGGCGACTGGGTGATGGACACTGGGGAGGGTATGTGCTCTGGTAAGCGCTGTGAATTGTGCAAGACTGTTGAACCTCAGATCTGTACCTCTGAAACAAATAATGCAATATATGTTAAGAAAAAAAGAAGAAGAAGAAGGTAGCGGGAGGGGAAGAATGAAGCGGGGGAAATCGGAGGGGTAGACGAACCATGAGAGACGATGGACTCTGAAAAACAAACAGGGTTCTAGAGGGGAGGGGGGTGGGAGGATGGGTTAGCCTGGTGGTGGGTATTGAGGAGGGCACATTCTGCATGGAGCACTGGGTGTTATGCACAAACAATGAATCATGGAACACTTCATCTAGAACTAATGATGTAATGTATGGGGATTAACATAAGAATAAAAAAAAGAGAGAAAAAAAAAAAAAAGACTGCGGCCACATTACTTAAACTCTGGTTCGGTTTATTCTTTGGTAGCCGAGAGCCCTCGTGCGAGTGTTAAACGAGGCAGCGCGTATCAAGCGCCTCACGCAGTGATTGACACGTAGAAGGCGTTGCATGGATGCGCGTATTTCTAAGCTGCGGTGATAAAGGCAAGATCTTTAGTTCCATTCTTAGTCACTGTTCTGTATCTCTTATGTTTTGTGAGAAAATGTACACATCGAATTGTCTCTGCCCCTCCTCCATCTCAGCTGGGGTTAGAAGTCTCCGGAAGTGGCCCGCCTTTCTTGTGAGTTGATTTCAAGCAGAAAAGTCCTGCACTAAGTGTAACTCCGTGACGGGCGGGAATCGTGGTCGTCTTAACAATGACCCCCAAAGACCTCCACACCCCAATCCCGGAATCTGAATACTCTGCCTGGTAAAAGGAGGCTTGCAGGGCTGATTAAGTTAAGCATCTTCCGATGGGGAGATTGGCCTAGATTATCCAGGTGGGTTCAATGTAATCCCAGGTCCTTATAAAAGGGAGCAGGCAGCTCGAGCAGTAGTAGGTGGTGTGATGGTGGAATCCGGGGTTTCGGGTGCTTTGAAGACCGGGTTGGGAGCCAAGAAACACAGGCAGCCTAGAGACGCTGAGAAAGGGGAGCAAGGAATTCTTCCCTGCAGTCTCCAGGGGGAGTGCGGACCTGCCACACATCTTGACTGTAGACCTTCTGACAGTAAGTTAACTCATTTTTGTTGTCTTAAGGGACTGTGTTGGTGGCAATTTGTTGCAGCAATTGTAGGAATCTGCTATGGGTATGTTGGATGACTTCAGTGAAGATCCACAAATTCTCTGCACAAGTCCCTAGAGTCACCTTGAACCTAAGACTACATTTTTTTTTTAAGATTTTATTTATTTATTTGAGAGAGAGAGAATGAGAGAGAGAGAGAACACATGAGAGGGGATAGGGTCAGAGAACGAAGCAGACTCCCCGCCGAGCAGGGAGCCCGATGCGGGACTCAATCCAGGGACTCCAGGATCATGACCTGAGCCGAAGGCAGCCGCTCAACCAACTGAGCCATCAAGGTGCCCACTAAGACTACATTTCTTTTTTTCTTTTTTTTTTTTTTTAAGATTTTATTTATTTATTTGACAGAGAGATAGAAGAGCACAAGCAGAGGGAATGGCAGAGGGAGAGGGGAGAAGCAGGCTCTGCACTGAGCAGGGAACCTAATGCAGGACTCAATCCCAGGACCCTGAGATCATGACCTGAGCCGAAGGCAGATGCTCAACCATCTGAGCCATCCAGGCGCCCAAGACTACATTTCTGATCCAGTTCCCCTGAGGCTGCTCACTATTGGCAGAGAAATTGCCAATGATGGTGGACACATCAAGGGAGATCTATGTCAGGAGGTGGTAGACCCTAGAAGCATGAGAGCCTAGCAGTACTGACAGGGAGATTAATTCAACCACTGCAGAGGGAACAGTCTGGCTGCTTGATCCTTGAGCCATTCCCTTCATCTCTGTGATCCAGGGCACAGAGCTGGGCATTTAAGACAAAGTGACAGGCATTTTGAGCATGGAGACAGAACAATGCCCTCAGTGGCAGCTAATGCGAAACTCAGTAGACCAGGACTTGGGGCTCCCTGCTGTGGTACTTCCAATTCCAGTCAAAGAGGGGAAAGCATATCAAAGGAGGCTGCTGCCTATCCCAAGGTAGATTGCATAAGGAAAAGTCCTCTGTATGTGATTATTTTCTAGGAGAAAATATTTAAATGGATATAGCAGGCAGAATTTGTGTGTGAGCATAAAATTGCTGCTAGTCAGTAAGAAATAAAAAGCTAGGAATCCTTCAAAGGTAGGTAAATTATCTGAATAGGGATTTGCTTAGAGAAAAGTAAAAAATGGTCAGTACATACAGAATGGCCCTCAACCACAGATTTAGAAACTGAAATTTGAAGAAAGTCATGACAAAACAAAGAACAATGAAATGGAGTTTAATGGCAAAAATCCAAGTCTGACAATAGTAACAGTAGTGAGGACAAGGGGAAAATGGACCAGTGGAGGTCAAAATTATTGTGGACATTTAACAAGAAAAATGGGTAATATCTAAAAAAATATATAACAAGATTCAGTTATTTCATTTCTACATGTAAAATCTTTAACTTGTTAATAAAATGACATGTAGAAATAGGTTTACTGTATCAGGGTTTGTAATAACAAAGAAGAAGAGCTGAATAATTATGAGCCACAATAGATACATTACACAATCCTAAATCAGAATACTATTCAGTTAGAAATTTGTTAAATCTACTTCTATGAATATAAATTAAACAAAATATAAACTCTTGAATGAGAACAGGATGCAGTTGAACATAGTATCATAATTAGATAAATACAACAGGACAAGTTATGAATGGTTACATATCTGTGCAAACATATTCATTGCCTACACTTCCCCTAAATATTGTACAGCTCGCTACTTGCCTTGGTAACAAACTTGTTGAATGAGTTGTCTGTACTTACTGTGTTTGTCCTTTTTTCCCCCTCTTTGATTCCTACTAAAAGGCTTTATTCCTGCCTCTGTTGAAACCATTCTTCCAATGTCCATGACCTTCATCTTGTCAAGTACATGGATAGTGTTAGAATCCTTGAGTCTACTGACTTTTCACTAGCAATTAACAGTGAATCACTGCCTCCTTTTTGAAGTTATTACATTACTTGTTTTGTAAGATACCATATTTTTCTCTTTTGCAAAAACCTCCATTTTCTTCCCTGTTTTACCTCTTATTGAACTCCATTTTGGATTGCTTGAAAAACTTTCCTCATGGTCATCTTGACTTTTATCCGTACTTACCCCAGGTGATCTTACCCTTTGTGATCATACTAACTCGTATATAAGTATGAAAATGAATACCCTAAATATTTAACTCCAGGACAAAATTTCCCCCCTGGAATCCAGACTCTTATGTTAAGTCACTTTTTATCACCTCTGTTTCTGCTACCTTATTTTACAAGGTACTATAGCTTCTCACTTGGCAATTGGAGTGGTCCTCTAAAATAATGAGAAGTTCTTTGTTTCAGAAAGACACAGAAAATATTTGCATTATTAATGGCTGAGGATCTGTCAAATATGAGGATAACTATAAATCCAGACCTCAAAATTGAATCCCTACTGAGCTCAATAAAACATAAAGAGAACCCCTCCAAGGCACAGATTGTGATAAATTCTTTAAAGGAGCCAGACAAGGGGGCATTACATACATACAGAGGAGCAAAAATGAGATTGATAGCCAACTTCTTGTCAGAAAATATGTAAGGGAAAGGATAATGCAATTTCATTTTTAACTTACTGGAAAAAATGCCAATCTAGAATTCTATACCAAGGAAACCTATGACTCAAATAAAATAAAATGATGATTGTTTTCGTGGGGGTGGGCGGGTGGGGGGCAGAATTCACTGCCAGCAGATCTGAACTACCAGAAATGCTAATATCTTTAGGAGAAAAAGCAAAAAATTCCAAAGAGCTCCTTAGGATCTACAAAATGGAATAGCATAAAACATAAGTGAGTAAACATAAATGACCTTTTTACTTTAAAATCTTTTGTTACAGTAAAATATACACAAACCAAAACATTATAACTATTTTAAAGTCTATAGTTTTGTGTCTTTAAGTTCATCTGCACTGTGCAACCATCGTCACCACTGATCCACAAAAGCTCATCTTGCAAAACTGAAACTGTTCCCATTAAACATGAACTCGTCATTCTTTCCTCCCTCCTGAGAACCGCAGAACTTTTAGTAGAACTCCCCCCAAACCCTTGCACTGAGAGAACTGACCAAACTTTATCGTGGCTCTTGGCAGCATCATGCTGTGTCCCAAGGATGACACCACCCTACATCCCCACCAAAATGTCTCCCTGAGAAAGCTCAATGTTGCCAGGCTAGACTTTGTTCTAGCCCATACATGATTTCTCTTGACCTTCTTTGCTTAGTGCTTTCACTGAAAAAGGCTTGTAATTTTTATTTATTTATTTATTTTTAAAGATTTTATTTATTTATTTGACAGAGAGAGACACAGCGAGAGAGGGAACAAAGTGGGGGCAGCGGGAGAGGGAGAAGCAGGCTCCCCGCAGAGCGGGGAGCCCGATGCGGGGCTCGATCCCAGGACCCTGGGATCATGACCTGAGCCGAAGGCAGACGCTTAACGGCTGAGCCACCCAGGCGCCCCAGGCTTGTAATTTTTAGTATGTATCTTTTGCAACTCAGACTCTGTCTTGAAGACCTGAGAGCCATTTCTGAAGGATTAATGTCTCTGTCTCCCAGCATCTGTGGGAGGATAGAACCCTAATGTCCAGGTAATAGTGTTGGCCTAATCCCATAGATAATGACTGACCCTTTGTACTTGTTCACTTTTCACTCTTCTGAACCCCCTGCACTGCCACCTCCGCTTTCCCCCACTATAACCCCCACATCACCTCTGCACAAACTGGAATGGAACTCTGCTCTTCACTGTCAGTCGTTGCTGAGCAAAATCTGTTTATACTGTATTAACTGATGTTGGGCTGTGTTTATCCTTGACACCCCAGCCCCTGGCAACTACTGTTGGGCTTTAATCTATTCATCTGTCACTGGATACTGGGTTTGCTTCTACCTTTTGTGTATAAATAATGCTACTATAAACATGGATATATAAACATTTGTTCAAGTTTCTGCTTTCTGTTCTCTTCGGTATATACTCAGAAGTTGAATCGCTGGGTCATAGGGTAATTCTGTTCTTTGAGGAACTGCCAGATCTTCCTCCGTGGCCATACCATTTTACGTTCTCATTAACAGTACACAAGGGTTCCAATTTTTCCATGTACTTGCTAATACTTTTGTTTTGGATTCCCACGCCTCCCTCTCCAAACAGCCATCCTAGTGGGTGTCAGTTGATGTCAATGTGCTTTTGTTTTGCATTTCCCTAATTAGTGATGCTTAATATCTTTTCATGTACTTACTGGTCATTTTTACTGTTGAGACCTGTGTAAGTTCTCTGCCCATTTTTAAATCAAGATGTTTGGTTTTTGTTATAGGAGTTATATATTCTGGATATTAATCACCTATTAGAAAGAGGACTTGCAAATATATATATATATATACTTTTCATTCCATGGGTGGCCTTTTCATTATTGGTAGTGTTTTTTTGCACTAAAGTTTTAAATTTTGATGTTCAATTTACATATACACTTTTTTGTTGACTAATGTGTTATATCTAAAAAACAAAAAACAAAAACCCATTAACAAGTCTGACATCATGAAGCTTTTTGCCTGTGTTTTCTCCTAAAGAGAAAAAAATTAGGTCTTAGGTTTTGAGGGTTTTTTTTTTTTTTTTTTTTTTTTTTTTTTATATAAGGTACAGAGTGTACAGTAAGGGTCCAACCTGATTTTTTTTTTTTTCTTCCATGTTGATACCTGGTTTTCCAGCACCATTTATTCGAAGGTGGTGCTTTCCGCATGGAGTGGCCCTGGCAACCATATCAAAAATCACTTGGCTATATATTTGAGAGTTTATTTCTAGGCTGTCTACCATTGGTTTATATATTTGTCTTAATGACCATGCCACAGTGTTTTGATTACTACAGCTTCGTAGTAAGTTTAGCAATTAGGAAATGTGAGAGAATCAACAGTTCTCCTTCTCTCTCTTTTTTAAGATTGTTGGAATTATTCAGGGTCCCTTGAAATTCCATGTGAACCTTAGGATGGATATTTCTATTTCTAACAAAAGTCATTGGGATTTTGATGGGGGGTGAATTAAACTAGGAAATCACTTTGGGTTTTATTGACCTCTTAATATTGTCTTAATCTATGAACATGATGTCTTTGTCATCTTTAATTTCTTTTAGCAATGTTTCATAGTTTCCAGCACACAAGTTTTATTGCCTTTTTAACTTATTTGTAAATATTCTTTTTGATGCTATTGTAATGGAATTCTTGATTTCCAGGTTGTTAGTGTATAGAAATGCCATTAATTTATGTGTAGACTTTAATATCCAGCAACTTTGTTTTTTTAGTTCAAAGTGTTTTGTGTGTGTGTGTGTGTGTGCACGCACGTGTGCATGCATGTATATGTATAGTATCCTCAGGACTTTGTCATACATGATTATGTCCTCTTTGAACAGATATTTTTCCTTTGCAATATGGATGCCTTTTATTTCTTGCCTAATTCCTTTGGCTAGGAATTCTAGTACTATGTCAATGAAGTGGTGAAAGAAGGCGTTCTTGTCTTAATCTACTTCTCAGTGTTTTAACAACTGTCTTTAAAATAAACACTGTAACTGTATTGAGAATTTACAACTTACATTGATATAGAATATAATTTATGGGAGGGATAAACAGAAGTATACACTTGTAAGGCTCTTAATCTATACATGAAGTGTACGTTATTGAAGTTGATATCTATTCTAAACTTAGAGAAAACAATGACAAGGAAACAAAGTCTAGCTGATAAACGATAGAGGAGACAAAATGAAATTCTAAACCTACTAAATCTACCAGAAGGTGGAAAACAGGAAAGGGGAAACAATAACAGTGATAACATGTAAGACTGTAGAAGAAAGGAAGACTACAGACCAATTCCTCTGAAGCACAAAGACATGAAAATCTTTAAGAATCTTTAAAAATGTTTTAGTAAATCAAATGTAGCTCCATAAAGATAACAACAAATGGGATTTATCCCAGGAATGAAACTTTGGCTTACCATTTGAAAATCATTGTTACATAGCAGCTGGTTAAGGAAGAGAAAATAATCATCTCAGTAGATAGAGATGATGTTGGTCAAAATTCAAACTTTTCTCTTCATATGGTGTGTGTGTATACACACATATTTTATTTAAAAATATATTTATATATGGAATATTCAGCCATAAAAAGGATAAAATCTTGCCATTTGCAACAACATGGATGGAGCTAGAGAATATTAATGCAAAATGAAATAAGTCAGAGAAAGACAAATACCATATGATTTCACTCTTGTGTGGAATTAAAACAAGCAAAGGGGGGGGGGAGAGGTATGCCAAGAAACACTCTTAACTATAGAGAACAAAATGATGGTTACCAGAGGGAAGATGGGAGGGGAGATGGGGGAAATAGGTGATGGGGATTAAGGAGTGTATTAACTGTGATGAGCACTGGGTGGTAAAATAAAAACTTAAAAAAAAAATTCCTTCTTGATAAAATTCTCAACAAGCTAGTATTAGAAGGAAATCTACAGGGGCGCCTGGGTGGCTCAAATGGTTGGGCATCTGCCTTCAGCTCAGGTCATGATCCCAGGGTCCTGGGATCGAGCCCCTCATCGGGCTCCTGGCTCAGTGGGGAGCCTGCCTCTCCCTCTCCCTCTGCCTCTCTCCCTGCTCATGCTCTCTCTCTCTGTATCTCTGTGTCTCAAATGAATAAATAAAGTCTAAAAAAAAAAAAAAAAAGGAAATCTGCAACAAGATCAGGGACTTCTTTGGAAAAACCTAAGTTTGCATTTTACTTAACAGTGACAAGCCAAATGCCCTCCCTGTAAGAACAAGATTTCTCATCTTACCACTTCTATTTGACATTGACCAAAAGATCCAAGCTACTATCATAGAAGCAAAGCAAAAAAAAAAAAAAAAAAAACACATTGACATTGGAAAAGAAGTGAGATGGTCTTCATTTACAAATGACATGATCTCACGTACAAAATCCTAGAGAATATGAGTTGCTAGTGAAACTACAAAGTCTGTAGGATGTAAACTTAATAAGGAAATCTCAATTATATTTCTGTGTATGGACAGCAAAAAAATTGGACATTAAAAACTATGATAGCATCCAATGACATAAAGTGCTATGGGATATACTTAAAATACATTCAGTAATTATACACTGAAATACTGCTGAGAAAATTTAAATGGAGAGAGAAAATATTTATAGATTGAAAGATAATACTTTTAACAATCCAGTTCTCCCTGAATTAATCTTCGGATTTGATATAATCCATACCAATAACCCAGTGGTATTTTTTTGTAGAATTTGATAAACGGACTCTAAAATTCATATGGTAACATAAAGTGCCTAGAACAGCTAAAACAATTTTGGGGAAAAAAAGTTGGAAGACACACAGTACTTAGTCTTGATATAAACCTGCAGTAATTAAAACAGCTTGGTATTTGTCTAAGGGTGGACTCACAGATCAATGAAGCCAGACAGGATGGTTAGAAGTGAACCTGCATATAAATGGTCAGCTGATACTTGATAAACGAAATAAGGGGAAATAAGGGTCTTAACAAATGATCCTGGAAATTGACTATTTACATGGAGGGGGGGAACCCAAAACTTCCATCCTTAACTTTACATCATTTGCAAATACTAACTTGAATTGGATCATAGATAACTACAACAATGAATCCTATGAAAAAACAAAATATGCTTTGAAACATGGGTTAGACAACACTTAAATGATCCCCAGTGAGCATGCATCCCAAAAAGAAATGGCCAAGAAAACACTTTAATACATTTTATCCCACTTCAAGCATTGCTTGCATTACTCCTTATCTACACATCTTGGGCACTCCTTTTGAAGAAAGACCTGGGACTTTCTATTTCATCTTCTTGCTGGAGAGGGGTTAAATCTCCATCTCAAGAGTATAGCAGTTGACAGATTTTATACATAAGTTAGTAGAAGTTTTTGGTGCTTGACTGACCTATTTTAGTGCCAGATTTCAACAAGTGGCAGAATCTCATAGGGACACTTCAGAAAACAAGAAAAGTACTATTGCCTGGGACTGGGTGAACCCCTGTATTTTTCAGTGGGCAGGTTTCCTGTGAAAACTTAACCTGGTAAATGCCTAAATCAGGTCAAAATATCCATCTCTGAAGACTGCCAGTACAAGGGATAAAATCCGTTGTTTTGAGGTACACTTGACAAGACCTCTGCTCTAAGGCAG
Source organism: Mirounga leonina (assembly GCF_011800145.1). Lineage (NCBI taxonomy): Eukaryota > Metazoa > Chordata > Mammalia > Carnivora > Phocidae > Mirounga > Mirounga leonina. The sequence continues at coordinate 32,287,163 of NW_023270320.1, read as the reverse complement.
AGATACCAGGTTTATGGAGATTATTTCTTCCCTGTGTGGTCACCTCTCTTTCTAGGTTCTTGTCTGCTGCTTGACCAAGTTCCACATCCATGAACTCTAGAATGACACTCAGGGCTGTATCACTAAGAACTTGCTAATCCTGCCCTCCCTGACTTCAACCATCACTGATTTCAGTTGATAGTTTCAGTGTACTACTAATGTAGGTTTTCTGACTTGACCCTCATTCTGTATGTAACTGCTCCTGACTTAATGTAATTGTTCTCTAGAATGTTTGTTTTTTCTTAAAATTTAGGTGTGTGATTGGATTTTTCATAATTTTCTTCTGCAGGAAGTTTAGTTTGGAACATCTGGCAGTGCTGGCTCATAAGTAGCAATATTATTCTTGATATGGACTGAGTATGTAGTAAAAGTTGTAGAAATTTTATAGTCTTCATTAAAAAAATGTGAATGAGTCCATCTTTTTTCAACTGTAGTGGTGAATACATTTCAAGGTAAGAGTAGATTCCACTTTCTCAGGAGAATGCTTTTTAGCACCAACAGACAATGAGATATCAATTCATCACCAATTGATTAGTCAAGATCACTTATTTTGGCAATTGGAAAGAGAAGCCTAATATCTAGGGTCTCTTCTAGCATATTCAGAGAACTTCATTTTTTTTTCTATGATAATTGTTTATATCTAGAACTTAGAGTTTACATATTGAACTGAATAAAGTGATAAAATACCATAACACATTTATAATAACCACTCTTGAGTTTTATATTCTACACTATAGCTTTTATTAGTAATAATAGTCACTTGAAACAGTCCTATTAAACCTACAGAAAATTTAATTAAAAATATTTAAGAGTAATTATCAAAGGAGATATAAAGAAAAAAAGTTGTTTTTAGTAACGTGATAGATAAGCTATCTACAAGCTTGCCTTTCACATCCTAACACAAACATCCAGAAATGCTGCTTAAGAAAGTCCCGTGTGGAAATACAGAGGGAACTGGAAACCAGAGCTGTCAGCTAAAGCTATAGAAACATTGGAGCCTCTGCCTATCTTGGTAACCAAAAGGCTTGCATTTTAATGACCACATATGGAACGAGAGATGAGGCTTTGATTCTAGACAGAGTAGTAAATTGGGAATGAGTTTCTTGCACGTAGATAAGGCCACTTACAGCAATGATTTCTAGTGCCTTTCTATTCCATAGCTTAACAGAAATGTTTTTATCGATCATACTGATATAAACAATGTGGCTGTTAGTATTGGTCTATTACCCATTCAACACGACAGCATACTGGTTGGGAACCTCTGCCTTATTGCACCCTTTACTGATGGGTGGACCAAGGAAAGTCTTTGATCTGGCAAAATGAAAGTAGTGGGAAAGCAACTTGATTCTACCTAAACTGAAGGGGAGGAAAAGGTCCCTTGAGAATTCATAACTAAAGAGTGTCTGTATAGGTTTAGGGTTCAAATTTATAAGAAATTAATCCTTGCAAGGTGGCGCAGGGTGGTTTTTGGTAGAAGGAAACATGTACTCTCCAAAAGGACATGCCCTCAACCAAAGTCTTGAAGGATTTTTCAGAGATTAGTTACCCCAAATATGTTGATTGAAATGCTGGTCACAACTGTTGACACAATGAACATACCTTTTACAATTTCTTTTTTTTTTTAATATTTTATTTATTTATTGGAGAGAGAGAGAGTGAGAGAGAGCATGAGAGGGGAAAGGGTCAGAGGGAGAAGCAGACTCCCCACCGAGCAGGGAGCCCGACATGGGACTCGATCCTGGGACTTCAGGATCATGACCTGAGCCGAAGGCAGTCGCTTAACCAACTGAGCCACCCAGGTGCCCACCTTTTACAATTTCTAAAAGAAAGGAATAGTTTTATTTGAGCTCAGTTTAGGATAGCTGCCTGGGACACAAAGGAGCATTTTGTGTAGAGTTAGACATTTTCTACATAGAAAGTTACAAATCCTTAGACAAAAAAAAAACATTTCAGAAAGTTGTAGACCTTATCTTAGGCTTCTAGCATATGTATGGCTGTATGACTTAAATCTTAAGGGAGCCAGGGAAGTTTCTTCCTTCTTATTTCTTGTGTTCCGAACGCTCCTTTTTGGTTATTTAATGAAGCAGGTGTACGAGAAGTGGTCAGGGCAGAAATAAAGCCCATGCTGAGAGGGTTTGCGGAGTCATTTTGACCTTGGTAAAGGTTAAAGTGTAGCTTCCCTGGGAACCCAGCAGCAGGGCCCACAGATTTAGTCAAAAATTTCCTTTCTCACAACCTGAGATAATATTCACATAGTTTAAAATTTTAGAAAACAATGCTATTTAATGTTTAAATAAAAATACTGAAGTTGTAAGACTTTAAAGTTGTGCCCAGGCATTGCATAAAACAAATTGAGGATAATATTTCTGAGAAGCAAGAAACTTAATGAGATTTGGAAGATAGAGGTACATGGGTTTTGGCCATATTTGTAATATTTAATTTCTTAATTGAGTTGGTTGGTCTTAGGTGTTGGTTATTTTTCACTTTTATGTGTGTGAAGTGACAAAATAAACTGAAAAAAATTATTTTAAGAATACAATTTATTTCTCAGTTTCTGCCTCCCTTTCTCTGTCTCTGCCTCTTTTTCTCTGGGTCTCCTTTTTTCCCTCTCCCCATTTCTCTCTCCCTCCTCTCCCCAACTCACACTCTTTGAGCCAGGTGTCCTACCCAGGATAAGAACAACAAGAAAATTAGCTAAATGGGTATGGTAATCCTATTAGGCTTGCCACATACCAGTACTTGGTACCAGGGATTTGGATCAGTACAACCAAACTGCATAATTAATCAGAAGAGAAGGGAGAAGAAATGATGTGTCGAAGGAAGCAGAATCTTAGTTATAAGAGGAGCAAATGAAATGGATTCATCTATTAGGAACAAAAACTGTTCAAATGTAAACTCTTACCATCTCTCCTTTTATGGGTTACCTGGTGAGTAGTTTGCATAGTCCTTTTCTGATGAGATTTTTATGGGCCGTGGATTCTTCCTTTCTCTACCTTTGGTCTTTCAACAGATTCTTTAACTTCTGCCAAAACATGAATTTCAAATGATATACTATAAACAGAATTGGATTTGGATTAAGGGATTGCAGCTTGATTTAGCTATAGTTATTAGCAGTATAGCGTTGGATAGTAAGCTTGATTTCTTTGAAACTCATACTTCTTATTTTCAAATTCTGTCTTCTAGGTTCTCTTAGATCCCAAATAAATAACTTCTTTTTTTTTTTCAAATTCACTTAATTTGAATAATATATCTACATATTGACAGGATTCATGACTTAAATGAAAGTTTCATAAAGTACAAAACCTGCTTACCTTCACATGATTATAAAAAGCATCGCAAATACATTATTCTCAGTAACCTCTCCTTTGCTCCAGATTATACTGCATTGCCATTTTATCTTCTTCATGGTCATTTGATGAACACTTTTGAATACTTCCAAAGACAGTTTTATTTTACTTTGAAAGATCAAACAAAACAGTAATAAGACTCAAACATTTACACAATCTCCTTCAAATATATAGATTTATTTATGTCTGGTGTTTAGCCCCAAATGAAACAAAAGAATATTCATGTTTATTTTACTTAGTATGAGTTTATTTACTTAGTGTTCCCATTAGCATTTCCATTTCCATTTCTTCATACTGTTCATCTATATTTCAATTAACATCATTGACAATGGTCTATGAACCTTAGATTGTGATAAAGCGTATATGAAATTATTTGACATCTATATATACCCATAATCCTCACCACAATTGAGAGTGAATGTGCCCCCAGTCCCCCAAATTTCTCATGCCACTTGGTAATACCGTTCTCCCTTCTCCCACCTTTAGACAACCAATGGACTGATTCTGTCAGTGTATATTAGTTGTATTTTACAAGAACCTACATAAATTATATTACACGGTGTGGCTTTTTTCAGCACAATAAATCTGAGATTCATGCATGTTCTCATATATATCAATTTTTTTTTTTATTGCTGAGCAACCTTTCATAAGGTATACACCAAAATTTGTTCATCTAATCATTGATGATGGACATATGAGTTGTTCCCAGTGTTTATAACAAATCTGCATTCATTATCTGGTATACCATTTTTTTGCCTGGATACTCTTTCCTCTTGGGGAAATATCTAGGAGTAGAATGGCTGAATCATATGGTAGGTGTATATTGAATTATTAAGTTGTTGAATTGTTGCACTGAGTGGTTGTAATATTTTACATTGCCATCACCAGGGTCTGAGAGTTCTAGTTCCTCCACATCCTTACCAGCATTTGGTGTTGTCAGGCATTCTAGAAGGTGTGTTGTAGTAGGTCATTGTGAATTTAATTTGTATTTGCCTAATGACTAATGATGTTGAGTATCCTTTCATGTGTTTTTGCCATCCATGTTTGTTCTTTGGTGATGTATCTGTTCAAATATCGTCCCCTTTTATGTAGGTTATTTTTTTGTTACTGAGGTGTGAGCATTCCCTATGTATTCTGGATAGTATCTCATTATCATATGCATGACTTGGAAAAATTTTCTCCCAGACTGTGGTTTGCCTTTTCATTGTAATTAACTGTATCTTATGAAGATCAGAAAAAGTATATTTTGATTAAGACTATGTTACCAGTTTATTTCTTACATGATTACTGTTTTAAGTGTCATATTTAAGAAATATTTACAAAATCAATTTCATAAATCTTTCTCCTATGCTTATTTTTTGAAGTTTTATAGTTTCATAGGTCTACATTTAAGTATGTGATAAAATTTTTGATATAATTTTTTATATTATAGAAGATAGGGAACAAATTTCACTTTTCATCATTACACATATAGATGTGTAACTTTTATCACAATATTTGCAGAAAACACTATCCTTTGATCACTGAATTGCTTTTTAACCTTTGTCAAATCAGTCATGCATCTGTGTGGGTCTGTTTCTGGATTCCCTATTCTGTTACATTGATTTACTTGTCTGTTATGTTAGTAACACACTCTTTTTGTTATAGTAATGTGACTTTTAAAATCTTATAGCTAGTATTCTCCAGTTCTTTCAGAATAATTTTGACAATTCTAATTTCTTTGGATTTTTATATGAATTATAAAATCATATCTTTTTTTTTTTTACAAAAATTGTGTTGGAATTTTCATTGTGTCTATGGATGAATTTGAGGAGAATTGACATACTAACACTGAATCATCTGACTCACTACAAAAATGGTATAGCTTTCCCTTGGGTATTCTTAAATTTTAACAATGTTTTAGTTCTCAGTGCACAAGTCTTTTATACCTCTGTCAGATTTATTCGTAAGAATTTTATATTCTTGAAGCTATTGTAAATATTACCTAATTTCAGTTCCCAATTATTCATTGCTAGTATTTGCAAATTCAGTTCTTTATTGATCACCTATCTTGCAACCTTACTGACCCACTTAATACTTTCAGTAGCATTTTGCAGATTGTGTCAGATCTTCAACTTTTATTTATTTATTTATTTATTTATTTATTTATTTATTTATTTGAGAGAGAGAATGAGAGACAGAGAGCATGAGAGGGAAGAGGGTCAGAGGGAGAAGCAGACCCCTTGCCGAGCAGAGAGCCTGATGCGGGACTTGATCCTGGGACTCCAGGATCATGACCTAAGCCGAAGGCAGTCGTCCAACCAACTGAGCCACCCAGGCGCCCCAGATCTTCAACTTTGACACACATGTATAATAAACATGTAAATAAAGATAGAAAAAGTAAAACTGTTTCCTTTTCTATGGCTTATTGTACTGGATAAAACACCCAGTTCAGTGTTACAAAGAAGGATAAGAGAAATTTGTCTTTTTCCTGATCTTAGAAGATCTCAGTATTAATTATATTAGTTGTGGATGTCCTTTGTTATGCAGAACAAGTTTCTTTTATTTCCACCTTGCTGAATAGTTTTATCAGGAATGGACTTTGACTTTTCTCAAATACTTTTTCTGTGTTCAATAAGATTATCATATAATTTTATTTAGTTAATGTGGTTAAGAGTATTGGGGTGCCTGGGTGGCTCAGTCATTAAGTGTCTGCCTTCGGCTCAAGTCATGATTCCAGGGTCCTGGGATTGAGCCCCGCATCGGGCTCCCTGCTCCTCAGGAAGCCTGCTTCTCCCTCTCCCACTCCCCCTGCTTGTGTTCCCTCTCTTGCTATGTCTCTCTGTGTCAAATAAAATCTTTAAAAAAAAAAAATGGTTAAGAGTATTGACTTAGCTTTGAGGCCTCTGGGTGGCTCAGTCAGTTAAGCATCCCACTCACAGTTTTGGCTCAGGTCCTGATCTCTGGGTCTGAGATTGATCCCTGCATTGGGATCCCTGCTCAGCATGGAGTCTGCTTGAGGACTCTCTCTCTCTCTCCCTCTGCCCCTCCTGCTCATGCTTATACATACTCTCTCTCAAAGTAAATAAATAAAATCTTAAAAAAAAGTACTGACTTAGTTTCAAATATAAAACCAAACTTGTATTCCTGGTCATGATGTCTGTTTTTAATATATTTATCTGTTTTTTTTTTTTCTTTTCTTTTAGAATTGTTATATCTGTGTTCTTTTTTTTTTTTTAAAGATTTTATTTATTTATTTGAGACAGACAGAATGAGAGACAGAGAGCAGGAGAGGGAGGAGGGTCAGAGGGAGAAGCAGACTCCCCACCGAGCAAGGAGCCCGATGTGGGACTCGATCCAGGGACTCCAGGATCATGACCTGAGCCGAAGGCAGTCACTTAACCAACTGAGCCACCCAGGCGCCCCAGTTATATCTGTGTTCTACAAACATTAGTCTTCAGCTTTCTTCATAATGTTTAGTTTTGTCCTTACAGAATGTATTGAGAAGCATCTCATAACACTTGTGGAAAAGTTTTTCAAATTACAAGCTCATTTTCCATAATAAATACAGAGCTGTTTGAATTAGGTTCCTCCAAAGACAAAAGACTTATCATTGGAGTTTTTGAATATATTGGCAGATAATTGATCATAATCTTCTCAAAATCCTCTTTGTATTTGTAGAATAAGATCTGTAGTTATATTCTCTCTTATGCTCAATATAGTTTGAGTCCTATTCCCCCTGTCCTTTTTTTCCCCTAGCCATTCTGATTAGAGTCTAATTTGTTTTTTCCTTTAAGAGCCAGTTTTGGTAAACATGGATTTTTTTTTTCTTTCCATTTTCTCTTTCATTTATAGGCAATCTTATCATTAATACTATTTTTCCTCTACTTATTTTAGGTTTAATTTGCTCTTTTTTTCTAGTTGCTTAAAATGGAACATGAGGTCATGAATTTGAGTTTTCTTATATACTTTCATGCTCTAAATTTCTGCCTTTGTATGGCTCAGGAGCAGTCCATTTATCCTTATGTTTTTTGTCTTACATTCAGTTTAAAATAATTTCCAATTTCTGTTTTGATATTTGCATTGACCCATGTGTTATTTAGAAGTTTGTTTAATTTACAATTAAGGATTTTGCAGAAATCTTTGTTAATGATTTGTAATTCTATTGTGGTCAGAGAATATAGTTTTAATGAATTCTGACATATCTCTTGAGACTTGTGGTATGGTCTATCTCAGTAAGTGTTCCATGTGTACTTGAAAAGAATGTGTGTATTCTGCTGAGTAGAATGTTTTAAAACTGTTAGTTGGGTTGATTTTGTTGATAGTGTTATTGAAGTGTTCCATACAATTACAGATTTTCTGTGTTTATCAATTATTGTTAGAATAGTATCAATCTTCAACTCTAGTTGTAGAAATATATTTCTCATTGCAGTTCTATCCATTTTTCCTTTGTGTATTTTGAGGATCTGTTAAGTACATAAAGTTTAGGATTTTTATGCCTTTTATGACTTCATCTGTTTATGAAAAGACCTTCATTCTTAGTTATATACTTCTGGAATCTACTTTGCCTACTATTAATGTAGTTATAGCAGATTATGTTGATTGGTTTAGAAAGGTCTATCATGGCCATCTTTTTGCTTTTTATCTACTTAGCTATTGATATTAAAAGTTCATTTCTTTTAAATAGCATAAAGTTGGGACTTGCCTTTTTTATCTAACAATCTCTGCCTTTTAATTATAGTATTGGTCATTTACATTTAATGTGATATGGTTGAGTTTAAGTCACATTTGAAGTTAACAATGCAGTTTAGGACTGGCCATCTTCAGCTTCAGCATGGATCCAGGTCTATTTATATTCCTATACTTTGTTAAAAATTGAAAATGAGAATTTGACAGTATGTGACAAAACTGAACATAAAAATAAACATAGCTACATTCCTATATTTATCTTTATAAAATGCTAACTTATTAGGTAATTGTAATATCTAATGAGAGACTATAAATTCTGTTTCCACTTTCAAAGAGGAAACTTAGTTTAAAAAAGAAATATCTAAAATTGTAATTGGAAAATTCTCAACTTTTAAAGATACTATTACATGCACTGCATAAAGCTAGTTCAAGAAATACTTGTTAAATTGCACTGCTTGTGTTGTCTTGGATTTCTAGTCCACTACGTGTTGACTTTTTTAGATTCCTAACATTCTATTTAGGCTTTTGAGCTGACAGCATGGTGAGAATTAGATAAGTCACGTTCAGATACAAAAATACTTTGGTCCCGCTTCTCATATTGCCAATGTTGTCTAATACAATATGCTCCACTTTATGTGGCACATACCTTTGAATTACAGGAATAGGACTTTCTCACTCCTAACAATATGAGGAACCTCCTCACACATTGTCAAAAGAAGGTAACAGATTTGATACAGAAGTTAAATTATAGCTAAAAACAAAATAAAACTGATCAAATCCAGTGAGAAATCTATATTGATATTTTACACCAAAGTGACTAATGCATATTATACATAGGGTATCGAAGAAATTCAACTGTTAACAAAGTTATTAATATACAATATTAAGTGTAATGGTTGTGATTTTCATATATTTCACTCAATTATTAGTCACTAGAGAAGATAAATGTTACAATTTGACTTAGAGTGCTAGTTTAATAGTTGCCTGCATTGTGTAGATGAGCTCCTGACAGGATCTATTTTGGTTCAACTGGTAGTTACAACTATTTTGTATCATTTATGTACACTCTTACAATGGCAGATTTTTTAAAGACATAAAATATTGGGTAACTTGGTTTTAATAAGTTGTTAAAAAAATAGATCATAGAACATTTTCTAGCTGTGAAATCCTTGCTACTGAGACATATAATTATGTTTCTGACAAAAAGATATGATACCTTCTTAATCGTGTCAGTACACAGAATTGCAGAGTATTTAGTGAGGAGTATACAAGTGATTATCTGTCTGTGATGCACTAATCGTCTGACAACTGATGGTCTGACAACAATTACTATAAACACTACTCCAGATAGAAGTTTTGTATTCAGCATTCACTACTCTAGAGAATGACTGCTGTAGCCAAGGCGAGTGTCCAGTTTATAGGACATGTGGTGCTTACTTATCCTATTCCAAAACTAAGTAGCCCTGAAATCTCCATACTTCTAACAGTTTTCTCACTTTTTTTTCTTTAGTGATTATACTCCCAGAAACAGTGTCCTAGGGTTGTGCTGGAATGCATGGTTTGGAAATACGAGAGAGTTTCTGTGCATGTCACAAGCTCAAATCACATTAAACCTTTATCCACAAATAAATGTGATTCTGTTAGGCAGAAGGGAAGAAGTAGGGATCTCAAAGGAGAAGGACAAATAGGACAGTGCTTACAGGATTGCAGTAAAGTAGAAATTCAGACTGTACTCCTGAACTTTGTTAGTAAGTATGGAAAGCCAGAGATTTTTTTTTTTTAAAGCCTATTTTTTTTTTTTTAAGATTTTTATTTATTCATCTGACAGATAGAGAGACAGCGAGAGAGGAAACACAAGCAGGAGGAGTGGGAGAGGGAGAAGTAGGCTTCCCACCAAGCAGGGAGCCCGATGCGGGGCTAGATCCCAGGACCCTGGGATCATGACCTGAGCCGAAGGCAGACGCTTAACGACTGAGCCACCCAGGCGCCCCAGCCAGAGATTTTTTTATGTTCAGTTCACCAACGTATAGTACATCATTAGTTTTTGATGTAATGTTCAACAATTCAATAGTTGCGTATAACACCCAGTGCTCATCACAATACATTATCAATGGCAGATGATTCCACACAATCTCAGGCTTCTAAGTGACCTATTGGTATTTGTATATATTTTAGACATCAAGCTTGGTACAGAGAATAAAATGGTATTGAAATTACTTAATGTTACTGATTTAATTTCCCAGGTATTTGGAAAGATATTCAGAATGCTATCAATGTAATATCTTGTTTCTTCTAGTATTTCTTGCAGGAGAATGTGTGTATAGCCATCTTTAGAAAAATAGACCTTCACATGAACAGCATGTAGTGTATAAACTGATGATGTAATGTTGACATACCTCCACTGAGAGATGTGGTCTATGTTCCTTGCTTCCAAACTTGGGTGGACTTCTGTGACTCCTATGACTAATGGAATATAGCAGAGTGATAATGCATGGCTTCTGGGGCCTAGCAGTAAATGGCCATATGGCTTCTACCTAGGTATGTTTTCCTTGGAAGACTTGCCCTTGGAATGGAAAGACCACTTGTGGTAATATTCGGGCTGACAGGCCCAGCTAATCCCCCAGCTGACCATCAGCACCTATGACATGTGAGCGAGTAGGCTTCCAAATGTTTCTAGGCCTGGATTTGAGAGTTCACCTGTGTTCCAGACACCACGGAACAGCAATCAAGCAGTCTTGTAGGTCTTTTCTGAGCTCATGATGAATGGAAACTGAGATAATTACCGTTTATAGCCTCTAAAGTCTGGAGTAATTGGTTGCACAGCAGTAGACCGATGCCTCTATATGGCTCTTGTAATGAGTTTGAGTTGACGATGGTGCCCGTTCTCTTCCTGCTACCACCACATTTGTCCCCCAGCCCCCACAAATTCAGCCCTGACTACTTCTTGCTTCAGTGACAAGGTTTAGGAGCTCTGATGTCCATGCTAGCTCCAGTGTCAGGGAGGAAGACTGAGTTTGGACTGGGAAAAATGTGCCTGGAGTGATGATAATTCCGGTAACTATTGCTACAAGTATGGTGGCTCCAGTGGTGAAGGAGAAATGCTAGATCCAGCTACACTTTGGTTTCCCTCTATATGTAATTTCATGACAAAATTTGATTTTTTTTTTGCTTAGATTACTCATGGTTAAATTTTATTAAATTGTAAATTAATGATGTAAAACTATCATTTCATTATTAAAATGCATTAGCAAGGCTTAAACACTATTGCCATCTTGTTAAGACTTTGAAACACCCACTTGTAACAGGTTAGTGCTTATAACAGATATTTATTTGAAGCTGTTGAAATATTTTTTCCCTAAGATGTTCTGGGCAATTAAAAGGTGTGTATTTCTAAAGGACAGTGAATGGTTAATGAAGCTCATACTGTTTAACCATAACTAGTTGGCACTGGGACATTGGCTCTAGAGTCTATAAGTAATTTTCATTAAAGAGTCAACAAGATAACCCTTTTCTCAGTCAACTGAAAATAGTATTTCTGCTGTCTTGTGCATTCTCTGCATCGGTCTCTAGAGAAAATGCCAAATCCTTTATACGTAGGTAACAAATTGAGAAAAATCTTACATCAATAACTTGGGATTCACAGGTAATGTCTTATCAGTGACAGTGATTTATGATCTTACTTTCCTACCAGGTATGCTTATAGAGATAAGAAGTATTTAAACTCGAGCACTATTTTTAAACCAGAGTTTGGAAGGAAATATTTAACCTCAAGAGTTTTTGTCAGTATCAACAGAGTAATACTATGGGAAGTGCTCTGTAAATTAAAAATTTCAATGATAGGTATTCATTACCCTGTCCAGATGGCTTATACTTTAAAGATCTTTCAGCAGCATACCCCACAATACCTATTCTAATGCAGCATAGTCAAAATTAAAAAGCAACTACCCGTATGAAAATTTTGCACAACATAACTTTTTATTTTTTTAATTTATTTTATTTATTTATATATATTTTAAAGATTTTATTTATTTATTTGAGAGAGAGAGTGAGAGAGAGAAAGAGCACAAGAGGGGGGAGCGGGAGAGGGAGAAGCAGACTCCCCGGCGAGCAGGGAGCCTGATGCGGGACTCGATCCCGGGACTCCAGGATCATGACCTGAGCTGAAGGCAGTCGCTCAACCAACTGAGCCACCCAGGTGCCCCACAACATAACTTTTTAGATAGGGAGAGCAACAAAGACATTTCCAGTGATCTGGACAGGTGAGTTCTCTTCGCTCTCCTCTGGCATATCTCCTGTGACCCCTCTCTCCCTGTGAGGATGCACCCAGGTGGACCAAAGTGTGAGTACTTTGGTTTGAGTCTCATCCTACCAATGGTAATGGGGCGCCACCCATTTACACATGCTGCTCCAGCTATTTTTATAACACTTACTATTCATAACTATGACTGTCTGCCTGGAATACTCAATATTGAAAATTTTAAGCCAATTCTACCTTGTCTGTGAAGCCTTCCCTCATCTTAGCACCATCAAGTCCATTTCAATTTCCAAGTAAGCTACCTGTAACTCAATCCCCATGTTACAGAATTGTATGTGTACCTGCACTACGGCTGCGTGATTCCCTCTGTATTGGTTTCTGAATGCACTGAAGGCAGAGACTAGGGCTTCTGGTAATGACATTCCCTGGTATAGGAGTGGGCAAATATTGAGAAGCCCAAACTTAGTTTGAATTGAACCTTGAATAAGAATGATATTGGCTGTTTTATGGCAACAAGAACAGAGTCAAAAATAGCTCAAGGCACAATTTTATGCTTTTATTTTTTCTAAGTTTTTGTCTAAATTCCAAAGGGTTAACATACAGTGCAATATTAGTTTCAGGGGTAGAATTTAGTGATACATCACTTACATACAACACCTGGTGCTCATCACAAGTGCCCTCCTTCATCCCCATCACCCATTTAACCCATCCCCTCATTCACCGCACCCCCCCCATAACCATCAGTTTGTTTTCTGTAGTTAAGAGTCTGTTTCCTGGTTTGCCTCTTTTTTTCCCCCATGTTAATTTGTTTCATAAATTCCACATGAATGAAATCATATGGATTTGTCTTTCTCTGACTGACTTATTTCTCTTAGCATAATGCTATAGCTCCATCCGTGTCATTGCAAATGACAAGATTTCATTCTTTCTTATGGCTGAGTACTATTCTATATGAATATATATATGTGTATATTCTCCACAACCTTGCCAACATCTGTTGTTTCCTGTGTTATTAATTTTAGCTTTTCTGACTGGTGTGAGGTGATATTTCATTGTGGTTTTGATTTGTATTTCCCTGATAAGTGATGCTGAGCATCTTTTCATGTGTCAGCCATCTTTATGTCTTTGGAAAAATGTCTATTCATGTCTTCTGCCCATTTTTAAACTGGATCATTTGTTTTTTGGGTGTGGAGTTTGGTAAGTTCTTTACAGATTTGGGATAGTAACCCTTTATCAGATATGTCATTTGTAATTATCTTCTTCCATTCTGTAGTTTGTCTATTTAGTTTTATTGACTTTATCCTTTGCTGTGTAGAAACATTTTATTTTGACGAAGTCCAAAAAGTTTATTTTTGCTTTTGTTTCCCATGTCAAGGCATAATGTTTTAAGAGTGATTAGTTTGGAGAGGAGGAAAAGGTGGAGGGGCGACTAGTACATGAGGCTAGAGAGGCAGAATGGGGCCTTTATTTTTTTATTTTTTATTAATCACCACACATTACATCATTAGTTCCATGATTCATTGTTTGCATATAACACACAGTGCTCCATTCAATACGTGCCCTCTTTAATACCCATCACCAGGCTAACCCATCCCCCCACCCCCCTCCTCTCTAGAACCCTCAGTTTGTTTCTCAGAGTCCATAGTCTCTCATGGTTCGTCTCCCCCTCCAATTCCCCCCCCCCTTCATTTTTCCCTTCCTGCTATCATCTTCTTTTTTTTTTTTTTCCCCACATATAATGTATTATTTGTTTCAGAGGTACAGGTCTGTGATTCAACAGTCTTGCACAATTCACAGCACATACCAGAGCACATACCCTCCCCAGTGTCTATCACCCAGCCACCCATCCCTCCCACCCTCCACCACTCCAGCAACCCTCAGTTTGTTTCCTGAGATTAAGAATTCCTCATATCAGTGAGGTTGTATGATACATGTCTTTCTCTGATTGACTTATTTCACTCAGCATAATACCCTCCAGTTCCATCCATGTCACTGCAAATGGCAAGATCTCATTCCTTTTGATGGCTGCATAATATTCCATTATATATATATACCACTTCTTCTTTATCCATTCATCTGTTGATGGACATCTTGGCTCTTTCCACAGTTTGGCTATTGTGGACATTGCTGCTATAAACATCGGGGTGCACATACCCCTTCGGATCCCTACTTTTGTATCTTTGGGGTAAATACCCAGTAGTGCAATTGCTGGATCATATGGTAGCTCTATTTTCAACTTTTTCAGGAACCTCCACCCTGTTTTCCAGAGTGGCTATACCAGCTTGCATTCCCACCAACAGTGTAGGAGGGTTCCCCTTTCTCCACATCCCCGCCAACATCTGTTGTTTCCTGACTTGTTAATTTTAGCCATTCTGACTGGTGTGAGGTGGTATCTCATTGAGGTTTTGATTTGGATTTCCCTGATGCTGAGCGATGTTGAGCACTTTTTCACGTGTCTGTTGGCCATTTGGATGTCTTCTTTGGAAAAATGTCTGTTCATGTCTTCTGCCCATTTCTTGATTGGATCATTTGTTCTTTGGGTGGAGTTTAATAAGTTCTTTATAGATTTTGGATACTAGCCCTTTATCTGATATGTCATTTGCAAATATCTTCTCCCATTCTGTTGGTTGTCTTTTGGTTTTGTTGACTGTTTCTTTTGCTGTGCAAAAGCTTTTTATCTTGATGAAGACCCAATAGTTCATTTTTGCCCTTGCTTCCCTTGCCTTTGGCGATGTTTCTAGGAAGAAGTTGCTGCGGCTGAGGTCGAAGAGGTTGCTGCCTGTGTTCTCCTTGAGGATTCTGATGGACTCCTGTCTCACATTGAGGTCTTTCAACCATTTTGAGTCTATTTTTGTAATGGGGCCTTTAAATCCAACTTATCTCTTAATTGCATCTATGAGAATTTCCTTAAGCATAGTAGACCTATCTCTGCCGTCTCAACTTTTTCTCCACTTTAAATTGTCCTTTACAAATCTGTCCTATGCACAGTTAAGTTTTTCAAACTGTCCAATGCAAATTTTCACATACCATCTGGTGTTTAGCCATTTGCAGATACAACTCATTATCTGCACTGAAAAGTTAATAGTCTAAGGCACAGTATATATATTTCTCAGGTTTCTGGTCCCAGAAATGCTTAAGATTCTAGTTTACCATAGGGGATTCTCAGTCATTAGTATATAAATGAAGAGATATATTTTAATGGGAGGGCGAAGTGTTACTCTGTAGACTTCTTCAAAACTGGCTTTAAAAAGATGAGACCTCGGGGCACCTGGGTGGCTCAGTCATTCGGCGTCTGCCTTCGGCTCAGGTCATGATCCCAGAGTCCTGGGATCGAGCCCCGCATCAGGCTCTCTGCTCTGTGGGGAGCCTGCTTCTCCCTCTCCCCCTCCCTCTGCTTGTGTTCCGTCTCTCGCTGTGTCTCTCTCTGTCAAATAAATAAAATCTAAAAAAAAAAAAAAAAAAAAAAAAAAGATGAGACCTCAAGAAAAGACAGTGGTCTATATATTACATGGTGACCATTATTTTTACTTTTCATTTCTGGGAATATAATTAGAAGTGAGGTTATTTATAGTTAACTATGTGCATAAGACTAACACTAGTAAGACAATAATGCCCAATTTCTTTGCCCTGTGAAGACTGAAGTTTTAGGTGTTTGCTTTTATGAATTTTTTTTTCCTTTTTGGTTTAACAAAAATTTCAAGTCATAGATATTCTAAGCTTCTGGAAACAAAATTAATGACATTTTAAAATGCAAGCTGTTAGACTATGACTTATAGTAATTATTTTCCAAAACTATAAAATAGAGAAATACTAGACTTGAGAGCAGGGACATCTTTTATATTTTTCTGTCCCAGAGCCTAGCATGTTCTCTACATCGAATATGTATTCTCTGTTTGAACAAAACTGAGACATGTAAAAGAATGAATGTGAAAAAACATGTCAACATGTGCGTATTTAGACACACAATCTTAGATTCATTGAAAGTTGTTCACATTATTGTTAGGGATGCCTGGGTGGCTCAGTTGGTTAAGTGTCTGCCTTAGGCTCAGGTCATGATCCCAGGGTCCTAGGATTGAGTCCCACATCCAGCTCCTTGCTCAGTGGGGAGCCTTCTTCTCCTTCTGCCTCTGCCCTTCTTCCCTGCTTGTGCTCTCTGTTTCCCTGTGACTAAATAAATAAAATCTTAAAAAAAAGTTCACATTATTGTAAAAAGAAAATACTTGATAACATTTACAGAAAGGAAATAAATGGAAAAAATTAGGTTCCTATTATGTAAAAGATATTATAGAATATACTGAGAAATATAAAATTTTTCACAAATTGACTTTAATGAGAAAATGACTTATGCATAGGAAAAGTTAAATAACCACTAAGGATACATATCAATTCAACATAATAAAGCTCAGGAGAGGCGCCATGAGAAACCCAGCACAGAGGAACCCACAACCCACACAGACCACCTTTGGATTCCCAGAAAGCCAACTCAGTCTAAGACTGAAGGAAGTATCCTGGAATCAAGACTGCGGTTGGAAATACATGGACACTGCATTTGTTTCTTATTATTCACCTTTGGGGAAAATCTCTTGTTTTTAAAAAGTGATAAATTTGGTGTTAGGTAAAAAAAAAATGGATTGCAGGGGTGTCTGGGTGGCTCAGTTGGTTGAGTGTCTGCCTTCAGCTTGGGTTATGGTCACAGGGTCCTGGGATTGAGCCCCACATCAGGCTCCCTGCTCGGTAAGGAGTCTGCTTCTCCCTCTCCCTGTGCTGCTCCCCCTGCTTGTGTTCTCTCCCTCTCTATCAAATAAATAAATAAAATCTTTAAAAAAATGGATTGCAATATTTACTAGCTACCCATCATCATCTTGTCCTCTGTAACACCACTGCCATTTCCTGGAGAAGGGGTGGTTTTTTTTGTTTTTGTTTTTGTTTTGTTTTTGCATTGGTGAAGGAGTATATCTTGATGCTTGCATTTCCATTCTACACTAGTTGGTGCACTTCTGCTGGATCTTTTTATCTCCACCATCTGTAACTAAATGGCAGCTGATCTTGGCCAGTCAAATATCTCTTCTGGGACATGGAGACTTAATTGTTAGGAGAGATGCTTGCAT
>NW_023270320.1:32149954-32269736 GCF_011800145.1 Mirounga leonina | reverse complement strand
CTAAATGGCAGCTGATCTTGGCCAATCAAATGTCTCTTCTGGGACATTGAGACTTAATTGTTAGGAGATTAAAATGTTCACAATTGATGGATCCTATTGATATGCCTATATACTTTGTATGACGGTCCCAGCTACACAGAACTGCATGTTCGTATCTGGTCCAAGTATGGTTAATAAGCCTTGTTTCCTGTGAGTGATCTTCTATCCTTCCAATAATAGCTACAATCAACGTTAGGCAGTTTCTTGTTTTATACTTTGCCTCTTAAGACTTTTTTAGGCTGTTTTAAAAATCCCACTTAAAACAATTTTATTATTTGTAATCAGTGCTAGAGAAGATTAGTAAAAGGGGATGTTGCTCTTAACTGGAGTACTCTGGAAAAAAAATTTGCAAAGAAATGTTTCGTGTGGGACTTGAAGAATGGGTAGAAATGAATTATGTTAAATGAAGAACATTTAGTGATGGGGAAGCATGTTATCAAATTTTGGAAGCTGATTAATGCACTATAATGGGGGGAGGTGAATAGAAATAAATCATATTATGTTGTAAATGTGAGTGGGAAACTAGGATGAGAACATATTAAATTATTGATGCTGGATATAAGAATTTAGGCTTTTAAAAATAATACATACATTGTACATAAAACATTCAAAGATGCTAAGTCCAGGTTAGACTGCAAAAGAAAGAGTCCCACTTGAGAAAAGAAACCATTAGTCTAATCACAAATTAACAAAAAGAATTCTCATTCACTTTTCTGGCCTTTTCCTTGCTTTTGAGTTTAGTGTAAAATTACAGATAACAAAACACAATAAATACTCAGGATGTAAAAAATGGTATTACAAATCTATGAACCCTGAATATATAAAGCAAGAATAAAATTAGTATTTTTTTATTCTAAGATACAGAATGGCAAAAAGAGAAGAGGTTTTTTTTTTTTTAGTAAGTTTTTGAGACCTCTTGATAGGATTTGTGAAAAATGAAAATTAAGGCAAAGTTACAGAATCTATGAAGAGAGAGATTTTTAATAATTAAGGTAGAATTTCTGATCCTAAAAAAGCAGAAGGAAATTGTATCATGCACAAGTAAATCAGTATTGACATACAATCCATATAATTCAGGATCTAAAATTAGATTGGGTCTAAGATAACCACTGTAATTTCTATGTTAATTAAATTAACAAGGTAAATTACAGAGCAGCATTTTATTGTTATTGCTGATGAAAAGTAAACGTAAATTTGGCACTATGGCTTAAGCAAAACATCTGGTATTTGATAGAAACTTCTTTGTTTCATTATCTCTATAAAGTTTCAGTAGATATTCACATTATCCCTTTTATTTAGAAAAATTATTCGGTAAAGATTTCTTTACAACCTTTTGCCTCCTTACTACTCCGGTTTTGATGAATAATAAGAAAATAAATGATGGCACTTTGATATAGGGTGTATCTGTGCTGTCCAAAAGAATAACCAGTAGCCATATGTTGCAACTGATCTCTTGGAATGTGGTTAGTTTGAATTCACACGTGCTCTAAGTGTAAAATACCCATTGACTTTTGAAGACTAACACATTTTATATATATTCAGGATAAAACATATGGCTGGAAAAATATATTACTAAATTTCACTTACTACTTTTTATTGTGGTTACTAGAAATTTAAAACTGCTTGCAGTATGCATTGTATATCTTAGGGGACTGATCTCTAGAGCTTGAATCAATGAAATTTTAACTAGGGAGAGAAAGCCTTCTCTCTTCCAGATTCTCTGATCAAACACCCTACAGCCTAACTGTGTAAGCAAATTGGTTAATTGTAACCAATGATTATTATAGCTTCTGGCAAACTTGTCTCTAAGTGCTTCTGATGGCTGTTGGTTTAGCTAAGGCTTAGCAATGGAAGGTGGGTGGCTCAAAGAAGATTGGTAACTGTTACAGGACTAAGGATTTGCAGGCTTCTGCTCCATCTAGACCCTATTGGAAGATTGGTTTTAATAGGCAATGGCGTTCCATAGTGGCTGCCCAGTGTCTGTGGGGCCCCTATGGATGGGCAGACGAGCCCTGCTTCACTCCTGAGATCAATGGAATAATGGACCCGTGTTCTTGCTCACAGCATTGTTTGGCTTTTGGTTAAAAATGCCTCTTTTTCAGTGAAAGGTTTGTTTTCATTCAAATACCTAAGACTGTCTTTTTATTGCAAAGCATCACAGTTTGTTTTTTAAGCTGGCTATCTTCAGTATATTTTCTCAGGGGGTGGCCTAAAATTTCCCATTTCACTGTATGTATAGAAAACACTTTTTTTTTTTTTAATACATATGACTTTTCAAGTATCACTAATCAAATTTACCACATTGTTTTCTAATAGCTCTGCCTGTCAACTTTCTTAGTAATTATCTTACACCCCACAGTGAAAATGACCCATTGTACAATCTGTTGATGGCATTCATTGAATTAGTTAGGCTTATAATCTCACATACTTGAAAGTATAATAATCAGGAGGATGTTATTTAACATGCAGCATTTCCATCTGGTATAAATTGGTTATAATTGGGTATGCCAGTCCAGTGAGAGAGCATGTGTCCTGTTGCCTGCACATCTGAAAGCAAAGCAATGTATTTGTCAGCTCCTCAGTTATTTTACATTACAATTAAACATTTTCCAAATAATTGTTTAAAGAATAATCTTTATATATATATATAATCTTGAATATTTTATTTAAAGATTTTATTTATTTATTTGACAGAGACACAGCGAGAGAGGGAACACAGCAGGGGGAGTAGGAGAGGGAGAAGCAGGCTTCCTGTGGAGCAGGGAGATGTGGGGCTCGATCCTAGGACCCTGGGATCATGACCTGAGCCGAAGGCAGAGGCTTAACGACTGAGTCACCCAGGCACCCCTTGAATATTTTAACTTTTAGTCAGCTTTTTATCATTTTTTTCAACATATACAATCACATAGTGTAAAACTTGAAAAGGTAAAGTCCTTGCTTTGCATGGTGCCATGTTAATGGAAACTTGCCCATATTTGGATGAAGGACTCGCTCTTTTTGGTTCCATGGTGACTTGCAGTGACTAAACTGTTTAGAAAAGCAAGCAGTATACATAACCAAGAAACATTCAAGTTTTAGGTAGATCTGATATGCTATTAAATATGAAATAAGAAATATTGTAACAAATGATTGTGAGATTTTGTGTCAAAGGTGTGGTATTCCTACATCCATTGGAGACTCTTAAACTGCTATTGATCTTAAAGCAGAAAATATCATCTTTTCAATTACCTTTTCCCATTCTATCTTATGTTACAAATAATTGATTATGAATACTTAATTTGTTGCAAAGAATGGCAATATAATAAAATCATTTTGTAAGGCTCTTGATGAAGGACAAGAAATCAAACAACTGTCATAATGCCAACCTATTCTCCATTGACAAGTCCCAGATGTACTCAGTTGATAAGATTCTGAAAATTAAAAAAAAATTTTATCCTAAATCCTACATCTTCAATATTTATGTATTGATGGGGAAAAACTTTAAGTATAAAATTAGAAATCTATGAAAAGTGGCAATTTTAATTAGGTCTGTTCTAAAGACTCCTGAGGTCTGATGCAATAATATCTAACGTCAAGGTCCTTGTTTCTAGAATATGACTCTCCCTCTTTTTTTAGCATGTTTTCTTCTTTTGACTCTTTTCCCAATATAACCAACCTGTCAATACAGTTCTACAAGGACAAATTGTGTTTCCTGGGTTTGTTAATTTTCATAACAGCATCATGAAATAGATGCCATATTTATCTCATCCTCTCAGATGAGGAAAACCGGCTGACTAAATTGTCCACGTTGCATAAGCAGCCAGTGGGGAGGTCAGACCTTGGGACCTGAACTGAGCCAATCTAACTCCATAGCTTTTAAGTGCCATGTGATATGGCTGCTCCCTTCCTTTCCTTTTTGTGCATAAATCTTGAATTCACCTTGCATTTCTTTCTGATGCCCCTTGCCTTTTGCCCCTCCAGAAGTTTGCTGAAACTGTGTGCCTTTCAAATTTTTATTTTTATTTTTTATCAGCTGAGCCTCATTCTTCTTGACTTCATTTTGACATTTGATACAATGTCTCCTTGATTTTTGTAGCTGCATGTTCTACTAGTCTTTCCTTAATATTTCTTTTATCTTATTTACTGGATTCAACTACAGTATTTCTTGAGATTTTATCTTTAATCCTTCTTCTTGGTCATCCATCTTAATGGCTACAGCTCTTATTGCTATCATAATGCTTATTATTATTTTTTTATCCTGAGTCTTGAGTTCTCCCTAGATGTCTGCTCTAATATTTTGAATTGTCAAATGTTTACTTTCACTGGGGATATTCATTCATCTATTATATTCATTTCAAGGCTTACCTGAAATCACAGTCTGACAAAAAATAAAGCAATGGTTTCAGCACTTTGTTGCTGGATGAAAAGACCTCAAACAACAATTCATGTTATCACCGACCTCTTAAAATAAGAGCAACAAATACAGCAAATATCTACTCTTTTTCTCTATGTACTTGTCTGTATTTCTAGGCCTATCTTAATCTTACTTTTTGCTTATCAGTCCTCCTCCCCATCCCACCGTCTTCCCCTTAGGTTCTTGTGTTCCCTTCATGCCCCCAGCCCCATATTCCTTCTTCCTCCCTCCACTTTTCTTTCCTCTCACTCTCCAGAAGTCTATCCATTGTTCTTAAATTTATCTTTCTCTTTTTCATGGTTCTCAGCAAGCACTTTTCTTAACTGTTGAAGTGTTAGTAAATCATGATGGCAAAAATACCCTCGGCTAGGTGGACTCCATCTTCTCCCTCTCCCCTATTCACCTTCCTCTCCTTTAAATTGTTGAATTGTTTGGCATAATTGTTTAACTTTGGTGTGATGATACATTTTTATCTTACTGACTTGCATGTGGCAGCATTATTTTTCTTTCCCGTTCCCTATATGGTGCAACCATGCAAAGCAACTAATAGGCATTCAAGTAAACATTTAATTGGATGGATTGATTCTTTGTCATCGAATACATACTCCTACTTCTCAGAAAATTAAATGATGACTTAGCTCCTCTTCTATGGGACACAACAAAAATTCTTGTCTAAGATACGTTACCACATTGTTACGTAATAACTCCTAAAAGTACTTCAAATTTTAATGACAGGGATAGTTTTCTAAAAATTAACAATGAATTGTTAGAATTATTCAGGGACTAGAAGAGAAAATATCTATATACAAAGTTCATTTCTCAACCGTAAATGAAAAAATCCACACATGTGAACTTGCCCATTGAACCAAACTTTTATGAAGGTCACTATTTGAGACTTTTCATTTGCTTGTGACTTTTACTACCCATTATTTACCATATAATAAATACTGTGTCCCATTGTACGAGGTCTTTAACCCTTTACCTTTTGTACCAGCGGCTTATTGTTATATACTGACAGTGACTTATTCATATAACTCTGTTACTCATGTCTTCTTATACTAAGTTGTGTTTCTTTTTGTCTTTAGGAAGATAATTTAAGACAAAAATGTAGCTTTATGCTTTCTTCCCAATTCCCTGTGCATATACTGTGGTCCATCCAAAGATGGTTTTGATTGTATAACTGCATTTACTGAATAAAACCTTAGCCTGACAGTGAAAGAGTATTTTTACCATGTGCAAGAGGCCATTTGTCAAAACTGACCTTTTATGTGAAACAGCTACAATTATTAGTTGATTCAAGTGTCAAAGCCCTGTCATAAGATAAGGGAGTCTGCTAGGAAATTTTTTCTCATTTGGTAATAGGTTTCAGAAAGAGTTATATATGGATTTGATGTTTCTGTCTAAGGTTGAAAACTTAACCTGGAGTGTGCCCAGAACAATTTAGATGACCACCTTTTGTTGAACTGAGTTATGTATCACAATTTTGGTTTCCTTGTAGATTGTTCATAAAATCATAATAACTCTGAGCAGTATCTTATTTTCATTTATCTTGTTTTAATGCTAGCACAAGCAAGGAACAACAATAGCTTTATAAAATAAATGAATTCCCCTATATATGGTGCATTGTAAGATTTATATATAAATAAGCAGTAGATGACATTAGAAGCTTTTTATTTAAAATGGAGGTTATCTAGCATACATGCTTTAATGACAATGTATAAGTGATTATAAAGTGAAGTGTTATTGTTTTGTAAACAAAAGGTAAAAGACACAAATAAAGTTTAAGAAGCATGGGAAGTACAAAACCACTAAAGAAAGCTGCTCCAGGAAAACTTGCACTGGAATGAACAGGGTAAGTTTCTCGATACAAAAGACTATAGACCTTCTTCTACATATTAACGTGATACTTATTTTAAATGTAGAAGGTATGCCAAAATTGTTAGGGCTTGCAGATTTCACAGAATTAAAATATAATCCTACAGAATAGAAGTGCTAAAGGAAAATACCCCAGAAAGGTTTTTGATTGAAAATAGAAAGTATAAAAATAACACACTCTACTGCAAAAGATAGGACAGTAAGAAAATAATGAAGCTGAGGAAAAGAGATTTTTTAAAAGGCAAAGAAAGGTATTTAACATTAAAATCATGGAGTGTGATAGGCCTCAAGCCTACTTCCATGATAAAAACATCCTGGTAAGAAACTAATGTGCCTTGTAATAGCTAGAGCAGCATTAAGTGAGCCATATGGAGAGCTAAAATAAGCTTCTTGTTAAATCCATCTTTGGTGGTGAAGATGTCACCTTGAAGGATAGGATAGCAGAAACGGGAACTTTATAGAAGAAACACATAATTAATTATGGCTTTGTCTATATGAGAGCACCAAGTGCTATGGAAATTAGTATATTGGAACAAAATTGGTATGAATATTTCTACGTGTCAAAAAATTCTTGATCCAATCTTCTTCCTTCAAGGTTTTCATTATCCTTGAATACACCCTCCCACATCCCTGCCCCCCAAACCATATGCATGCATGCACAGATATGTACATTGCTTTGAATGGTACTCTGGAGCCATGAAAATTAGCATGTTAACTGAAGTAATCTTACTAATCAATGGGGAATGTTATGATTTTTCCATGACCTTTACAAACTTTAAATAAGAAATGCCCCCATACTATTATTTATAAATGTACAGGAAAATGATAAATAGTAAAACATCTTTTTAGCTCACTGCAGTTTAACAGATTGAAAACTGAGCATTAATGTATTTTTGTTTTGCTTTCATTTTAACAAACCACAACGAATACTGAACACTGTTCTGATGGTGACCTTCATCTCTTCACACAAAAGAGTAGATGAAATCTTCTGGGTCCTACATATGTTTTCTGTGTATCCTGTATCTGCTGGCCTCAGAATCAGGATCGCTATGGGAGGAATATATTTGGCTGCTACATTTAGGTTTGAATGGGGCAGACAACTCTTTGTAAAGGGCCTACCAAGAATAATTTTGAGTAGTACATGTGTTTTCCTCACTGTATAACTTATGAATGGAGCAGGTATCTCTTCTGGCCTAATTGTCATGCTCATTTCTGAGTTGGGATCAATTTTCAACATTTTATTCTTTGGGCCTTCAGTGTGGTGGAACACTGCTGAGTTCCTTGAAAATGACATTTTTATCCACTTCTCTTCCTTTGGGACATCTTTGTTCTGTCTTCATTTCTGTCAGTGAGTTGACCTTCATTGAGTTTCTCTGGCTCTATATCCAGAGTCTCTGAACCAGCAGCCATGACCATTTCTCATGGTCCACTCCTTCTCCATTTACATTTCATTCGAACTCCTGGTGTTATTGCTTATTTCTTTACTGCACTTCCATCTTTATCAGCTGATTCCTCTTTGAATTGTCCACTTTTGTAAAAATGTTACTTAGGTTTGCCACTGGAGAAAGAGGCAGCACAACTATATGCTTTACTGTCTGTGCATGAACTGAGTAACAGGTACATGGTGATGAATTGCCAGCCAACTTTGAAATAGTTGTGATAAGGCACTGATCATGATGAACTATTATGTGCATCATCATGATCTGTTATTTACATAGGGCTTTGTAGACTGAAGAGCTAGCAGCTAAGTTGGTAATTAGTGCAATGACTCATAATTAATATAATGTGGTAACTGAAATTTGAACTATTGCAGGGGTGATGGTGTTATTTAATTAAACCATCATAACAAACTAAGCACCTTAGAGCCAAGCCAAGCAAAGGCAGCCTGTGTATGTATGTGTTTGTGTATATAATTTTGTATGCTGTGTTCTACTGTTTGGTGCAAACATGTTTTTGCTATTGTATATGCCATGAAATTTTCTCTCAGGACATGACCTAAAAGTCAGCATAATTATTTTAAGAGATAATTACAAGTACCTTTGAAGGAAATTTTGAAATCTCAACATTGCTTAAGGTGTAATGACTCTTATGACTTTATTTTTTTGTAGCAGAATGAAGGTAATTTATGCTTTCATTCCTAAGAATACCTTTCACTGCAGAGGAGGATGTTGGAATTTGGGGTTTGGGCATAAAAGTCATTTGACCCTCACATTTTTTGAGATACAGTTGATGTTTAACACTGTAAGTTTAAGGTGTACAATGCATTATTTTGATATATCCATATTCTGTAATATGATATCACCATAGTATTAGCTAATACCTCTATCACCTCACATTATTCTTTGTTGTGCTGAGAACAATTAAGTCTCTTAGCAACTTTGGGGTATATAATGAAGTATTGTTGATGTTGTAAGTACCATGTTGTATGTTAAATCCCCAGACCTTCCTCATCTACTGGTTGCAAGTTGTACCCTTAAACATCTTTCCAATTCCCCATCCGCAGCTCCTGGTCACCACCATTGTACCCTGAGTTGGGCTCTAAAGCCTCAAATTAGGCTGTAACTTTATATTTAAATGACTCTATCACTACAGTCTGAATATATACAGACAGGATTTAGAGAACATTTTTATTACTACTTAAGTTGTTCAACCTGTTCCTTCTATTTTTAGATAAAAAAGGAAGAGATTCTAGGCTTCTTCCTCTCTGAAAGTTTCTCTTTACTAGCACATGCCACTTAATATCCTAGAATTTCAGAGCTGAAGGAGATCATGGACTTCACTTTCCCCTCACAGATCAGAAAATGGGAGGAATGACACAAAAGACAAATAAATAGAAGTGGAATCGAAGTTTTCAATCACCCAGTGCAGTTAAAATATTTCTGTGAAGTTGACAATCTAGCAAATACACTTCTGTATCTATTGTTGGACTCACACAACAATAGCCCTCTGGAGTTGGCCAGCAGGAATTCAGTTCGCTATACTAATAGAAAACAGATGGAGAGGGGTCCATTCTCTGTGAGGTGACACGGCTCCTGATAGGACCTCACCTCTCCTCATCTTGGTGCCTAGGCTGTGTTCCCTACCTGCTGCCTTTGTGTAGAAACGGAAACCCCTTCCATGTGTGTCTAGACCCTCATTTACAGAAACAACTAAATAATGCTTCGAGGGACTTTCTGTGCATGGGCCCTTGGCAATCTTGATCCCTTTTGAAAGGTTTGCAGGTATTACTCTACTCTGCAAAATATTACCTGCTGGAACTATTAATTCAGGGTCAAGCAGAAAGCTTTCTCTAGCCACATACAGAAGGAAAATGCTGAAATGATTTACTCTGGGAAGGTGAACTGTGTTGCCACTAAGTCATCTGCATGTTGTTGATGCTTTGCTTGTAGACAGGTCCAGGTTGTCTCAGAGGCTTGCTCTCATGAGTTTCTTTTCTTTTCTATTGCTGTTTAACCTGTGTGATGATGACTTCATTTAGTGGGTTGCCTTCTGCAAAGGGCTTCTAAACCTCTCAGACAAGTTTGTATTGTGTCACATACACACATTCATAATTTCTTTTGCCAAGATATTAAGTAGGCAAGGAAGTTAAAGTCAGATTAATACAAATTACATAAATATATAAAGGAGTTAAGATGTTCGGCAAGTTTTAAGGGAAATATCCCTTCTCTCAATTTGAGTTCTCGGTCCATGCTTTGTATGGAAAGCAGTCATCCTAAAGTAAGAGGATACTTACTATAGAAATGATGGTGACATTTTCAAAATCATCATAACTAGTATATAACAATACACCTATGATTTCTCCAGTGAATCTTTCATGCTCAACTTCCCTATATACAGGATTTGAGGATGGCCAAAGTTTTTATGCAGAAGATTGTGTGTCCACAGCAAATTTGACATGTAAGATGAATCAAAAATACCTTTGTGAAAAAATACCTTTGAAAGTTTTGTGTCAAAGAACGGCAAATACAATAAGAGTGGTAAATTTAATGGGGCAAACACTTGCAGGTATATTTGTGGGATTGAAACACTTGCATTGAGGATGTTACTGATGTAATATCTTCACTAGACATTTTTCTCATAACATACAATCCAGTCAATTTTCCCTTTGTCCTTCATGACTATAAAAAGTCAAAAATTATTCTGTAAATAGTAGTTAATGTTGAATAATTGCATTAGAATTTTTATGTTTCAGTTTTCATCAAACATGCTTTTTATAAAACATTATGAGTTGTCATTTAAAACTCATTTAAATTTCTGAAACTTAAGCTCCGAGAATCCTAATTTATGAAATAGTCCAGTGGGATACTATACCTTTAACAGCCAGAGATTCTACTTAGAGTTATCTGTACGTAACAAGCAATTCACCCAAGGTGAAGATTGTTAAGCACATGAAGTTTGCATATTTCCTAGAGGCTCACATTAAATCCATCCAACAGTCTGATGACCTTGCCACCAGCTTCCTCCCAGAAAAGTGACACTTATATTTTTGTAAGGTTAAACAAAATGTATAATGGGAAAACCAAAAAAGGAAGAATGATTATGAATCAAAGGAACATATCCTAGGTCTTCTCTTCAGTGACCATATAAAACTTTATATAATGATCACATCAAGAACAGTATCTGTTCTTGTGAGTTGTCTGTAGATTGGGTTTGACAACTGAAGTTCAGTGTGACAAACTGAAATAAATGTTTTACATATGAGAAAGGGTTTAATAAATGAGATTTTTCTGGGTCATGGTCTTAAGGGTGCTTTAGTCTCTTCCTGCCACTATAGTTTTTTTTTTTGCCACAAAAAGGCATCTGAACTATGCTGTGAGTAAAAGTGGGGTATCAAGTTGGTAGGTTATTTTAGGTAAAAGTCACAATTCAAATGAAAAATATTTTTTAATTTGTCTTACTGCTGAGTACATTTTTTTAAAATTTGTTTTTTTACATATGAATTATGTAAGTATTTTCATGTTTTTTAAATCTAGAAATAATTTACATACAGTGAAATCTTCATTTTTTAAGTACACAGATGAGTTTTGTCAAATGTGTATACCTGTTTATTTCATATTCTTGTCAAAACATAGACTCTTCCCATCTGTCTGGAAAATTTCCACATTGCCCTTTTTAGACCATCTTTGCTCCTCCAAAAAGCAACCATTGTTATGCTTTCTATCACAGTAGAATAGTTTTGTCTGTGAAAGAAATTCATATACGTTGAAATACAATAGGTTCCCTCTTCTGACTGGCTTTAATAGCACAATATAAAGCAGTTGCTTTATGTAAATATAAAGTTTCGAGATTTAAACATGTTTTACACATATTAATATATTCTGTTGTATGAATATATATATATAATTTATATATAAATTCCCAGTTTTTGATGTATTAAATATTTTGTGGTCATTCTTGTATGTCTTCTTTCACTGTAACTTGAGATAATTGTAGATCCCACATGCAGGTGCAAGAAATAATTCAAGATCCCTTGTATACTTTGTCAAGCTTCCTCCAAGTTTCCTTCTATATTTGCAAAAATAGACGATAGTATCACCAGAGTATCCTGACATTGATACAGTCTACCTACCATACTCAGGTTTCCTCAGTTTTACTTGTACTTGCATACATGTGTGTGTTATGTGCAATTTAAAAACCTGTGTAGGTTAGTTATCTACCACCACATTCAAGATACTCAACAGTTCCAACACCACAAGAAATGCCTCCTATCTTATTTCTTTTTGATGTAATTCTCTAAAATGGAAATTAGTTAAAATTTGATTTATGACTTAAACAGATTTGTAAATACACTTCAACATGGTTAGTAAACTAAGAAAGATTAGAACACAAAATGATTAGTGATTATCCTTGGTGATTTTTGAAAAAAATTTCTAAAGGTAACTTTTTTCTCCCCTAAATTTCCTTGACTCACACAGAGACCCCTATCTTGATAGTATTCCAGCACTGTGCCTGGGATTAAGTTTCTTCAAATTTCAATGGAACTGTTACTGAATCTCTTTAAGGCATTGGGCATTGAAATACATCTTGATTCTCTTTCATTTCATTAATTTGAGTCATTGAATTCCTTGGCAAATGTAAACAATTTGTTTTGTCTTGGTTACCCCCAGTGAAAACAAATAACAGTTTATTGTAGTTTTCATTCTGTTTGTTTTGTCCTTGTCAGTTTTTCATGTGTTTGACAGATGTGTTTGGATTTCCAGGTGTTTGATGTTGATACTAGGTTAGGTGCTAGGATATT
Organism: Mirounga leonina; assembly: GCF_011800145.1. Taxonomy (NCBI): domain Eukaryota; kingdom Metazoa; phylum Chordata; class Mammalia; order Carnivora; family Phocidae; genus Mirounga; species Mirounga leonina. The sequence goes on along the minus strand of NW_023270320.1, from coordinate 32,257,191 downwards.
TTCTACAGCGTGTTTTGTTCACTGCTTTCTGACCCACAGTTCCATTCCCCTCTCTGAGCCCTACTGACTATAGGGGAGGGTTGACTTGGCTGCACTGAAGTCCTTCCTCTGGGAATTGGGTAAAAGTGTTGTTGCACGTTAAAATTAGCAGTGGTATAAGCGGACTTATTTCCTGCTATGTGAAGCATTCTAACTGAACTAGTTCTGTCTCAGCTGCAGTCAGTAGTAAGAATGATTCATAGAGTATCTCAAAAAGTTTAATAAAATTAAGTGTATTTGTAGAAAGTTGGTACCTATTATATAAATGGCAAGGTTGTCAGCTCTGTTTGTCAGAGGTTTGCATTTATAGGTCAGCAGGTTATAAAACCTCAGAAGCTGGGGACAATGTTTTTGGCACTTTGTAGTATTGCACTATTCCTAGATACAGCAGGAGAGCCAAGGATGACAAATCGTTCTCTTCTTAATGGTGTTTATAGCTTTCAGCTGTATTATTACCTTTATCTCTCTTCACATATCTGCTTATCCAGCTTCTAAGACATTTCCTCATAAATCAGTTCCTTCATTCTTCCAGTAATTTTTAAACTCCTCAAATGATTTTGCTTAATTGTTTCTTATAATTTCTGGAGAACCTAATTTCCTCTTGGCATATTTCTCTGAACATATAGAAAAGACCTACAGTCAATTACTTAACTATAGCCAAAAGAGCATAATTTCTATCAAAAGAACTCGGTTAAAAACCATAATAATTATGATCTTAAATATGGATAAGTTTGATGGAATGTGAGTTGGCAGTTAAAATATGGTGTCAGTGTAGGGAATTTTATTGAGTGGTGTCATGAGGATTGGTGTTTTGACCTATATATTTAATAACTTTCTTGATTTAGAGTGAAAATGAAGCCTATTCTTAAAGAATATTTGAGGTATAAAGGTACGCAATGGCACATCCAGGTAGTATAATGGAGAAATTGTTCTTATAAATTAGAAGTAAAGATTCTGCCAATGTTAATTATGAAGGTTATAAACTAGTTTGGTAAGGAAAAATATGGGAGAGTAAAAAAATGCATAGATACAACTATAATTTCTAAAATCTTGAGTTTTGAAGAATCACCTCCCTAAAATATCTTAATATTTTTTAGCCATAGTTGTCTAGTTGTTAGGAATGAATAGTTAGGGGTCAGAATGCCGGGTGGTTTATCCTTTTTACCACTGGGCATGCTATTGGGTAAGCTTATTTTGTATCCCCGTATGAGGATTTCTTCATTTAGAAAGTGGGATGGTAACTTTATTTCATAGAGATGGTATGAAAATTACATATGGGAACATAGGTGTGAAATGTCAACTAATGTAATATCGTGAACTCACAAAATGGTAGCCAGTATTCCCTTTATTATTACTGTGTTCAAGTCACTGTGGGGAATCTAAAATTGAAAACAGTATAGCAAGAATGAAAAGCACCTGTCACTTCCAAAAAGGGAAATTGCTTGTTTGCAAATGATATAAGGTTGTAAACACAACAAAGTGGATAGTGGCAGAGGTCTGACTCTCGTGCTTGGCTGTTACACAAACTTAGAGGTGATTGAAAGCTCTCAGATTACAACTTTACGGATTTATTTTCCAGTCTGGATATTTGATATTGTTTGAAGCAGTTGTTTTTGTGAATCCTAATTTTCATTAAATCAAACTTTAATTAAAAAGTTTCTGCCTAGAGACACTTCCCTTGAAACACGAGGCAAGGCTCAGTAGAACTGTTTACTTGTTTGTGACAGTATTAAATGTCAGGCTGAACAATGTCAGCTCAGCAGATGGATAATTGTATACTTTAAGACTTTTAATGGACAGATGTATTTCAGTATAAAATTTAATCTGTTAATTAAACCCCAGCTCATACAGGAATAATCTTATTTACATATGCTAATGTACATACATAGTACACACTTACCCAGTACCAGTTCAATAATGCCAGTATTATAAATGAGTATATATGAATCATTCTTGATGTCTAGGAGATTTACAGAAATGTAAGTATCTCCGTTGCATCTCTGAAAGTGAGTCTGAGATTGGGGCAGCATGCTTGAGACTTCAACAAGTAGGAGTGAGGAAGCCGAGAGAAATGGACAGACGGACACACAGCGGTACGTTATCCGTGTCCTTGCTGCAGACACCAGGGTTGAATTCTGCAGGGACATCTGAGAAATACAGACTGCCTCCCGGATTGGTCCGTAGGCTGCAGCCTTATGCACCAGCTCCCATCCTTCATTAACTGAGTTTCTGTGACCACCCTTAACTTCTGTAATGCACTTGTCTAGGGCCTGGCGCTCAGAACCTGGGACTCAGAAGAGGACTTTATGACAGAAGTCCAAAGGGATTTGGAAAGGCAATTGAGGTGGAATGCTGTCCGTCTGAGGGTCAGTTTGCATGAAATCTGGCATCTCTGAAATGAGAGCCGGGCCAAGGGAATAAGGGGCAACACAAGCATCTTCTATTTGGTGTGTGTCTGCCCTTTGTGCTGCTCAGACCCATCTTTTTGGTCACCAGCTCTGCATAACGTAGTCAGCCAGAGCTTCTTAAAATGATTTAGGGGCACCTGGGTGGCTCGTCAGTAAGCTTCTGCCTTTGGCTCAGGTCGTGATCCTGGGGTCCTGGGATTGAGCCCCTTGTTCAGCTCCCTGCTCAGTGGGGAGTCTGCTTCTCCCTCTGCCCCTCTCCCTGCTCATACTCTCTCTCTCTCCCTCTCTCTCAAATAAATAAATAAAATCCTTAAAAGATTTACAGCTAGTGGAACAAATTTGAGTCCCCATTGCTGCATCTAGTTCAAGGGCAATAATTAATACCGGTCTCCCTTTTCCATCATCCATGCTAGGTTTCCCTCACTCTTGGCCAACATGTCAGCTTGCTAATGGCAGTTGAGGGACAGAATTTGATCTCTGGAGGACTTGATCTTCTGTCAGGACCTGAATGCTGTGATCTCCCATTCACTTGTGTCAACAGGCATGGAAGTACCAAGAGATACCCCAGGAACTTCCCCCGGGTTCAGATTCCTTGCCCCAGTAGGTAGGAACAATCAATCCTGGGTATTCATGATACTCAAGTCAATTACTACCACCAAGTCAATCTGTGCTAATGACAGGTCAAGTATTTGGAGTGAGCATAAGCAGCACAAACTTGGTGAGAAGGAGCCTGTGTAATATGTGCATACGTAGCCTCTGTCCCAGCCCATCGCACAAGTACTGGGGTGGCTGGGGACAGGGACTGGCTCAAAGTGCCAGACAAATGATCTTGTCAACTAGGTTGCTGTGGAAGACTCTGGTAGACATTGACCTGAGACCCAAGTATTCTCACATTTTAGAGTTAATCTCAAATGCCCATTCACATGCTTGTTGCCCAAGTCTCCTTGTTTACCATATTAATCTTGATATATTAAGAACCAGGACCAAACAACCAGGACATTTGCCCCCGCCTAGGACTTCATGTATACGGACAGCTTAGTGTATACAGCAGTGTAACATGAGACCTTATTGACTGGGAGGATTTTCCCTCACCGTTATCTTCAATGCCACCTCTAAGAGGGTCTGTAGTAACAACACTACTGAGCAACATGTGCTTTCAGCCCACACACATGTGAACCTGACCATCTGCGAATCAGATCTGGATCTTTCCTCCCCTTTATATGCTGTTCATTGGGAACCTCTTTAATGCTATATCTTGAGAAGGAGATGTTGGTCCAAAAGTTAGGAGGCATGGAGGCTCTGAATCCTGTACACAAAATTTACTTGAGATGCTTGGGTTCACTTTGGCTTGATCACTGACATACCATTTCCATTACATGGAGGATTTGTGCTAACTGCTCTTACAACTTGGAGATCTGAGGATATTCACCTCATGATAGGCAGCTCTGACTTTGTAGTTACTGATGTTCCATGGTCAGATGCTCACTAATTATTGGGGTCCAGTGGCCTACTGGGAACTGTTTACTGAAGGTATATTTCTCTGCTGCGAATTTTATGGCATTGCTCCAGAACCTATGGGATCTGTACTGTGACTCTCCTATGGGGGCTCATCAGGCACTTCTCAGTGCATCTTTAGCTACTACTTAGACTAGAAACCTACAGTAGCATTGACTTCTCCATGTCATGCAGCTCTGGTGGTAGGGATTTGGCAGCATTGCCTGGACCTGACCATGTCTCTTGCTTTGGGCTGCACTTGAAATCAAGAGCCTTTTGAGTCCATAAATGGGTCCATAGTATTTACAAGAGTGGCCTATGTTGCCTTTAAAATCTTAAGGGACCCGTCAAGTTCTGGAACTTTTATTTTGTAGTAAGGGGTTCATGGTGTACTAACTTATCTTTTTATGTTGGGAGTGCTGTCCTGGAATGTGCTTGATCATTGAACCCCTCAAAACTTCACCAATATAAAAGGGCTGTGAATTTCTGTCTTTATTTCCACCTTCTAAAGCACTTGCCACTATATCCTGGTCTAGTTACCATATACTTGGAATAGGATCTCAAGTCCTCACAGACTATATTTTTGGGAGAACAGTTAACATAATGCTAAGGCAAGACTATATGTGTGTGGCTGCCATTTCCATGTAAGCATGAACTGCTCTTTGAGGATCGAAGAGACTCTATGCGTTGGATCAGTAGCCATGTACTGAGTTCCAGAGGTTGTGTTAGTTATTTCAGGATATGTATCATTTGTATCAGCAGCTGTGATAATGATTTCCACTTGGTTAAGCTCTTTCTAGTCCCCTATCATCCTCTACTGCCCATCTGGTTGATGAAGGGAACATAAAAGTGAATTTAAAAGTGATACCTTAGTAATCACAGTACTTGTATGATTTAAGCCTGAGGATGTTGCTGAGCTTTTCATACCCACCTGAGATGAAGCATTTCTCCTGATTTACTAATCTGGCAGTAAAGAAGAGTGGCAGATTCCAGGGCTTCTACTGGGTCCTTCTTGTCATGTTTACTCTTAATCCAGGTCAGTGTATCAACTGGGGGTTATACCACCTGCCATGTATATCCATCCTAATCAATCATTTGGGGCATGGGGTTCGTTTGGACCCATGGGACCTAGGGCAAGACAGACTTGGGCTACTATTCCATTTACCTGGCCTCCATCAGACCCCAGTACCCATGAGACCACCATTATGGCTTTTTTTTGGTTTGTCCTGGTTTTCTATTGCTGTGTACAAACTTTCATGAACTTAGTGGCTTAAAAAAAACACACTCTATCTTATCACTGTCTTGGTTAGAAATCCAGACATGGCATGACTGCTTTCTCTGCTCAGAGTTACACAAAGCTGAAATCAAAGCACTGGTTGGGCTGTGCTCTCCTCTAAGGTTGGGGGTGGTGTCTTTCAAGCTCACTCGTTATTGACAGAATCCATATTCTAATGGATATGCAACAGAGATCAGTGTTCTTGCTGTCAGCTGGAGACCACTCCAGTTCTCCTGGAGGACTCTCCGGTTTTTGCGGCATGTCCTCTGTGGGACCGCTCATGAAATGGCAATTTATTCCTTCATAACTAGCAAAATTTGATTTCTTTCAAATATTTTTTTCACGGAAGGACCTAGTCCTTTAGGGGCTCACCTGATTAGGACAGGCTCACTGTGGATAATTACCCTAATGATTAATTGATTTGGAAAACTTAATTATATCTAAGATTTTTAAAAACTTTTCATATAATATAAACCAACTATGATAGTGAAATTCATATTTCCAGTTCTGTCCACACTCATTTGGTGATGATACTGCCCCTCTCACTGGTATTTTTGCACAAATAACACAGTGGGAATGATTTGGAGGTTATAATTGATAATAATAGCACAGCAGGCAGCAGGTCATTGGTATTTCCAGTTCTTAGATAGAATAACAGAATGAGCTATGGTCTAAAAGTAGAAGTCAAGGTGTGTGTGTGTGTGTGTGCACGCGCACGCACGCACATGTACCCATATACATATCTATACCGTATATTAGCTGTGTGACACTGAGTGATTTATTTGCCTTCCTAGGTACTTGACCTGCAAAATAAAGTGGGTCCTTCAAATCCAGCGATTCCAATCTGGATGATGTTTTCCCTTAACTTCTTCTAGGCACTCACTGTGTTCAGTTTCTGTATTTTCCCCCTTGATCTGAAGATGGACAAATATCTTCTACTTGAACCACAAGGACAGATAATCATAAAATTTTGAGCTCCATCAAGCCTATGGGGCAGGTATTTCTATTGTAGGAGGTCAACTTTCTTATTTTTGCAGATGGAGAAAATAAACACCTACAACGTACATAACTACAGTGTACATCATTCCAGTGAGATAAGCTCCAAAGAACTATAACCAACAGAAGGCCCCAGTCATCCTAAATGGAGAAAGATTGTATATATGAAGACTTTGTGGTTGGAGACTCAAGGAGTTAATGGAGATCGAGAAGGGAATAGTATGCATTTCAAAGACAAAATTTCATGGAAGAAAACCATATTTGACAACTTGCAATTATCAAGGCACTTAGTTGTCTGCAGAAATATTTACATAATGTCCATGTTTAATTTTAGAGGAGTACAAAATAAGATTTGTGAAATCACTTTTAACTGTGTAATTAATCATTTTTGTCTAAGGAAATCAGCTATTAAGCTAAGTTCTGGATCTCAAAATGAAGATTCTCAACTGCAGAGCTAGTTTACTAGGTGTGTTTTCAGAACAGATCTAATGCAACCAAGATTATGGGTCATTTTGCTTTGTTCCATGACTAAGGTCTGCCTTTATCAGATGCAGTAGAATCATCTAGGAGATCAACTTCCCAGGGGTTCTAGGAAAATTCATCACTACCACCGCAAGTGGGAGAACAAAAACAAAAGACAAAAAGTCCTATTTCTAGTTGTTAATAGTGCCATCTCCTCAGTAAAAATGCACAATATTTTTCATACTTCTGATAAATAGAATTTTAAACACTAAATTTATTTTCAAGCTATTCTATATTAAACACTATAATTATATCAACAGTGTATTTTCCAGAAAAGTATTTTTATAAATCCTATTACTTTATATGTCTGCATATTAAATTATATAAGTAAATTACTGTCTCAATCTTACTCATTGCAAGGAATCTATTCTCTATTTTTCATGTAATTTTGTATTGTCATTGAATTTGGACAATTTTAAGTGCACAACTCAGGGTTATTTTCACAAAGTAGCTCTAAAGCTCTAAGGGTGTTGGAGACCCCTTACCCTGTTTGCCTGCCCCCCTGCCAATCTTGCTGTTTCCTTTAATTAAAGACCCATAGTAAATTTATGTATCATTTTTAATATGTTAATTTTTACTTCCAAACCAAGCCTTCTGGCTTGATAATTCAGTTCCTTACCTGAAATTATATGCCATTTTTCTTGAAGTTATTATGATGATTACCTTTTCTTGAAATATATAGAGAGTACATGTAAGTTTTATTAGCCTAGGCACTGAAATCACCAAAGTATAGAGCTACGTTCAGAATCTCCTTGTAAATTACACATTTTTGTAATAATGCAATGTCCTTTTATGGTGTCAAGTCTGGCCTTTCTGATCCCTGTGGATCTACAGCTTTATATCTTACATTCATTCTTAAGCAGTGTATTGCACTGGGGTACCTTTCATTCTTTGCTGATCTTCTTGCCTATAGTCCTCTATTAAGTATCTTTGCTGATGTTGTCCAACTTCCTTTGTGGTTTCTCTTAAATTCTGAAAATTCCAAAAAATTAGTATTCTATTTAACCCAGGTGATGAGGTACTCTGTATGGATCTAGTGACCTGTTTATTCAGGATACGGAAGATTTAACATTTGATTGTCTTATTTTACATTTGAAATTTTAGAAAATGACCCTTTTCAAATTTCTTAATTGATAGTTATAAACTCAACTAGGATGTTGAAGAATCATAATCACAATCACTATTACCATATTTGGTTGTGGGTCATGTTTCTCCTTACTGCCTGCAAGAATACTGTGCAATTGTGCACGTTGTCTCTAGCCTTCAAGGTTGGAGGTGTAGGAGTGATAGATGACAAGCTCAGGTGGGGAATCAGCCTTTTGTTGACTGAGCATAGATACCATAAGGAACACAAGACCAGGAGTAAAAGGACTAGATTTAACCTGGACTTGGTCATTTCTTGGCATATACCACTGGGCAACTTAGCTTTCTCTAGCTTGTTGTCTTGATAAAATAGGCCACTGTCGACCTTGATGTCTGCTGAGAAGAAGAGAGGAAATTTTGTGCACCTAGCAGATTGTATACTGCCCACCAACCACATAGTAGGTACTTTGTAAATGATCGGTTTCCTTCCCTGTCCAATGCCATCAAGTCTTGGAAGAGTTGGTCATTGGTAGTGCTACAGGCTTATTCTGATAAAGGATAGTTGCACATGTAAATGTGAGCTACTGTGGATAGCAGTCAAAAGACACTAATTGCAAGTTTTATGTTGGTAATGTTTCTTACAACCACCTCTTTGGACTCCATGACTGTAACCTAAGTCTCCATCATAGGTACATTTATGGCCTTCGGACACCCTCCCTCACTTTGCTTACAAAATAAACTTTTCCCAGGAGTGGACAGTGTTCAGTGTACCTCTTCTTTCCAAATGTATTTGAGATTCTAGTGTCCCACTAGGAGAGCTGATGAACTTGGCTGCCTTCAGGCTCTGCCTTCCGGAGCATGCACAAGGGCGCCTGTGTGAGATGGCACCGCCAATGAGAGCTTATACAAAAAACAGTCAATAGACTTCCGTACATGGGGCGGTTAGGCTGATTAGACTCAAATTATGATTAAAGATCTTTGCTTTCAATATAGGATGGACTTCGAAGCAACAGTATGGCTGGAAGCATGAGCTGCAAGACTTATTTTGATGCTGTGCTTGCATACCAATATCACTGCTGTATTTAGGTTATGCATTTTTGTGGTATGAGGAATACAGATTAAAGTTAAAAATTCCCATATCAAGTCATCTCTTGGTGTGACCACTTGTCTTGGCAGTTGGCTCAATATTGTGTAGTTTTAGTACTTAAAGCGAAGCAACTGAAGTATTCCGTATTTATTCACATAGATCTCATTTAGCGGATCAAAGCAGACCTTGGGATGATTTATGCATTGCCAGACAGGCACAGAACCTTGAAAGTCAGTGCTATTGCTTACGTTTTGCTGTTTGGTAATTAAAATTACTGTCATTGCTTGTCATGTTGCCTTTGAATTATGTTACTTTAATCTCTAAAACTATTTTTAGCTTTACTGTTTATTCATTCACTTCTCACTCTCTTCTCTGGCCACAAAGACATTTTACAAGGCACCTACTGTCCATAATTAAGCTGTGTGTTTTTCACTTATGTATAGAAATTGATCTTTCTTATCATGAACACATTTTATGTGTACTTTTACTGTGCGTATAAATCCATATCTGTGAATCTATACTAAACACCTGTGGCAGAACTTACAGCTGGAAAGTTCCTTATTTTCAGCAAAGATTATCACTAATTCTTATGTATTTCTACATTGTTGATCATATTTTTTTTTCTTAAAATTGTGTTCATCTGCCTTTGTTTTTTCATGACTGTAGAATTACATACTGAGTTGGAATATTATATACTACCAACCCTACAAATATACCTCCAATCTCATTTCCACTTCTTAATGGACTCCAGTCAATGTCTTGGTACTAAAAGCCTTTCATTACTTACTTCACTCTGGCCTTTTTTTATACTTTATTTGCTCAGTCAGTTTTATAGTCTAGTTGCTCTTTTTTGTTAAGTGGCTTATAACATATACTTCCAAGTACAATAGTTCACCAACTAAAACATCTATAACTTCAGGTCATAATGTCTTTCCACTGCTATGTTTCTCATGTATTCCTTTTTGGAATAGCTAATAGAAATATGCATTCAACATAATTCCTATTTTTTGCTAAACCAACAGGGACTGAAGCATGCTCCCTACAATCTTACTATTACCCCTAGAGCTATCATAAAAAAAAAAAGTGGTATTTGTGAACAATAACTGTGACATAAGTTTGAAGAATGAAACATTTTTTAAAACCATATTTTATAGTACTTCTACCATTTCTCTCTTCCCACCCAGCAGACAGGACACTGCTCATTAATATATGTTCCAAAACTGTGGTGAGCTTTTTGACATGAGGTAAAATGTGGGTGCTCTGTCCTGAAAGTCCATGCTCTGGTTTGGTAGCAGTATGTTTATAGTGAAAGTGTGGCAACTTGAATGGACCAGGATGGGTTCTCTTATTGAATATCCTAGAGACCTCCAAAGAGGATCAGCCAATTAAACAGTTTATGTAGAAGTTAGGTTGGTTCAGTGTCTGGTATAGTTCAAGAAAAAATGATTAGTTCAGAATGTATATACTAAGTGCATTCTATGTTCCAAGTTCTAGGCCCATACCAATAAAATCCATCAGGCCTTCATAGCTACCTACTGATGTGCTAAATTCTACAGGTTCAGGGAAGATTTTACCCAGTATATTTTAAAAAGATGATTATTGCTATTATGATGCTGTATCTTTAAAACAACTTCCATGTAGCTATCAACTACTCGATAGTACATGTGAGAGCTATCTTGTTATTGTATGGCTACTTGGAAAAGCTGAAGCACTCAAGGAGAATGTTGCCTTATCTGTTAATTTGAACTTCTAACATTAAAATGCCCCATGTCAATTATTGAACTCTTACAAACCCTGCTACCATGATTTCACTTTAGCTCCTTCTAAGCTGCTTAGCTGCCCTGGAGTTATTCCCCTCTGTATAGTCATTACCTTACTGAATTATGCTGCACAAAGCACAATACTAGTGGATTGGTTATGCTACCAAAACTCAATGGGTTTCATTTTTTTCCTACATTCTTGTGCTATATCTGGTTGTTAGAAAAATACAGATGAGCCAGTTCAGAAAGGTTCTGTATATGCCATTGGTCAATATGTACATTTTGATAAAGCTTTTTTTGTTGACCAAATTATAACACTATTTGAGTGTAAGTACTATGAGGTTTCTGAATGGAAGATACATAAGCTACCTTTTGATTCTGCCTAAGTTTACATATAGGAATATATCCAAGCAGATTGCATTATTTGAGCTTTTTTCCAGTCCCCTCTTCATTGTTTACACAGTGTAAAGAAGACAGAAGTGTGAAACACAGTCATCTCTTTATAGGCATCATTGTCTTCATGGCAAAAATGTTTGGACTAGATCCTTTACTAGAATATCAAAACAGAACACTGGGATTTTCCAAATGCAAAAGGATTTTCTTCATGGGAGGTGGAGTACTAAGGTAAAGGTAGAGAATGGATGAGGTCGGATGTCTGATCTAAATGTGTACCATATAAACAAATCTGATCCTCTAAGATTCAAATACTGTTAGGGAAATAGAACTGAATTGCCCATTTTTCTGCACCAATGCCTCTAATGTGGATGAAATCCCTTATCTTTCCAATTTAAATATATGTAATTCATTGAAATATTCCAATGTGTTAATGTTTTGCTTTCCTCTTAGAAAATGTACCTCTCTGAAAGTTAATAGCTCCCAAACATCTGCTTAACCACATCATATCTTTTAAGATCATGAGATTTTCTCCTACAAAAGTTTTTTTGTGTACAATTTAGTACACCTACATCAAAGTTTTGGGTTCTGTTCATTTAGATTTTGATTTCAGGCATTCTTTAATTGGAAAGAGCCAGAGCCACCTATTGGGTTTTTAATACTTTTTTAGATATGTCAAGGTCAATTAAAAAAAAAAACTATTTTCTTTTCTGGAGCCAATATACATTAGCCATTGCTAAATATTTTGTATAGCCATGAAAAAAATTCAATGTCCCACTGCAGGAGAGTTAGAAGAATGAGTAGAGTCACTTGGCTTAATGAAGAGTTTAATAAAAACTTTCTTATATGCAGGTTATTCCAGATTTATTTTAAATATAGTGCTAAAAGCTAAATAATTTTTAACAAATTCAAGTAGTTGCTTAATATAACCCATAGCTTTACTTTAACAATGACACACAAAATGTGAACTGTTAATAACTCTTGAGTGTTAATTTTGCTTCAATGGGTATTATTTTCCAAGCCTATTTTATCAGAACCAGATGAACTTTCTTATTTATGTGAGACTTGAAACATTCACATTGTCCCAATTTTTAAGTGCTATATATTTAGTCAGGTTTATGGAACCAGTGTGTCAGAGCACTACCACTGAATGCTTCTTAAGAGCACTGATAAAATTTCATAATTCTTTGAGGCAGGAGAAATGCTTGTACTTGATGGCTTTACACAGAAATACTTGGAAGGCCTGACATTTGAAGTCAGAATCATTCTGAACCTCTTGCATTTGACTAGAATCAGTCAAATGGACACAGGCTCTTAAAATGAAAAATATTTTCTCCTTTCTTCTAGTCTGTGACAGATGCACATTCCTTTTTAAAATATAGTTGAACAACTAACTGAACAAATCTCAGAAAAGCTGCATCAATTTTTTCATCTGTTCTTCATTGTTGGCTAAATGGAGTGCAATAAATCAGAGGGAGGCTAAAAATCATGAAAAGCACTCAGTCAGCAAGGACTTATTGAAAGCCTTCAATGCAAAGAGTACTGAACTAGTCATCATAGGGATAAAAGAGAAATAAAGGAATGACGCTGGTCCTGGAGACATAAAGGATGGATGATTCAGTGTTACAGCAAGACATCTCTTCCTATAAAACAATATTTAGTCTCTTTGCCTCCAAGTTTGGCTGCATAAAAATAAATTGAAGATCATTTCCTTTGCATAACATAAGATATATGATTACCCATCTGGGTACCCAGAAGTATGGTCAGTCTGTTCACAAGTTTTCAATCTTTCCATACTGCCTATGATATTATATACAAATTCCTCTTTCCAGTTACAACTTTCAATAGAATAAAATGTCAACTTAGATTTTTAATGTTATATTTTCTTACTCTAAAATATTACTAATAATTGAAGGTTCCATTTATTCATCATCTACTTGGTTCTAGACTTTGTGATAAGGGAAGAAATGAAGAAACACAATTCTCGCTTTTCATGGCACCATGTTAACCAAAACTCAGACATTATGGAACCATGTCCTCCCTTTGCAATGTACGCTTCATTTCAAAATTTGGTTTATAGAAGGATCACAAAGATAGTACAGAATTCCCACATACCCTTCACATAGCTTACCCTAATAGTTTCATCTTCTATAATTATGGTCAGTTTATCAACACTATGAAGGTAACACTGGTATACTTTTAACAAAACTACTTGATGTTACTTGGATACCACTAGTTTTTCCATGAATGACCTTTTTCTGTTCCAAGATCCAATTCAAGATACTACAATGCATTGAGTCTTCATGTCTCCGTAGTCTTTTCTAATTTACGGTTTTTTTTTTTTTTTTCTTTCATGACCTTGACACTTTTGAAGGCGGATGGTTAGATACTTTTGTCCAGCCTCCCTTGATTTGGGTTTGTCTGATGTTGCTCGTGATTAACCTGGTGCTATAGATTTTTTGGAAGAATACCACTGAGGTACTCTTAACTCATCCTATTGGGATGATATTAATATGATTTACTTTGGGTCTTGTTAACCTTGACTATTTAGTTAAGAAAGTGTCTGCCAGGATTCTCCAGTGTAAAGTTACTATCTTTTCCTTTATATACTCTAATCACGGAAGTAGCTAAATCCAGCGCATATTTGAGAGGGTGGTGGTGGTTAAACCCCACCTTTTGAGGCAAGGGGTATCAAAGACTTGTGGACATATGTTAAAATTATCGCAATAATATTTTTGGGTATGTTAAATATTTGACCACATTTGTCTGTGTACCTTGCCTGTATAAGTTATAACTGTGGTGTTCCTAGAAACAATGGTGCTTTAATGGTGATATGAAACCAAGATCTTGGTTTTCATATGCCATTCTACAATGAAAGGAACCATGCTCCTTGGAGTAATAACGGATTCTTGGGTTGGAGCAGGAAATACACAAAAATGAACCTAGAGCATCTTGCAGTGCTAGAAAATAAGTGCTAAAAGCAAAGCAAAGAATTAGGGCATGTTCAAATAAATTGTGACAGTAACAGATTATAACTCCCCAAATAAGATTTAAAACCCATGAGTCCATATTGGTGATAATAATTGAGTAAATGGGAGAAAAGGGACAAACATTTCTTACAAAGGAATTCCAGTTACTAAATGTAGAAACAGTGAAGGAAATAGGTTTTCTATTAATAATTTCCATCCAATTTAATATGTGACAAAAATATATTTCATAAAATTTTTATCAAATATATGAATGTACATAGTGCTTTTAGCAATTAATCCAAATGCTTTTTTATGCCATAATACTCTTTTATAATAAAATTAACACTCATTGTTAAAAATTTGAAAACTATACATATTAAGAAAAATGAAGTCAGGCCATAAATAAATCTCTTTGGCTTCTAGTATGTATATTCAGTATTTTTATTTGCATTTCTTTTTTTGTGAGCATTTATGTATGTATGCATCTTATATACAAGATTTGAATGATATTGCAGATGCTGTTTTGCTCCTTGAATTTCTTTTTCTTTTTATTTTTTGCAAACCCTATTTTTTTCCTAGTGTTAAATATTTTGAAAAGCAGGATTTTAATTACCAGGTTCTATATTATTTAGGAGGCCCACATACATTCAACTAAAAAATCATCTTTGGTAATTTTACCTTATGGTATAATGCCCTTGTATGTAAGGCTTTGCCTATACGTCATTATGGTTGAGGTAAACTTTCAGCCAGATTAATAGTTCAAAAATAAAAACATTTAACATTCTTATGCACAAAACATTACTTTTTAATACTGTCATAAAACTATAGTATAATGTAAGCATTGTAATATTTGGGACACTTAAATAATTCCAGGCATTTTACACTATGGCCAATGCTAAATGTATCTTTACCCAAATTTCTGACTAAATTCCCAAGTGTCTTAAGCTACCAATAAGTATTGCTAAATTGATTTCCAACATAGATTGCACTATAGAAAATTCCCAACATCAATGGTTATTTCTGTTTTATCATTATTTATCTTTATTTATCTTATTTATTATTTTATTGTTAATGATAACTATAATCATTTTGTTTAAATCCTTGCCAATTTTGGATGCATAAAAGTATCTATTAACACTTGTCTTTAATTTTTAGTGAGTTTGAAATGTAAGATTGAAAAGAATAATGAAGATGGGTTTATATCATCAACACATGTGAGCTATATCTCATAGTTGAGTACACATTATTCAGTGGTCAATAATTACTAGATTAATTCAACATAACTTGAAAATGGAGTCATTCAAAGTTTTTAATGGAAGTCTGTTTTACTTTTCCAGCTTTACTAAGGTATGATAGACAAAAATTGTGTATATTTAGGTCCTATATGAAGAAGTATGCTTATTCTGATGGTGGACAAAGGGAATCTAGAAAACAAAATATAATTATCTTGAAATAGACTATAAAAACTAAGCTGAAAAATACATCCTATAAGATATTTGAGATTTTTTAAGACATTTGCAGACATTTTTTAGTTCAAAAGCTTCTATTTTCATAGAATTCTAATTACTTTATAGATAAATACTATAGAAGCATCAAGAATAATATTCTTAGAGCAGATAATGAAAATTCAGAATAATTTTGTCATTTTAACACAATCCCAATAGTAAATGTAATGATTTCAATAAAAGATGATTAAGAAGCTTTTGAAATATGATGCTTATATCAGTAATTTGTTGGGGGTTTATAGGTATGTCAGTTGAAATGTCAACGCTATAATGTCATGATCATTAATCTGTTTAAGTTAGCAGATCTCTATAATCTAATAAAATACATACTTGGATATGTTCTATTGCCTTATTTGCCAAGAGAAAAAAAAAACTATTAAAATAAAATCTTTATTGTTGAAACACCTGAAGAGGCCAGAAGGGACTTGAAGTTCTTTCACTGAAGTGCAAGAAAATGCAAAAATTAAGGCAGAATGCACATTTTCATTATGTTAATTTCTTTTATCAGCAAAAGTAGAAAAAACATCCATCTGTTGAATTAAAAAACATGTTTGCCAAGCACTTTATTCCTTTTAATTTTAATCCTTGTGTATTTTAAGAGAAATGAAATCCATATGTTTGCTATTTTTACTTTCAGATTCTACCAAAGTTAAGCAAGTTTATTCAAGTTCATTCTATTTCCCCTTAATCTGTGTTTTATCAGTTTCAGATTGAATCTTTTAGGTAAAGAGGTGGGAAAGTAGACTCTTTAGTAGTTAAATGGATTCTGGCTTTTAATCACTTATTACTCTAATGCTTAATTCATTGAAACCTTGAAGTGGCAGGCTATGTCACAGATAACACTAAATCTTTATAAAAACTTCAGTCATAGTTTCTGCCTTCAAGTTACTTACACTCTAATCAAGGGAATAAAATGATGACTGCCTTGCAAATCCCATTAAGAAAGCCAACTCATGAGAAGGGCTGTCTTCTCTTAATGAAATATAAATAAAAGGATAGTTGACACCTTTACTGTAACCAAAGGCATCCTCCGAATTCTGGTTTAAAAGCTTGCCTGGTGAGCAATTCTGGAAGTCTCTCCTAACTATGAAGAGATAGGTACACATTAAAAGGAAACTGAAAATTGTGATCATGATGCTTATACTGAATGAACAATGAATGAATGAATGAATGAATGAATGAATTGGATTGATTTGGGGGGATTTTTAGTAAATAGTAAGTCAGCTAACACTTCTGTGGGTTTTCTATATGGCGGGCACTATTGTTTTAATCTACAGCATGACATTTTGTCTGCACAGGAACTAAATGCAGTAGTTATTCTCCTTGTCAAACTTGCCTCAAGTCTTTGTAGAACGAAGTCTACTTCAATCATGCATCCTGATTCCAGAGCCCATACTTTCAACCTCTGTGTTCTGTCACCTTTTGGAAGAGTGACAGTTAATGAGGATGAATTGGAAAACTGAACTGGTGATGTGCACTGGTTTGTACTCCCTTTCTCCTCAAACAAAACTGCCATTATCCTGGAAATATGTGGGAAGAAAATCAGTCTTGGTCACTATGGCTATTGGCTGATATCTGCTACTTTGACCAGAGAAAATATATAAAGTCACAGTTGTTAAATATATGATCCACAAAGGGTTGCCCTTAGCTCTACAATGGATAGCACTTGACCTGGGTGTTAGCATATCACATGATGTTACATAAAACCAATGTCATGATCATTTGAAGTATTAAAATATGTTCTAGAAGAGTGGAACACCACTGATTATGAAAAGGGCATGCAAACAAGAGTATGGCTGGGGGCGCCTGCATGGTTGGTCTCTCTCTCTCCCTCTCTCTCTCTCTCATAAATAATAAAATCTTAAGTCTGGCTGTTTTAAAACAAAAACACATAATAAATAAAAATCTAAATTTTTTTTGTGTTGACCAGTGACATTTCTGTGACATAATTGAATGCCTGCTTAGTTTCCTGTTGTATAGACAGTGAGGAAATGAGAAATGATATAGTAGAATAAAAATAAATGTAGAATTGATACTGAAAATTAAGTCTTTCAGAATGCATACATGTATAATCATGCAAACTCTAATCTTCAAGAAATCTGAGGTAAAATTTAACATAGGCTGTATTCAGTGTATTAAGAAAATTATCAGAGAAACAAATGTTAGACATGCTTGCTTTTTGGTAACTTAAAATTCCAGAAAACAATACATAGATACTTTAAAGGGAAAAGAGAATGCAGTAAGAATTTGCCATAACTAAACTTATCCATGTATGAAAGCAGCATAAAAAAGTCACGTAAGTGGAGGATCTCAGAAAATACACCAGTTTTTAACTAAAGAAATAAGATAATAGATTAATTATAAAATAATTATTTTTAAACAAATACAGCCTTATTATTTAAAACACATTTTGAATGAAATAGTTGAGGAAAGATCTAAAATGTGCCCATTTTTCATTTTAAAAATAAAAATGATACTTGAATAGAACAATGCATGTTTAATTTACACTTTGCAAAGCATTCTCATAAAATTAAAGGCATGATATATACCTCAAAATAACTAAAATGATCAACACAAACCAAGCACAATTAATTGTGATCACAACACATAAAACAAAGGATGAGCAAAGTGAGATGGCATAAAACACCATAAGCATGAAACAGGGACCAGAAAACCAACTACTCTTCTGAGAACAAATTTTAGTACTTCAAAGTATTGTACTGAAAGCTAGATACTCAAATAGAGTTAAAAATGCAATCCAGACACCTTGGAAGCAGAAATACTTTAAAAAAAAATAGATTAGGTGACAGTTTATTAAAGAATACAAGTAAAGCCAGACTGATAGTAGTTTCAGACAAATTTGAATTCAAGTAAAGGTATTATATGCCTAAGAGTGTTTTATTTTACTGTGTTTGTAGTAAATCTCAGTGAAGATAGAGTGATCATGAATCTGAAAACTTGTAACAAACAGAATCACAACATAGAGTAAGGAAATGTTAACTGTAATTTGAAAATAAAAGTTAAATAAAAATAGAGATAGAAGGGAAACAGAAAATCCACTTAATATATAGGAGGAATCTGTTAAAAAGACAATTTTAATGAGACCTTGGAGTGTATCTTTTTTTGACCGATTATTCCAAAATGAAGAAAATTTGTCAGATTTCCAGTGTTAATTACCTGTTCAGTGTGCCTTTTTTGATAATAGATTTGATAGTTGATGTAATTATTTTGCTGTCAATAAAGCAAACCAAAGTACTGTATTTTTCAGCCTGTGTTGCAGTTGGTATCAACATAGAGCTAGGCTCTAACCAATGAGGTAAGTGTGAAGCTTACTTTGGATCTCTTTCAATGTAATGTTCTGAGAAGATTTATCAGGAGAGCTGGCTGAGTCAGAAGTTTTGCCCCTTCTGCTTTATCCTCTTTCCTTTCATTTGTCTGGAACACAGATGTGCATCTGGAATTCTGTATCCACCTTAGATCAGGAAGAAATCTTGAGAAAGCCAGGCACTAGGATAACAGAGAAAAAGAAGAAATTTGGATTGCTGATGACAGTGACCTGCCATTTTGGATTGGATTGCAAACCTTCAATTTTTTTTTTATTGTGTTCATCACCATACATTACATCATAAGTTTTTGATGTAGTGTTTCATGATTCGTTGTTTTCGTATAACGCCCAGCGCTCCATGCAGTACATGCCCTCTTTAATACCCATCACCGGGCTAACCCATCCTCCCACCCCCCTCCCCTCTAGAACCCTCAGTTTGTCTCTCAGAGTCCATAGTCTCTCATGGTTCATCTCCCCCTCCGATTCCCCCCCTTCATTTTTCCCTTCCTGCTATCTTCTTCTTCTTTCTTTCTTTTTTTTTTTTTTTTTTAACATATAATGTATTATTTGTTTCAGAGGTACAGGTCTGTGATTCAACAGTCTTACACAATTCACAGTGCTCACCATAGCACATACCCTCCCCAGTGTCTATTACCCAGTCACCCCATCCCTCCCACCCCCCACCACTCCAGCAACCCTCAGTTTGTTTCCTGAGATTAAGAATTCCTCATATCAGTGAGGTCATATGATATATGTCTTTCTCTGATTGACTTATTTCACTCAGCATAATACTCTCCAGTTCCATCCATGTCATTGCAAATGGCAAGACAGCCATCAAAACCAATTTTTTTTATTATAACCAAGAACTCTCTAAATCCACTATATTTGGAATTTTCTGTTTAATTCATTCAAATACAATTTCTAACTAAGACCCATAGAGTTTTAGTTCATTTAACTAGTGTCGAATCCATTTTTATACTATGCAAACAAAGGCTACATTTTTCTTTCCAATATCCATAAAGTTTTTTTGAGATGTAACTTAACATCTTAGTTTCAGATGTATAGGATAATGCTTTGATATATGTATATATTGCAAAATGATCACCACGATGAATTTGCTTAAAATCCATCACCACGCAGTTAAATTTTTTTTTCTTGTGATGAGAACTTTAATATCTACTCTCTTAGCAACTTTCAAATGTACAATTCAGTATTACTAACTACAGTAATGCTTGACTTTACATCCCCAGGATTTATTTTAAAACTTGAAGCTTGTATATTTTGATCACTTTTACCCATCAGCCCAACCTCCCAACCCTGCTTCTGACAACCACTAATCTGTTCTCTGTATCTATGAGTTCTTGTTTTTTTTTTTTTTTAGATTCCACACATAAGTGAGATCATTCAGTATTTGTCTTTCTCTGTTGGACTTCACCTAGCATAATGCCAGGATCTGTCCTTGTTGTCACAAATGGCAGGATTTCCTTTATTATGGCTGAATAGTATTAATTGTATATAAGCACCACAATTCCTTTATCCATTCATCCATCGATGACCACTTTATGTTTCCTTATCTTGGCTATTAGAAAAAATGTTGCAGTGAACATGGTAGCTCTCTGTTCGAATTAGTGTTTTCGTTTTTGTCAGAAAAACACCCAGAAGTGGGATTGTTGGATCATATGCTAGTTCTATCTTTAATTTTTTGGGGAACCTCCATATTATTTTCCATTATAACTGTACCAGTTTATATTCCCAACAGTGGACAGGAATTCCCTTTTCTCCACATCCTCACCAGCACTTGTTATTTCTTGTCTTTTTGATGGTAGAAATCCTAACAGATGCACAGTTGATAGCTCATTGTGGTTTTGATTTACATTTCCTGATTAGTGATGTTGAACATCTCTTGATGTACCTGTTGACCAGTTGTATGTAGTTTTTAGAAAAATGTCTACTGACATCTTTTGCCCATTTTTGAATTTGATTGTCTTTTTTGTTGAGTTTTATGGGTTATGGATTTTTGGATATTAACTCATGATTTGCAAACATATTCTTCCATTTGGTAGGATGCCTTTTGTTGATGGCTTCCTTTGCTGTGCAAAAGTTTTTTAGTTTGATGTAGTCCTACTTGTTTTTGCTTTTCTTGCTTTTGCTTTTGGTGTCAGATCTAAAAAAAATCACTGTTTAACACTGATTTCAAAGAGTTTACTGTGTATGTTTTCATCTAAGATTTCAGGTCTTAATTCAATTTTTCAATCCATTTTGAGCTAATTTTTGTGTATTGTGTAAGAATGTGGTTCAGTTTGTGTCTTTGGCATGTGGTTGTCTGGTTTTCCCAACACCATTTATTGAAGGAACTGTCCTTTCCCATTGTATGTTCTTGCTTCCTTTGTCATAAATTGACTATATATGTGTGGGTTTATTTCTGGGCTTTCCATTGTGTTCCATTGATCTATATGTTTGTGTTCATGCTAATACCATACTGTTTTGGTGATTATAGCTTTGTAATATAGTTCAAAACCAGGGTGTGTGATGCCTCCAGCTTTTTTCTTTTCAAGAGTGTTTTGGCAATTTGAAGTTTTCTGTGGTTCCGTGCAAATTTTAGGATTATTTGTTCTATAAAAAGTGCTATTGGAAATTTGGTAGGGATTGCACTGAATCTGCAGATTGCCTTGGGTAGTATGGACATTTAAAGCATTAATTCTTCTGACCTGTGAACATGAAATATATTTCTGTATATCTGTGTCATCTTTAATTTCTTTCATGAGTGTTATATAGTTTTCAGTGTACAGGTCTTTAGCTTTCTTCGTAGAATTTATTTCTATGTATTCTGTTTTTGATGCTCTTGTAAATGGACTTTTCAATTCCTCTTTTGTATAGTTTGTTATTAATATATAGAAACATAGCTGTTTTTTTGTATGTTGATTTTGTGCCCTGCAACTTAATTTATTAATTATAATAGCTATTTAGTAGATATTTTAGGGTTTTCCATATATAGTATTATGCTATCTGCAAATAGTGACAGTTTTACGTCTTCCTTTTCAGTTTGGATGCCTTTTATTTTTGTTGGCTAATTGCTCTACCTAGGATTTCCAATACTTTTCTGAATAAAAGTGGTTAGAGTGGGCATCCTTTTCTTGTTCCTGGTCTTAGGGGTGAAGCTCTAAGCTTTTCATTGTTAGGTATGATGTAGCTACATCCTTATCCTGTATGGCCTTTATTATGGTGAGGTATGTTGCCTCTGTACCTACTTTATTAAGAGTTGTTATCATAAATGGGTGTTGGAAAGTTTTTTTTTTTTTAATCTGTACTTAAGTATAAGTTTGAACTTTAGAAAGCAACAAATGAACATAGTGCAATCCTGAATAAGATCTATCAACCGATAATACATGATTACTGAGCTTCAAAAAGTTGCAGCTATTTAACCAAAGAAATGGAAAAAATGAAAAATGCTAAATAATTAAATATCAGTCTGAAAAGGGGAAATCCTATCTGCATTCATGACTACAAGCTCCTAAGATCAAGAGCCTTTATCTATCTCCACAACCTGGGGTGGGGTGGGGGTGGGAGGGACAGCCGTTCGAGACCCTCTGTCCTCACGACTCCCTGGGAATAGGTCAGAATCACCTTTAATTATATGCATTGGGTCACACTCTTAGGGATGATTCATAGTGTAAGGCAAAGTAACTCTACTTCTGGAAGTATAATGTAAGAGAATAAATCAAGATGCAGACTAGGATTTGTGGCAAAGGATGTTTATATCTATATATATATGTTTTATAAACTTCTAAATAACCAAAATGTTTAATAAAAGAAACATAATTAAATTCTGATAAATAGATTATTAACCAAACATAATGAACAATTTTAGTTTCCTTTAGTATTATAAATCTTAAATATATGGAAATTTGTATAGAATATAATATCTGAACAATAAAATGACAAAAAAGGAAGAACAAAAATATTATCAGTAGTGACTTCTCTTTAGTAGGAAAATAGGTGATTCTTATTCTGTTTATATGATTTTGTTTGCTGTTTGTTTTCTGTGGGCACAAATTGTTTTTAGTTGCATAGAAAAATTAGAAGTTTTGACATAGAACTATAGGTAAGCCAAAAATTAAAATAAGATATAAGAGCATGCTTGGTAAAATATAAAGTATTATATAAATATGAAATTATAACTCAGGGACCTTGATTCTTTGATTGTCTTATTAACCATATGCTATTAAAACCTATGTTCTCATAATTATAGAATTGTTTTGCTATATTCTTTCAGTGTCTTCAGAGGGAACCCAACATCATTTCATATGTACTTGACCATGAGCTGAGAAAGGTGTTTCATTCAAGGCTTATAAGTCCATTCTCCTATTTGTTAGAAAATTTTTTTTTACAACCTAGAGAAATTTAGCAGTGTCTTATTATGGATAAGAAGGACCAGTTTCATGAAATAATAACCCAAGTCAAAAGGCAAATGAAATTTTTTGTTGAACTGTGCTTGACCGGAAACCCAACTCAGTCCTCCAAAAACAAAAACAAAACAAAACACACACACACACACACACAAACCCACACACAAAAAAAACAAAAACAAACTGTGGTTCTAATAACAGTATAATATTTAGTCTTAAAGTTTTCATATAAAATTTCTCTGAAATCACTCAAATACTGGAAAACTTCTCTAAGACCATCTAAATGAATGGTTTCCTTGTTTAAGAAAACCTTTTGGAGGCAAGACAGTTGGAGTTTAATGGACTGCCTTATCAAGGGGACAGGTATGGGATATTAGACTGTTTGATTCCTGTGAACTGAACTGAATGGAACTTGCAGTTGTATCTGTGAATCAGTTTGATTTAGAATACTAGAAGCTGTGCTGCTGGAAGATGGGGTATTCCAATAGCAAAAGAAAAGAACTACAGTGTAAGATTTTGCTATCTACATGTAATCGAGATGCTATCTGGAGTTACTCTCTAATGGGTTTCTCTAATATTTTTTTTTATTTTTTTAAAGATTTTATTTATTTATTCATGAGAGAGAGAGGCACAGGGAGAAGCAGGCTCCCGGTGCCGGACTCGATCCCAGGACCCTGAGATCATGACCTGAGCCAAAGGCAGACGCTTAACCATCTGAGCCACCCAGGTGCCCAGGTTTCTCTAATATTTTCAGTTACTTTGGTACCTTTCCCATTTGGGCTCCAGCATGTAAGCATCTGTTAGTTTATGGGAGGTTTACTATAGCAGAATAAAAAAGAATACAATCAAAATTTTGGATGTCTGAATTTCAAAAGGTTCAGGTATAAGAAGAAAAATAATGAAGGAATACACAATTAGATATTTCCCCTTTCATCAGAAAACATTGGTGGAAAAGGTTGAGGTGGGAATGAGGAGAATCAGAACTCAAAGCAAGGTTATTCTAGTGGGTCTCATTTGCAGGATTGGAAGGGAAACATGATGCTGGGGAATCTGAGAGCAGAGGTGACCCCTCGACCTAGTTTTGGGTTAGTCTTGGAAGGTGAGAAGATCCTACACTGCTAAGAAAGGCTGATGAGCGTAGGCTAGGAGGCAAAGGGACCTGGAACAACCTCACAGTGTTCGCTTTAATGTCATGGAAATGCATCTGAGTTTTTCTTGTTATCCCCGAAGAGACCCAGATTGCCTGAAACATAGAGCACTTAGAAAGGTCACAAGGTTGAGAGTGCAAGACAATAATCTCTTTGACCCCAGAGATAGACACTGAAGTCCATACAAATTTAATACATCTCCACAGATACCACTGTGGCCAACAAGGACTAAGGTCTGTCTCTGCAGTAGCAATATGTGGCAATCTGAAAAAATCACTCAACCCTCTAGAGGTTACCTTCAATTAAAAATAAAATGACATTACTTGATGAGTTGAATTAGTGGCTTGAGGTTTGTAACTTAGAACTGTAAGGTATGATTCACCAATATCCAAGTAATTGGCTCCTGGAAGCCTATATTTCTCTTTTTTTAATTTTATTATGTTATGTTAGTCACCATACAATACATCATTAGTTTTTGATTTAGTGTTCCAAGATCCATTGTTTTCGTATAACACCCAGTGCTCCATGCAGTACGTGCCCTCCTTAATACCATCACCGGGCTAACCCATCCTCCTACCCCCCTCCCCTCTAAAACCCTGCTTGTTTCTCAGAGTCCATAGTCTCTCATGGTTCATCTCTCCCTCTGATTCCCCCCCTTCATTTTTCTCTTCCTTCTCCTAATGTCCTCCATGCTATTCCTTATGTTCCACAAATAAGTGAAACCATATGATAATTGATTTTCTCTGCTTGACTTATTTCACTTAGCATAATCTCCTCCATTCCCATCCATGTTGATGTAAAAGTTGGGTATTCATCCTTGCTGATGGCTGAGTAATATTCCATTGTATATATGGACCACATCTTTATCCATTTGTCTGTTGAAGGGCATCTCGGCTCTTTCCACAGTTTCGCTATTGCGGACATTGATCCTATGAACATTGGGGTGCATATGACCCTTCTTTTCACTACATCTGTGTCTTTGGGGTAAATACCCAGGAGGGCAATTGCTGGGTCATAGTGTAGCTCTATTTTTAATTTTTTTGAGGCACCTTCACACTGTTTTCCAAAGTGGCTGTACCAACTTGCATTCCCACCAATAGTGTAAGAGGATTCCCCTTTCTCCACAACCTCTCCAACGTTTGTTGTTTCTTGCCCTGTCCATTTTTGATGTTCTAACTGGTGTAAGGTGGTATCTCAGTGTGGTTTTAATTTGAATTTCCCTGATGGCTAATGATGATGAACATTTTTTCATGTGTCTGTTAGCCATTTGTATGTCTTCTTCAGAGGAAGTGTCTTTTCATGTCTTCTGCCCATTTTTTGACTTGATCATTTGTTTTTTGGGTGTTGAGTTTGAGAAGTTCTTTATAGATTTTGGATACCAGCCCTTTATCTGTAGTGTCATTTGCAAGTATCTTCTCCCATTCTGTGAGTCACCTCTTTGTTTTGTTGACTATTTCCTTTGCTGTGCAGAAGCTTTTTATCTTGATGAAGTCCCAAAAGTTCATTTTTGCTTTTGTTTCACTAGCTTTGGGAGATGTATCTTTTTTTTTTTTTTATGGAGATGTATCTTGAAAGAAGTTGCTATTGGGGTGCCTGGGTGGCTCAGTCCATTAAGCGGCTGCTTTCGGCTCAGGTCATGATCCTGGAGTGCTGGGATCGAGTCCCACATCAGGCTCCCTGCTCAGCGGAGAGCCTATTTCTCCCTCTCCATCTGCCTGTCACTCTGCCTACTTGTGCTCTCTCTCTGTCTCTCTCTCTCTGTCAAATAAATAAATAAAATCTTGAAAAAAAAAAAAAAGTTGCTGTGGACAATGTCAAAGAGGTTACTGCCTATGTTCTCCTCTAGGATTTTGATGGATTCCTATCTCACATTGCGGTCTTTCATCCATTTTGAGTTTATCTTTGTGTATGGTGTTCGAGAATGGAAGCCTATATTTCTGACTATATTTCTAATCCTTCTCCAATATTATTTTCCAAGATTGAGTTCTTTTAATGACAGGAAATGACAAGAGAGAACTCAGGAAAACATTGAAATGGACTCTAGTGAAACAGTCTTAAAAAAATAAAAAGATTTTTACATAAAAGCAAAATTTCTACAACATAAAGAGTTTAGAAAGAAATAGAATAGACAAATGATGAAGTATTATAGTACTGTTATATACACACATACATTCTAAATTGGTAGAATTCATAATCACTTTGCCTGGTCTAACTTTATACAAGTAAGTTTTCCCATTTAATATTCATTCACTTATTCTTCTATGCTTATTCTTATATGGCCTCCTAAATATTTCTCCATAATTCCCTTTTTTTTTTTATCCCTTCTGCAACTGTAAATCCTTGTGAAGTACCTACTATATTCAGACATGGTGCTAAATGGTGGAGAAATGTCATGTACATGTTGCTGTTCTTAAGTAAAGTACAGTATGGTGTAATGGGTATTTTGTTGGAGAAATACAAGGTGGTGTGATTGAGGGTTCTAACATAGCCTATGGTTTCAGTGAAGCACTCTCTAAAGAAAGTGAGGCTGATGGAGTTTTTTGGGCAAAGGGTCTCTACAGTGAGGATGGGAATGGCCTAAGAATTGGGACTGGCATGTGTCTAGTGCCTGAGAAAAAAGATAACTGGGGACTGTCCAAACCTGGCCAGTGCTGTGGAGCTGATGGAAAGAGAGAGGGAGAGGCAGAGGGGAGGGGACAGGAGGAGGGGCAGAAGGAGGGGCAGGGGCGAGAGGCAGAGGAGCCAGTGAAGGGAACAGGTAAGGATTTGTTCTAATAGAACAGGGAAGCCATCAAAGGGTTTAAGCCCAGGATTGACATAATGTGATCTGAGGAGGATGGAGAGGAGAAGCAATGAGGATGAGACAAGGCAAGCTGTGTGAACAGAAGTCCGTTAAGAAGCTACCACAGGTGAGGGATAAGTGACCCAGATGAATGTGATTCTCTACATACCCATACACAGAGACATACACATGGGTGTATGTGTATGGACACGTAAATATGTAGAAAATGTTTAGATACGTATATTCAGTTAATTTTCAGTACCCAAAGAACAGTAAAAATGGCCATAGATTGCATACCATTTTCTTGAAAATGTCAATATTATTATTATTATTTTTTGCAGTTAATCTAATAGTTTAGATCAGAAATACTGTCCTTTGAAATCATGTGTTTCAAAACGCTCATTCAGGTTAATAGATTAGAAGGAAGATGGAATTCCTACTTTTAGTTCAGAGACCATGATTAACTTTATTTCTAAGTGTCTTGGGTGTTTGCTGAAATGTCAGCAAGGGGTTGCCCATTTCACTAATAGGAATGACACGGCATTTCTTGCAAGGAATGCAAACCAGTGTAGTACGCTGCATGGAATTGTTGTGATGTGGAAACCGTCTGTCACTGTGTCAAGACTTCTGGTGTCAGTGTAGAAACATGCACATCGTGAATTTACAGATGGGAGAATTGACCACATAGCCTGCCTCAGTGTCTCGTGTCTGAGGAGAACCTGAACTGTTAAAGGAGTTGCAGAATAGATGATAAATGCTGGGCTCATTATGTAAATTAGCAGTCTTTAAATAACTATCTTTTGAGATGAGGATAGTTGACACAAAAGAGGAGATACTAAAATTGAATATATTGTTGAAGAAGTGCTATGCCTCTGGTTAGATGAAGGTAAAGAAAAGGAAAATAATTACTAATTTGGGGAAAATATCACAAAAATGTTTGAATGTACTCTGTTGCTATAGAAAAACAGCAGAACCATTATAGTCCAGTCTGAATTATTAACCTATAATCTGCATATAATATTAAATTGAGTAAAAGTGATGGTATTATGGTTACCATTGTTTTTCTGGCAGGACCAATGGAGGAAAAAAAAATATGCATGTTCACAGTTTGGTAATAACTGGTGATTAGGAGCATTAAAATCAGAGACCCACATCAATCAATGATGGGTATAAAGCATCCACAGAATGGCTTGTGAAGCCTGTGTGGAGATCCTTAAGTTATTCTCTCCGTCCAGGGAGACATTGGTAGCCAGATACCATTTGATGTTTATCTTACATCTAAGAATATACATTTTGGAATGTCCTCAGAACTAGTTGAACAAAAATATATATATTAATATTATCTATATAGCTTTATTTTCTGTCAACTGTGTATCTACTTTATATAAAATGGTCTATGAATATTTAGAAGTAAGATCCAACTACTCCAAAGAACAGTACAATTTGAAATTAGCTTGATCCATTTTTGCATTCATTTAGTGTCCTGAACATTTTCAGGATTCTGTGCCTCCACTGCAAGCAGGTTGGATTCAAAGTTCAATGACTGGTTAGACTCCTAGACCCTTTGTTTTTTCTGACCCCACAGCAGAGACATGTTGACCTGCCCCTGGCTCTCATGTAGCTTTTCTACACCTCAGTGCTCACCTCCATTTTCATGGAACCAATTTTGACTTTAGGTTACTTTTTTTTTTTTTTAAGGAACCTGATTTTCTTGGTTCAGATATTTCAACATTAAATATTTCTATTCTGAATGCTCACCTTAGAGTCTAATTCCTTGAATTGGTCATGTCCCCATGGTCTAAATGCCATCCTTGAATCAACTCCCCAAATAGCACCTTTGATATCAGTTCTATGGTATAACTGTAAAACTGGCATCATCTCTCCATGTGACCAGACTTCCAGCTCTGAGGTTGTTAGATTTCATCAGTTAAGAACCTACTTTGCACTATTTGCAAATTTTGAGTTCCAACAATTTGAATGCTTCTAGATATTTCCATTCCCATTTCCTGCCACTAGATAGTAAGCAATGTTATCTGCTGTGAGTGAAAGCAAAGTGTCCTTCCAGGGACAACTCCTAGAAAACTCTGCCTATGATTCTAGCTTTATGTTCTCTGTGGTGATGACTAAGACTACATAGTCCAAGTGGTGTGGTTACAACCTGGTGGGGCCACAGTCTACTTGGTTTCCAAGTACCTGAAGCAAAAATCCTTGTTGGAATGTATTTGCAGGTTTTGTTTGTAGGTTTGTGCATTAAGCTCCTAAAACTTTGGGTTTGTTGCTGTAGCATAACATTGTAAACATTGGTGGAAAAGAATGCTACATGTTCTTACACAGCCCATCCCCCCCCCCCAACAACAGTAGTGAGGGAGGTGGGAGAAATTTTGGGAGGTGATGGAGAGGTTTGTGGCCTTCACGGTAGGGATGGTTTCATGGGGGTATGTGTATGGACTCCAAATTCATCAAGTTATACACACTAAGTATGTTAGTCATATCTTAAAGTGGTTTAAAGAATGGGAAATTTCCATTGTGTCTCTAGAGTGTAGATTGTTGAAGGAAAACACTGAAGGATGAGCTTAATAAGTAAACTAAGACGGAGGTGGATTCCAAGCAAAATTAAACAACAAACGTTAAGACAATTACAGCAAAGTAAGAGTATTGTGTTTTAGAGATGAATTATTTCAGAATTATTCTCTCCTCTTCTTTCCCATTGTTATCTACATCTCTAGCATGACCAGAGTTAATTTTGTGTATATCCATTTTCTTCCTAAATTATGAATTCCTTGTGAGTAAGGACCTTTTTAAAATTTTGTCTTCTATAATATCTAACTTACTATCTTGTATAAAACAGCTGTCCAATAAGCTCTTCTAAATTTTGGTTATCTAGAGTTAAATCCTTTATTAATTTTATTTCCCCTGAATGTTTCATTCCTTTATTTAAGCCATCCTCATTCAGATACACAATTCTGGGGTGGGGTGGTGAACTCCAAGAAAGGCACACAAAACTATCATGTGCCTTGTGTAAACAAGGTGACTTCAAGCCATATTTTTCTAAAAAGACACACTTGGATTTTTGAGTAATTATAAACATTGGTTTAAAATATCCTTAAAGTCCTTAAAAATGCTTATAACATTAACAGCTGTCTCTGATATGCATAAATACACACATTAGTAAAATATCACAGGTTAGAGTCCTTAAAAATGCTTAAAGTGTAACTGTTCACACAGCAGTATGCATAAATACATTAGGAAAATATCACAGGATACAATTGTTAAAAACTGCTTATAACATTAACAGGTCTTACTGTGAAGTGCAGGTAATAACAAAATTATCTAATCAGGGAAAGTTTTCATGCACACGAAGTAGGCTTTGCCACGAATAATGTTGCAGTCTGCAGCAGTTAGATGTATTCAGAGAATTCAGTGGTGCCATAGATGCTTATACTCTTTTCTTCCAACTAAACTAGACCTCTTCTGACCTGAAAGCAATCTAAATTACATATATATTTTTACTACAAATTTCTCTGATCCTGGAACATGCTATTTTTCTTGCCTCCATAGTCTGTTTCTTGAATCCCTTAATGGTTTTAAAGGACCTACATTTATTTTCCGTTAAAAGGTTTTCTCTTTATTCTGGAGGTTGTTCTGCTACAGAATGGAGATGGATATTTGTGTAAATACTCCTGTTGTTGGCAAGGAAGGACTTATGGGTAATTCTCTTTATCCTGGGCATGTGAGAATTGGCAAACTAGGAATTGAAATTTATCAAATCTTGAATCGATGCACACAGGCTTTTAAAACTCAAGATAGACTAACAGGGGATTACATTTGGATGGTTCCTCAGGGCTCTAGGACTAGCCATCAAATTGCAAAGACCTCTATTGCACAAGCAGTATAACTCTTCCTGTGTAGGAGTCCACCAGTTTGTCCTCTGTTTTCAGCTGCTTTGAGATTGCCTCTAGCCAAGAATCCTTCACACTTAATGTTCCTGTGCTATTCAGCTGGTATTTCTTTTAACGAAGGGTGGTGGATTTCTTCTTCCATTCCTCCTTATAATTCAAATACTTTTGTGAAGCTTATTAATGGTTTGGAGTAAGTTGTATAACATCTCTCTCTAGGACAAGAGGGACTAGCATACTATAATAGGAAGAGTTGGGTGTAAAGTGCCTCAACTGGAGTTGGAAAATCATTGAAAATGTTTTAAATCAGTGAGAAGTGAAAACCAGATGACCTATTACAAGGAAAAAGGCGTTGTGGTAAAGTCTTAGCAGAGGTCACAGAGGAAAATTTATACAGGTTGGAGTGCTCCCCATCACCAAATAATGCTGACACCACAGGAACCTGGCATGATGGTATTAGGAGGTGAGACCTTTGCGAGGTGATTAGCTCTGCCCTCATGAGTGGGATCAATGCCCTTCTAAAAATGGTCAGAGAAAGCTCCCTTGTTGTCCCTTTCATTATGTGAGGTGACAGCAAAATCATACAGTCTATGAAATTGGAAGTAAATTTTCACCACTTACCAAATCTACCAGCATCTCGATCTTCGGCTTCCTGGCCCCAGGACTGGAAGAAATAAATTGGTTGCTTACAAGCCACCCAGTTTCTGGTACTTTGTTACAGCAGCCTGAAGAAACCAAGACAGATGTCTACCGTCAGTAACTCCCGATGGCTACTCACTGACTACAGAAAAAACTCAAACCTTAGCATGATTTAGGTTCAACCCTTGTGTTCACAATTTGACCCTGTGTTGTAAGATTACTGCCAATATCTGCCTTCCATTTAGCTCCCAAGCTCTCAAAATGGTGCAGATTTCCAGGCACATGTATTTTTATAAACCTTTCTGTACGTGCACTTCCTCTTGCTAGGAATATGCTGGTTTTCACCAGGTAAACTGCCCTCCAGCCTTCTCAGATGACCAGATAGATATTGTAATTTTTTGTGTAGATACAGTTAGACTTACACACCCTTGAGGAAAGTGACTATGCCTTATAGAAACTCAGTATGTAACTGTTGAATAAAGTAATGGAGGTGCTAATATGCTTGTGATTCCATTACTCTAGAGAAATAATCTCGATACACATTTAAGAACATCTTTCCTCTTTGTAAGAGGTATATCAGATTTAATAGAAATACTCTTTGTTTCCATTTCTTTAGTGGATTTGGGTCATAATTCTTCATGTGTGTACATTTCAAAATTAGTACTGATAAGTATGGGTAGAACTGAATGACAAGTGAAAAATTTGAAATGATTAAATGACGGGAGAATATTTTCTTTTTGGGACTTTCTGTAAAAGATCAAGTTTCTGTTGGAGTAATATTTTCATTTCTATTTCTAAATATTATTTACCTTAGCACATAATTTTCCTTTGTGATTTCAATAATGCCACGTGGTATTATAACAGTTAGATTTTATTAGAAATTTGGAGACTAAGCTATAAAAAAAACCCTGATGATAATAGCAGATTTTCTTGAAACATGTGATCTAGAGTTTTTTTGTGCAGGAGCCCTTCATGACTGAATTTGGCTAACTTCTTAGGAGACATTATTATCATTAATATTTTCATTATTTGTTGGGTAACCACATTTCCCATGTTTCTTGGTCACAGTCTGTTTTTATTCTGCAGAAAGGATGAGGCTCATTATTTGATTGCAGTATATTTAAGATTTATCAGAAAGTGTGCACTGTGTGACTAAAATAGGTAGCTTTTTCCATGACCGCAAAGCTCCTGTTTTGTGACCATTATGTGAATAATGTCTCCCAAACACTTTTGTTGTTAATATGACCAATGTACAAAACTTGGTTTGCGTATAGGCATAAATAGGTTTGTTCTTCCCAGTGTGATGAGAATGCAGGGACCCCATGTAAGTAATAATACAGAGTTCATTATTTCCCTGGAGCCTCTGAACACAGAAGAAGTATAACTGTATCAACCCCACACAAAGGCTAGAAATGGTGGTGGTGGTTAGAGACAAACAGATGGGAGCAGGAGAGACTGAGGAGATAAGGAATTGATTCCAAGGATTCTATTAGTAAAAAGCTCATTGATTTATTCAACAAACACCTGTTTCCTTACTGAACCATGAGTTCATGAATTTTGAGGTATATGCCACAAAAATAATAGTTGTACTATGGAGTTTTGCTCTCAAGAACCTTTCAACTGGATGACAAGCTAAATAACTGTATCTTATGATCTCAGACAAGGATTCAGGAATCTTCTGATATAAATACAATGCAGTTAACATGATAAATACTTTGCAGCCCAGTTTTTTTTTCTTGAAGGAGATCATTCACTATAGCAACTATTCATGATTCTTCATAAAATAAAGATTCCTTATATTTGGAAACTCCACTCCAGAGCATTTAGACCTCAGCATGTTGGTCTTTATTTCATTTTTGTTGCCTCTACAACTGATGGAATTTGTGTCCCATCACTGTAGATTCTCATTCAACTTTGTAGCTTGGTGAATTCAGCACTTCTCAGTCTCTGATCTGTTTGCCTCTCAAACTAAACTTTGATTTCAACTTCTCAATTCTGACTTCCGCCAACCCTAGGATCTTTTCCTTGTGTGAAATCCTAGAAAGATCATTTTCATTCTGGTTTGTTTTTTGGTAGTTTCTAGATAATGATTTTAAACAAGAAGACTTAATTGCTTTTCCAATTGCCTCAAGAAAAATCAGATCCAGCGTTTTGTACAACATACAAAATCTTTCCCATTCATGCCCCAGTCCATCTTTCTAAATTTGTTTGCTTTTCTTCAGAAACATGAAATAATTTAACCATTCTCAAACATACCTTTCCATATTTAGTGCAGTCAATTCTCATTGTGGTAATGTTCTGTAAGTTGATGTGAATACTGACTTAGCAAATACTGTACCATTTGCTCCTAGGGGATGTACAGAGTGGGGCTCCTGCAGCCTGTGGTCACACTATTTTTAACTGATTATATACCTCATTTTATGTGTTTCTGTTTGAAGACATCTCATGTAATATGTGGTTGATTCATTAACATTAAATTCAGAAGCAACAGCACTATTAACACATGCCTGAGCAAAGCTTAGCTAATAATGTATTCTTTCTGTAAGGCACTCTTCTTGTACTTAGAAGGACCAGACAGCCCTTTAGCACCATGCTTGGGAGTAATTTTAAATGGGAAAGTCACCAACAAAAATCACAAAAGTGAGAAACGCACACTACAAATGTCAGTGGCAAAAGGCCACTTGTGAATAATATGAAAACTAAAACAAGAAGGCAGAGTGTCACCTTGTTTGACCTCCACTGGTGTTGGTTTGAAAGCTCGAGAGCTTCCCAGGTGTAATCTGAAACTGTCCTCCCAACTTGGAGGGCAGCGAGCGACAGAAGAAAGAGTCCACTGCAGGTTAGTAGGTGGGTTTAATAAGGAAGGGAACTTAACATATGACACTTGTTTTGGGCAGTAGCATGACAAGTTGATCCCCCTTACCCCCCATTAAATCTTCAGTCTTAATACCACATCATTATTGCAAGGCTATGTCTTTGGGGCAGCCTCTGGGAGTGGGGAAAGGCTAGTGGAATCCTTTATTCCAAGGACAACAGAGGGGATGAGGAGTTTCTGATTGTCAGGGTCCAGCTCAAGGGTCAACTGGTGGCCATGTCCTCTCCATGACCTCCCTCCAACAATTAGGAGTGAATGTGTCCAGCAACTCGAATGTTTTACCACTCTGCATGTCGACTGTAAAATCACCACTAGAACTAATTTTGGGGTTTCAAATAAATTTCTACAAGTTTGCGCATTTACAGAATACCACATCCACAAGTGAGAATTGACTATGCTTCTAAGTGAGGTATAAGCAAAAAGTTGGAGATGGACTAAAAAAGGTGGGATTTTGGCAGAAATTTTAGATTTCATACACTTCGGAGTATTCAAATGTTCTTACCTCAGGGGCAAAGATATTAGCCAACATACATTGATTTCTTATGTAAACAGGTTCTGTACCAGCTACTTCGTGTATGTGAATTCATTTAAGCCTAATCCTAGTCATGAGTTGTGGAAGAAAAGTCACATCTTACTGGATTATGTAGTATGTGTACAGGGAAGAGCAAATAATTTTCTAGCCAAGCAGCTGCCATAAAGGTGAACTGAAGTAGAACGTGTGACCACAATCAAATCACCAGGAAATACATCAGAGCAGATTGAATCAGAGCCTCAGTGTGTATCAGAACAGACAGTTACAAAGAGTCTGTCAGCAAAACTACAGTCTCACATTTTAAACTCAAGAATTATGAGTGAACTCTTAAATGTGACAAAAGCATTACCTTCTTCGCAAAAGAATCCCCTGCTCTGAGCTTTTAAGAAAGGATTGCCCCCAAGAAGTTTACATTAGGTACATGCTAAATCTCAACTTCTGAGAAAATAAGTTAATCTTCTGTAGGGTTATTCTTATAATTATTTTTGGTCTCTTCATTTTTCTGCTACTTTCTCAGGAACTGCTGTGGTATGACAGCCTTTTCCCAGTGTGTGAAAATGGCTGAAATAGGAGGCCTTCCTCTACATGAAACAAAAAGAATATAAAACTTTTGCCCCAAGAATATAAACCTTTTGATTATATCTTGACTAGAATTTTCCTGAGAAATGTTGAGTGCAGGTCTGGCCTTGTGTCCTTTACCCAGGAGTCCAGGAAAATCAAAAAAATTACATGGATTACCAATGCTTTTAAAGTATGACCTTTTAAAGATAACTCTAAGTAGAATATTTATTTTTATTTTTATTTATTTATTTATTTTTAAAGATTTTATTTATTTATTTGAGACAGAGAATGAGAGACAGAGAGCATGAGAGGGAGGAGGGTCAGAGGGAGAAGCAGGCTTCCTGCAGAGCAGGGATCCCGATGCGGGACTCGATCCCGGGACTCCAGGATCATGACCTGAGCCGAAGGCAGTAGCTTAACCAACTGAGCCACCCAGGCGCCCTAGAATATTTATTTTTAAAAAGAATGTATTTTTCTTATTTTTCCAAAGTAGAATATTTTATATATATTAACTAGATGTAGTTAGGTAATCAAGAACATTTCACCTAGAAACTCATTTTTTTTTTTTACTTCTATTATATAGGCTAACTTTCTTTTGACCTCAGAGGTATAATAGTTTCATATCTTAAAACTCCTACTCAGGGGCGCCTGGGTGGCTCAGTGGTTAAGCGTCTGCCTACGGCTCGGGTCGTGATCCCGGGGTCCTGGGATCAAGCCCCCCATCGGGCTCCCTGCTCCGCAGAAAGCCTGCTTCTCCCTCTCCCACTCCCCCTGCTTGTGTTCCCTCTCTCGCTGTGTCTCTATCAAATAAATAAATAAAATCTTAAAAAAAAAAAAAAACAACTCCCACTCAGATCATACTTTTATTTCCAATGCTGTATTTTATCTTCACACCATTGCTTCTTCCTTTAAAGAGAGTCATTATACTCTTGACATGATTTTATCAGATGTGCTGTTGTAAACTGCCTTATTCCATTAGCAAGTCTATGAAAATAGGGGTGAGGAGGGCAATTCTCTTAATTAGCAAGTTGCTTTTGCACCCCAAAATAATGGAACTACCTTGAAAGCAAAATTACCAGCTCTAAGTAGGTTAGCTATAAAGTGCTTAGAAAAAAGAGAAAGAATGAAACAGTACAAAAGCGAGTGGGCATTTTCCTCAAAGGCAGGTTCGTGTATGTCTGTCGCTTGTAGTGAAGCTCTTCCAGTGTACCAAAATATTTAATCCAGTTCAGCAAATAGAGGTGAGGTCTTAAAGAGATTAAAAAAAATCCAACCATGACTCATTCCACAACTTTTATTTCATTCCTTAGTCTCAGATGTTTTCCCTATCTTTTTCCTACTCTACATTTTGCATGTTACTTCACTTCCTCTGTATTTTCTGCCATTCTATGAAGAAAAGTTTCCAAAAAGAAACCTTACAATTGTTAACTGTGGTTAACAAGGTTAGTCCTCCCAATTCCTAATATCTTAATATCTTCTCTATTCCACTTCATTCAGTTGATTGGGTGCTTTGTTTTGCTTATTTTACCTTTTTTTCCCCCATCACAAAACTATCTGCTTTAGTAACTGTAAAACAAAACAAAACAAAATGGGTCTCGATATACATGTGAATTATAACAACTGATTCATTCATTCATGCATTCACCAGTAGATATTTAAGGAATGCCTACAATGCTTCAGAAACTAAGTTCCAATTGGGCACTAATGAGATAAAAAGACAGAGTCTTCCTGTCTAGCAGAGGACACATACCTAAGAAGGCGATCACACAAAGAAAGGTATCATTACAAACTGTGACAACTGCCCTGAAGGTTATATAAGCCTATAAATCACAGGGAACAGCCTGGGGGTCAGGAATGGTTTCCTTGAGGAGGTAACACTTGAAATCTAAGCACAGGGAGGGGATGTGGTGACAAGCTGTATATCATAAAAGAAGTATATTAAAAGACCCACAAAAGGAATGGATGAGAAAGTCTGAGGAGGTGAGAGATGACCAGGAGGTTCAAGGGAGTCTGATAGAAGATGAGGCTAATGGGAATGAGGCATCCCCAGGCTACTTAGCACATGTGAGTTCTGGCCTTAGCCTTAAGTGCCCTCCTGTAATGCAAAGCCACAGAGCCTTAAGAAGCATGGATGGAGGGAGTGCATGGTAAGACCACAGCTGTCCTTTGAAAGTCCACTGTAACAAAAACCACCTGATTTTCTAGAAAATTAGTAAATATAAAAATTATGAGTTATAGGATTTAAGAATAGGCTTTTTTTCTATTTTTGATCTCATGAGTATATCTCTTGATATTCATTTGGTCCTTAAACATTATTTGCTGTCATTTTTGAACTGTATTGTTTGATGAGTTTCACATATAGTTCAAATAATTGAAGCAGACTGTATCCTCTAGATATAGGATAAATCATAATCATCTGATATAAAAGAATATTTTTACCTGAGATTATTTCTTCATTATGGATCATATAATAATTTCCCAAGAGGTTTGTGAGTCACAAGTTAGGACATCACTGTCTTAGTGCATAAGGTGGTGTGTTGGTTCATAATCTCTTTGGGAGCTTCACAGGTGTAATCTGAAACTGACCCTCATACATGGAGGGCAGGAAGAGAGCGGGACAAAGAGGCAGACTACTCCTGGTTGG
Organism: Mirounga leonina; assembly: GCF_011800145.1. Taxonomy (NCBI): domain Eukaryota; kingdom Metazoa; phylum Chordata; class Mammalia; order Carnivora; family Phocidae; genus Mirounga; species Mirounga leonina. The sequence continues at coordinate 32,218,851 of NW_023270320.1, read as the reverse complement.
TAGGTGGTGGCAAACTTACATATGTGTCTTACGTGGTGCCTGGATGAATGGATCTCCTCACCTGCCCAGCCACCAAACCTTTTATAGAAGTTTTAACTGGATTCAGTCACGTGTATTGTCCAGATGGCCTCGGCACCACTCATTGTCTCAAGGCTACGTCCTTGGAGCAACCTCTGGGAGTAGGGAAGACCAGTGGAAGGATGGAGGAGGGGTGGGGAGCTTCTGAGTGCCTGGGTCCAGCTCTCAGGTCAGTGGTGGTCGCTTCCTCTCAATGACCTCACCCTACAGCTTTTCCTTCATTTCTATGGGAAGAGAGGAACACAAAATTTGATCGTATTCCTTCTTTCTTTCTTCAGCTAGCTTCCTGTTTTGGGCTTGATTTTTCTGTGTTATGTCCTTGAGCAGTTTTCTGAGTCTGTAATTACTCCTTATGAATTTTTCCATTCAGACATAATTTTGCTGTATCTTGGGCCTGACACAATGGACCCTTATTTTCAAATGATTTGTCTTTTTGAATAGCATACAGATGAGAGCTCAAACACTGGCACGTATAATATTTTGAAAAATAATAGATTTAAGAAAGTAATATTTTTTATAGCAAAATAAGCAGTATGACACCTTCTCAATAAACTTATAGTTCATCTCAAGCCATTTGGGTTTGTGATCCCTGATGTAGTTTGTATTAATATACACTTGGCTATCTGTAGAACAACTCCTACCCTTTATACCATCCACAAATAAAAAGCCATAAACCAGGTTTTATCCCCATCCTGTTCTTCCCATGCTTATCTTCATATATTTTAGTCATAGACCCAGTACTGTGCTCCAGGTATTATCCATTTATTAGATAATTAACAATTGCTTATTAGCAATTGATAAGTAAGAAATTAGCCCTCTGCAAGGTGCTGGGATTACAAAAGAGAACAAATATGATCCTTGACTTCAGAGTCCTGTCTGTGCTGTAGGGGAGAATTGCGCATAAACAGCTACTCACTAGAGCTTGCCAAATCCCTCATGAGGGTTGTCCAAAATGCCCCTTGGGTATGGAACTAAAAGCTATTTGTAAAACTGAATTCTAAAATGACTTTAATTTGGCTAGATTAGACAGGGCACTACCTATCTTTATCTGTTTTCAGAAATGATCTAACCATGACTGTACCAAAGTTTTATAGAATAGATATTAGGTCACATTTTCTCAAGGCTCAGAGCAGTTGACTATAATTTTTATTATACCATTGTGCTTTAACACTCCCTTTCAGGTCCGAATGAATCCCTATGTTTCCTGAAAAGGCTCCATGGCTTACATGTGCTGTTCTGGAATGAATCCTTCCTACAGCCCCAGTACTTGGTGCCTCATCATTGGCCATGTTATGCTCAATAACAACAAGAGATGACAAACGTGAGGATTTTATCCCCACTGTGTCACATCACTTAAAGCCTGATTAGGCGTCCTTATCAAAACATGTACTGATAAGACAGCTGTGCTCTTTTTTTGTTTTACCAAACCTAGCAAGTATTTTATTTGCAATAAAGAGACTGAAGGGCCATCAAAGTTGTGTGGAGCCATCTGCTTCTGAAATTAGTTTCATACAGGGAGTTTAATCCGCAGTAATTGTCATCTACTTATGATCCTAGAGATGCATTGTGTTTAGTCTATAGTTGCATTAACTACACACATCTAGTTCCACTCTGTCGCCTTATATCAAGTGTGTGAGCACCATTTTCCAAATGGCAAAGACACAGTAATAACCCAGGACTTATGCATGGTAATGAATCATATCATGGGGCTCAGTCTGTCTAAAAGAGTAGTAAGAACTCTCTGTGCCTGCTAAGAAGCATATGGAGAAACATGACATATGATTCAGTTTATAAAAGCACAACTTAAAAATTTAATGTAGTTAAGAGCAGGTGGGAATTCTGTAAGTAATGAGTATGACTTGATTTTGTCAACATCTCAATGGGGACTGAGTCATATCTTACCACTGCTTAACTTTCTTCAGTCGTGGACTGTTGGAGGCCCATTAATCATATGTCATTCATTCATGTGATCCTCAAGGCATCTTTGACCTATTTTTCACAAATATATACAATTTGTGGGCAAAGTTGAATACGGGTGTGTTAAAACGAAATGTGTTCTAGATATTTAAACAAGCCTAAATTCATTTTAATAAGAGGCAATAAACTGGCAAGACACCCTCTCCCACCCCACTCCCATCAATGGGACTCTATATTCGTCTCTGTAGGGTCTTTTCTCAGATGATCTATAAATAATCTATCAGATAACTAGTAAATTGTATGGCTTTTCCCCACCCCCCATCTGTCTTAAGGCTGAAATGCTACTTTTCCTCATTAACTTGAAAGCAAGGACACATTTTAATGTGCTCTGACCAAACAATGAGCGAAGTTTCTGGTTCACTAACAGAATTGCGTTTTGCCAGACTGTGTCTAAGTAGACCACTATTAGATATGAACCTTCATTCCCTTGGGTTTAGTAGTCCAAAAGTAAAAATTCCTGGAGTACAATGAAACATTTCTTGTATTTTTGAGAACATAAAATACGTTGCTTTATCCATTTATCTCTTAATGGACCCTTGGATTGCTTCCATATTTTGGCTATTGTAGCTAATGCTTCAGTAGACATAGAGGTGCATATATTTTTTGAATTAGTGTTTTTGTTTGGGTCATTTCTCAGCAGTGGACTTACTGGATTGTATAGTAATTCTATTTTCAACTTTTTGAGGAACTGCCATACTATTTTCCACAGTGGCTGTACCAGTTTGTATTCTCACCCACAGTGCATGAGGGTTCCTTTCTTTCCACATCCTCACCAACACTTGTTTCTTGTCTTTTTGAGCTTAGTCATTCTTTCAGGTGTGAGGTGATATCTTGTTTAGGTTTTGATTTGAATTTCCTTGATGATGAGTGATGTTGAGCATTTTTATATATGCCTGTTGGCTATCTTTATGTTTTCTTTAGAAAAATCTCTCTTCAGTTCCTCTGCCTATTTTTAATTGTATTGTGGGTTTTTTGTTTTTTGTTTTTTTTTGGTGTTGAATTGTAGATGTTCTTTATATAGGTTGGATATTACCCCTTATTGGATATATTATTTGCAAATATCTTCTTCCATTCAGTAGATTGCCTTTTTGTTTTGTTGTTGGGTTCCTTTGTTGTGCAAAAATATTTTTATTTTGAAGTAGTTCCAATAGTTTAATTTTGCTTTTGTGTCCCTTGCCAGGGGAGACATACCTGTAAAAATATTTCTATGGTTGATATAAAGAGATTACCACCTGTGGTTTCTATGAGGAATTTTATGGTTTCAGGTCATATACACCTATACATACACATACTCATGCATGTAAATGCATACACACAAACACACATGTACATGCACATTCATACATGCATGCATATACACGTGTGCACGTGCCCCCCACATTCACGAATACATAAAACATGCATACATATATACACACATACACTGCACGCATATACACATGCATACATACACATATACACACATGCTTGTATATTTGTGTGTGTATATATGTGCACACACACACCGTCTCTCTCTCTCAATGGCATATTACTCAGCCATAAAGCAGAATGAAGTATAGCAATTTGCAACAACGTGAATGAACCTAGAGGGTATAATACTAAGTGAGTTTCTCTCTTTCTTTAAAAAAAAAAAAAAGACAAACAGAAAGCCAGACTCTTACTTTTTAAAGATTTTATTTATTTGACAGAGAGAGACACAGTGAGAGAGGGAACAGAGCAGGGGGAGTGGGAGAGGGAGAAGCAGGCTCCCCGCTGAGCAGGGAGCCCAATGCGGGGGACCATGGCCTGAGCCACAGGCAGACGCTTAATGACTGAGCCATCCAGGAGCCCCAAAAAGCCAGACTCTTAACTACAGAGAATAAACTGATTGTTACCAGAGGGGAAGTAGGTGGGGGATGGGTGAAATAGCTGTGGATCTTTTCACTTCCAAACAAGTACATTTGTCATTCTAGGAGATTTATTTGCTCACATACTATGTATTCTACATACATTTACATTTTGGACAAAGATAACAACATGTAAACTAATGAATATACTTTGAAAAACTAATGAGATAGCCTTCAAAATACTAGTAAAATTTGTATCAAATTTAACTTATTAATATCCATTACAATACTTTAAAAAATATTAAATACTTCACAATAAGTCCTAGGGCCATGTTTTATAATGTAGTTGTGAATGTCTATTGATTCGTTCTTTCAATTCATTTAAACAATATCTATTAACTAATAGGTATGCGTCAGAAGTGGGGATGCATATTTGTGACCAAATCAGACATGATTTGCTCCTCTTTAGGGAGATTAGATTACACTTTAAAGCAGAAGATGGACAGTAAACAAGCAACAACAAATAAGTAGAAATTATGGTAAGTACCATAAAAGAAAGAAATCAATCACTATGCAAATGAAAATAAGTTGATTTCTGTAGGTCTGGGTAAAAGATTCTCAGGGGGACGATTGTGGACTTGGATCTATGTTTTGATGTTTGGGGCTTGGGCTTACTCAGTGCTGACAGAAGAAAAACTACCACCAGTATAGAACATAATGCTTTTCACATAGAGAAAACTGCCCTTGTCCAGAAGCACTCTAAGGTACTTTATGAAATAAATCACCTTTTCTGGTTACAATAGAGATAAGACCATTATTATATCTCATGGGTGATGCAGTGTTCATTTTACAGTATTTTTACCCCACTTAAAATGCTTTATGATTGTAACTTTTTGTCTCCAAATAAAGTTAATTCTATTTATTTTGATAATTCTGTGTAATTCCTTCAAATAACTGGAGATATAAACTTAACTCATTTGTCACACATTTCGGGGATTAAAAGTAGGCTGGGAATCACTGGTATAAAATTGTATGTTTCAAATACATTGTGAAATACATTCTTCGATTTAGCCTGTCACTGTCTTCCTTGGTTTTTTGGCTTAGAAAACATCTGTTAAATAAAAAAAAATAGCAAGTATAGTATTATACTGTATTTAAATATATACTGATAAAAATAAATGTTTGCTGATAAGATAAAATGTACTCAATTTATACTGCATAGATACCATTGGTGTAAGGACTCTCTTTGACTATCAGTATTGCTTCTCAGAGTTAAATAGTGATTTAGAGACTTCATGTGGTAGATTCTCGGTAAGTTCAGGCATTTCTTCTACAATATTTCTCTGAAGACAGTTGTAATGAACGGATGAACACATAGATGTGCTTCTGTTCTTATTTCTTATGATCAGCATGTTCTTTGAAATTATTCATAGTATAATTTTATTCTCTAAGCAATTGTAGTGATCTTATTAGCAATGCATAAAAACATAGTAGACATTAACTTAAGAAATATTTGAGGGCGCCTGGGTGGCTCAGTCGTTAAGTGTCTGCCTTCGGCTCAGGTCATGGTCCCAGGGTCCTGGGATCGAGTCCCACATCAGGCTCCCTGCTCAGCATGGAGTCTGCTTGAGATTCTCCCTTACCTTCTCCTTCTGCCCCTCCCCCTGCACTCTCTCTCTCTCTCTCAAATAAATAAATCTTTTTTTAAAAAGAAGAAAAGAGGGCACCTGGGTGGCTCAGTCGTTAAGCATCTGCCTTCGGCTCAGGTCATGGTCCCAGGGTCCTGGGATCGAGCCCCAAATCGGGCTCCCTGCTCAGAGAGAAGCCTGCTTCTCCCTCTCCCACTCCCCCTGCTTCTGTTCCTGCTCTCGCTATCTCTCTCTCTGTCAAATAAATAAATAAAATCTTTAAAAAAAAAAAAAAGAAATATTTGAAATATATTTAAGAGCCCAGAGTTAAGCAGTTATAGATAAGCTCTAAAGATCGTTTATCTGATGTACTTCTTTCTCACTTAATTTGAATATACATACAGATTTTCTGTCGTACTTACTCCAACTTGTACTTCACAAATAGGAATGGATAGGACAAAATTTGGAGTCCTGATCCCATTTTGAGATAAACATGCAGGACCAGGAGTCTTAATTTCCTCTGTTTATACCCAAATTGCAGTCGAAGCCACAAGAGTAGCGCGTACTGTGCTATTTCTGCACATTGCCGCCCTGAGAGGAACGTGCCGAATGTCCTAATGACTCCACTTTTCGTCTCTGTGAGGAAGTCTGAACTTCAAGAGAATCAACCTGTTCTGCCTCGATGCACAAGTGCAGACTGAAAACAGGTTGAAAGGAATGAAGTATGTAGTAGGCAGCTACCCAAACAGCCCTTGCGGAAACCAACTTTTCTGGTTCCTAGTTAAATGAGAGGGTAAGGGAAACCACTCCTGAGAGCTTATCCAACTCCAAACTCTCAATATCAATATTAAGTCACTGTAGTTACCTAATAACACGTAGGCCTATTACGATTTTACTATCCCGTTGCTGAAACAGTTTTGCGAATTATGCTGACCCTAAACTACAAATGCATTCAAAATTCAATATAATTGAAACCAATGTTAAGCTTTTCCTTAAATAGTATATATTTCTTCGCTGTGACTGTTCTTTGGGGCAAATTAAATACTGCAAACAATCATAAATAGGATGTTCAGCTTCAAGAATTGCTTAACCAAATGATTATTTCCTCAGGACTTCCCTCATTCTTGAAGATTTTTTTTCTTTCTTTCCTTTCTTTTTTTTTTTTTTGGTAAAGTGGAAGAAAAAGAACATAAAGAATAGGAGAGATGAAGAAGCAGAAGTAGCTGCAAGTCGAATTCAAACCCAAGGAGCCACCGCTCCCGAGGACTCCCGTCTGGGAATGCATTTCCCTTCTGAGTTCCAGACCTGTAGGTGTCAACGGCTGAATCAGCTTTAGTGCGGGGGTATCAGTTAATTAACATAATTGATTTTTTTCCCCCTCATTAGAAAACTGCATTCTCTTTATGTACAGTTGTATCATAAGCAGAGTTAAGTTTAGAAAATTGGAGCAAGATGTAAGTATCAATTATGGGTGCCTTTGGGTCCACGGACATTATTATCTTTTAATGACTCTGTTCCTTTTCATGTGCTTGTTTGGAAATTATATAGTCCTGGGTCCTCCTAGTGAATTGCAAATTATGTTCTACCACGATGATGATATCGTAATTAAAAAAAAATCAGATAATCCTATCGTTCTTCATATATTTTGGCAAAGTCAAAGTTAAAAAATAATTCTATAGGGAAGAGTGAAATAAAATGACAAGAGTCTCACGAATATATTTCCTTTGTGATACTTATCTCCTGTTAATATTTTTACAGACTTTGTGAGTTTAAGGTTTTTAATGCAACAGGCTTTGTTATTAAGGATCTATCTATCTGTATTTTGCACAATATCCTACATTTCAGTCTTTATCACAATGGGAATGATAAAGTAACAGACCGCAATGCATTAGCATCATAAAGAAAACGTAATAAATGACTTTATAACTGTAGTGAAAGTTGCATGAGCACCAGCAGCTGTAGGAGAGATGTTGCTACGGCAGCTCTTTATGACCTAATGGCACTCAGTGGGCTGATAGTAGTGTGTGTGTGTGTGTGTGTGTGTGTGAGAGAGAAGTAATGCCAGCAGTTTCCAAGGCCTAGATTTCAATTCAATAAATAATTGAAAGCACTTTTAGACTTTTCCATAAAATGTTTAACAAGAGATCAGACCCTCCCTCCCTCTATTGGAAAATTAAATAGTTTTTACGGGAGTATTTTAGGATGAAATTCTAACTACTAACTGTGGGAAAAGTGGTATTTTTAAGGCCAGCAGATGAAAATAAAAGAATGCTTCAGGAGTTTGTATTATCTTGAATTTGAGTCACAGTGTCTTACACTTAAATTTTCCTTCTTTGCTTAAGTTTCTGGCTTTTGGATTTGACTACTGCCTGAAATATGATTTATTGAAATAAATATGTAGCGTATGGTATCATTGTAGAGCTATATGGATATGTGTGGGATTCAAAGAAGAGCACTATAGTGAGTCAGTACTCTGAAAATGACAGAATGGATCATCCTGTATGGTAAATGTGCAATTCACCATGGATTCTTTATGCTGTTACAGAAGGAAAAAAATAAAAAAAAGTGAGCATGATTTTCCCATCTCATTCACAGAACAGATGAGATGTGAAATGAGTGCTCTCTGAGTGGATGAAAATTTCATAAAACACACAATCTGGGAGATAGGGATTTTATTTAAATAGAGAAAACAAAGGAATATATTTTTCTCCCCAGGAGAAATTTTAATGGTAATTTCTGCTACTTCATGTGACTATTTTCTGTTTTAAGAGCAATGAATACTCAACTTTATCTCGTTTGTTAAATGCCTTCCTCCTGCTTTTTATTTGGCACTTCAGAGCCAAAAGGGAATTAATGATTCACAAATCAATTGAAGTGAGCTTACTAATCAATTATCACAAACATTGGCTGTCAATTTCCTCCATATGGTACATGTTTTTAGTTAATCAAAGAGGCATCATTAGTAGGCTGTCATCTTAATGTGATATGAAAAGATGGAAAGTTAAATCAAATAGTGGAATCCCTCTAAGACAAACATGTCTGAAATGGTCTCTTGAGAAAGATTGAACAGAAAATAGCAAAAACTCAACTGAAAAACATAATAAAAAGAAAAACCTATTTCAAATGATGGTTAGATAGTATATGCTAAAATGTCACCTCCTCAATTGGGGGACAGCAAGAGTTGACACTGATCTGGGTGCAAATTTATACCGTTTTGAACAAAATCATATAGTCTCAAGTAGAAAACTTCTCTTTTTGCTTTATGTTTATAATAGCTTACTTGCTCTCATAGCATATATGCTGGGAAACAGAAAGCTGTTACTGTTTGCGATCAGGATGAAAAATGTAAATGACAGATGAGTATTCTCATCTTAAGACACGGTAGTAAAAAAGAGCAAGAAGTCTAGGGGAGCATGAGATGGTCTTGCCATCTGCCTGAATTAATGGAAAGATCATGATTCCAGGTTTGAATGTTAGCTGTACCAGTCAGTGGCTGTGGTTTCTTCTTAAAACAATTCTATGGGTTGGTGTTTTAAATGTATTTAATCATGGGACTGGGTGATGCTTATGGGAGTTACTGAAATGGCAGCACATAGCTTAGGACAAAGCAGATCCCTGTCTTTCATAGATGTTGCTTGCTTTTCATTTTCTTTTCCCTCTCTTCCTTTCCTTTTCTTGCTCTTTTTCTAATAGTTCACTAGGTTTTGAAATTCCAGAAACTGTGGGATGACATTTCCACTAGCACTCAGTTTTGTAGCATCTCTGTTTTGCTCATATTTGCCCATGTCAATTGCATGAACTTCAGTATCCTCACTTACACCATCCTAAATCTTTTCTCATACGGAGAGGACTACAGAATTGTTAGAAGGAAAAGAAAAATCTATTCTTCTCCCAACACTCTCCGCCGCTTCACACAGGGGTCTAAGATTCCATCCTGACTATAATGCCCATTCTCCCATCTTCTCAACACAGCTGTGTGGAGGCTTGGAGGGGCCCAGTAAATCAGTGCGCCTCTTCACCTACCATGTTCAGAACCAACAGAGAATTGAAAATGGGAGTCAGATGGAAAAAAAATCACTTTCATTACTTGGTAATGTTAGGTTGGGCATATGGCAACAGTGGGCTGCCTAATAAAGAACATCAGATAAGAGAGACTTTCCCAACTAGTCTGACTGTGCTAGATACACCTTCCCTAGAAATGGCAGATCCCGTGGCTATAAAACTAAAGGCAGGGGAGAGCACAGAATTAGCCTTTTCTTCCAAAACAAGGTAGAGAAATAATTGAACCACACACATTGAAGTCATCTAAATTCACCCAAATACACCACCCTTTCTTCTATGGAGAAGAGTGTAAGCACAGGGAGAATACACGTGGACCTTCCTCTTTCTTCCAGAGATGGACTGAGTTCCTCTCACTTTTGTTTTCTTTGCCATCCTTTGTTTTCTTAAACCATGGTCAGCCACAGGGTGCTGCTCTCTTGGTGAAGGGGCATAGCTGGCCCCTAAGTGTAGGTGTGGCTCCCACTTTTGCAAGGCTGCTCCCTGCATACCAACCATCTTTCCTGTAGGTCTTCCTGATACCACAGGTATGCAGTGCTGACTTTGTTACAAGGTCCTGAAATGTGTCAAAGGGTTCATGATGATCTCCAAGGCCTCTCTGCACCCTAGACTGAAAATTCCTTGCACATGTTTCCCACCTACATTTTGTCTAGCTGCATTGTCTGACAGGCTCATCACTTTTGCAGTAAGATGAAATTGAGTGTTAAAGTCTTGCATGTTAAAATCAAAAGATCACAAATTTAACATTTAGAATCACCCCTCTTCAATTCCAGTGTTGTATTCTGCTTAGTCTTATCCTGAAGGATTCAGCTGGGGAGTCATCCTGGAGCCAAATCCGAGTCTGAAGATCTGGGAAATGTGTTTAGTTCCTTCAGCCTTCAGAAGATGAGGTCAACAGTAAATATCTCTTCATTCTCAATGTTAAGGAAGATAAGGAGTTAATAGAAAACAAAGAGTAACCCTACTAGCCCCCAATGGCAAAAGTTAGAAAACAAAATTGGTTACCAAAAATGAAATGATTTACCCAAACCCTGCTCCATAGGATAACTGAGGACCACCTCAGACTAGGTTATTGAAAGGTGGAGGAAGGAAACGCTTTTTTGGCAAGGATGCTGGTTAGTCTGTGTCATGTGTCCAGAGTCCATGAAGTGAGAATTCAACTCCATACCTAATGTTTACTTTTCATACCATAGATTTATTATATTTGGAATAAAATTCATCTATTCCATGCTATCTCTTCTCTCAGGGACTGGTGTCAGAGACATGGCTGCCATCTTGCAAAGTTTATAAATTTGAAATGCTGGCCACTGAAACCTGGGTCTTATTGCATGCCCTCCTCTCACTCATGAAGCACATTGAAATCTCTCACTTTGCATTTCTTCACTGAGTCCTTGGTTTCTGGATCCCACAGCTATGACAGCTGATGCCATTGCTTCTCACTGTAGAATTAGAGTTCTTGGAAACCTAACTTCTAGAGAAAGATGTCTCCGTGTCCATAGAATTGTTTACTGCCACAACATCATCAGTAGACTCCCAAATTTCCAGTGACTTTTATGAAACTGAACTATCTCCATCACAACCTTCAGGGTGATCTGTCCTTCCCGGTTCTCTTGGATGTTCCATTACTACTTTCCATGAAGTTCTACTAACCTGCTTCTGAACTTGGTCCACCTCTCCACTGCTCTGGAGAGGGTTAGTAAGACTTCTGGATTGGAGTACTGCCTTTTCTATTCCTTTTCCTTTTTTTCCATCACAGTAACAGTTTACAGTATTAAATCTTATGGGTATACCCACATACTCCTGATTTCAAAATCTGTGAATTTTGAGCATGCTAAAACCATTCACTGTCCAAACACCTCTTCCATCTATGCATCCTAGAGATGGATAACCCCATGGATCAAGCTGTTCCTCGACACACCAATACAACCATGCTGAACTGTTATTTTCCTGCCTGATTCCCCTTCATAGCTCTTATATATTTTGTTTTTTGTTAGAGGCCTTATTCCTTAAATTTCTCAGGATGTTTTCTTAGGGCACAGGCAAAAATAGCATGTCCACCTTCAATTGCTATGCTACTTTCAAACTTAATTTTTGAGCATTTGGTGACTCTCTTAAATCATGTACAATTTATCTGTAAACACTTTGTACAGCTCTCCAAATTATAAGGTATGTCTTTCCAATTCCTTGAAGTATTAGTCCCTCTTCGAAACTTTAGGATCCTGCCTTCTGGATTCCTCTGAATGAGTCACTGTGGTCTGTTCTCTAAGCATGATGTTAAATCTCTGGGAGCCCTGGTCACTTTGATGGGGAAGAACTAAAAAATCTTGTTTTCCAATATTCTCATCAGAAGTCTGGTTTCTCTTTTTCTGTATCTAATTTGAACCTCAAGATTAATATTTCTTTAGCACCCTACAAAGCCCCAACATTTCTTCTAAGAAATATCTTCCCACTGTCCTGCTTAATCATCATCATCCTTTGTTTTTCACATTTCCACCAGACCCAGTTCCTCCTTGATTTCCTAAGTAAACCTTTGTCTGATAGACACAGTTTTGAGCAACTGCTTTTAAAAATAGCATTCTTGACCGCTAGGTTTACAGTTTATTTATTGACTGACTTAACTGCCTCAATTCAAGAAGAGAGGTATATGTATTTGCTTTATAATGAGCTACTATTTTGAATTTTTTAAATTGAGATGTAACTTAAAGTGAAAAGTACAACTCTTAAAAGTAAACTTTTGATGAATTTGGGAAAGGTGTACACTGTATAATCCTCACCTGAAACAGAATATGGATTATTTCCATCAGCAAAGGGTCCACTCTGCTCCTTTCTGGTCAATCTCAAATGCTCCAAAGTGAACTAGTGGCTCTGATTTAAATCACAAAACATTGCTTTCCCTGTTCCTAAACTTCAGATAAATCAAGCAGTAAGTACTTTGTCATGTCTACTGTACTTTGTGTAAAATTTGTGACTTTCATCCCTCTTTTTTTCCTTTCCTTTCTTTTTCTGAGTGGTATTCTCTTAGGTTTGTTCTATTTCATTATGTGTAATGAATCATATTTTTGAAGATTTTCTTTATGATTTTGATGAAATTCTGTTCCAGTGCTAGTTTGCTGAGAGTTTTTTAAATCACAAATGGCTACTGAATTCATCAAATATTTCCTGCATCTATTGACAAGGTCATATGGTTTTGTTCCATAAAGTGTAGTACATTGCCTTGAGCAATTTGTAATTATTTTAATGATGTATATTATTTTGAATATATTTTTGCCTTTGATTTGCTAATATTTTAGAAAGAATTTTAGTTTCTGTATTTGTGAATATATATATTTTTTCTTATAATGTTCTTATCAGATTTTGGTGTAATTGTTAAACTGATCTCATAAAATGAGTTGGGAATATTCTTGCCTTTCTGTTTGCCAACAAGTTTTTGTAAGACTAGTATCCTTTCTTCATTAAGTGTTTGCTAAAATGAAACAGTAAAGCTCCGTGGACATGCAGTTTTCTTTGTTTGGAGTTATTTATTCCATATCTTTAGTAAATATAGTACAATTAAGATTTTGTCTATCTTCAGATCAGTTTGGCAATTTGTGCCTTTCTTTGACTTTTGTTCTTTTTATTGACTTTTGTTCTTTTATTTATTGTATTTACTGGCAAAACTTTGTACCATTCCCTTATTATTAGTTTCATGTGGTGCATTTTCTTCCATTCTCAGAATTGGTAATTTGTATTTTCTCCTTGTGTGCATCATCCATTCATTACAAGCATTTATCAATTTTATAAGTTGATAAATTTTATTTTACTCTTTTTTAAAGAATCAAATTTTATTAAGTTTTCATTCTTTTTCTCTTTTCTATTTCATGGATTTTTTTTCATTTTTCGTTTATCCTTTCCTTCCTTCTACCAACCATTGATTTTCTTCAGTTCTAAGATAGAAGCTTTGGTTTTTGATTTTTGTAATAATGTAAGCATTTAAAGTTACTAATTTTTCTCTAAGGACCACTTTACTTGCATCCCACAAATACTGACGTGTTTATCAGTCAGTTTGAAATTTTTTTCATTTTCCTTTTGAGCTCTTTGATCCAAGGAGTTATTTAGAAGATCATGGTTATACTTTTCATTTGGGGGGAGGGGGGTTAATTTATTTTTTGCTCTTGACTTCTAATTAAATTCTTTTCTTGATTGGAGAACATACTCAATATGATTTCAGTTCTTTTAAATTTATTGAGATTTATTTTAAGGCCTGGCATTTCTTTTCTTATTGTGAATATCACATGTACTTGCTCAGAATATTCTGAAGTTGATTATAGAGTTCAGTACAAATAAATAGGTTAAGTTCTTTAACAGTATTCTATAAATGTTACATATGCTCCCCCCCTTATTTCAAATATTGTGAATACAGTCAAAATCTATAATTATAACTTGAGTTTTTGTCTATTTGTTTTTTTTCTTAAATAGGTTTTATTCATTTGAGAAAGAGAGAGTGTGCACACAACTGGGAGGGAGGAGCAGAGGGAGAGGGAGGAACACATGCCCAGCCCAATGCGGAACTTGATGCAGGGCTCCCCACAGGGATCCATCTCCGGACCCCAAGATCATGACCTGAGCCAGAGTCAGACGCTTAACCCACTGAGTCATCCAAGTATCCCTCTCTTCGTCTCTTTAATTCTCAAGTTGTGCTTCATTTAAAACCTTGTTAATAACATATATTTAGCATTTTTCTTTCTAATATTGGCATTTTTAACTGTTGAAATGTCCTTCATGTCTAGTAAACATCTCTCTCCTGCCTTAGTCTGCTATCAACATATTCCCATCCATCCTGTATTTGTGCCTATGCTGGTAAAGTTGATATTGTGTATGCAGCGTGTCAGTGGGTTTTCCTATTTTCAGCATTGATTTTTTGGGTGGTAGTCTACTGGTCCTGGTTGATCTCAGCTTCCATTTGTCTTCACTTTTGTGTGGTAATTTGACTGGATGTAGAATTTTATTCTGACTGGTTTTTATCCCCCCCCCCTTTTTTTGTTTGGATTTTGGGTTTTGATGGTGTTTGCTGCTCAGCACATGAATGATTTAGTTCCTTGTTATATGGCTATATTGTTTTTGGATGAGAAGCCAGCCATCCTTTTACTTACTGTTCCATTAAGTATATTGTGTCTGTCTTATGTTGCTGCTTAAAATATACGAACTTATCTTTCATTTTCAACAATTTAATTGTGATCTGTCTTCATGTGCTTTTATTTTTAATTTATCTTTGTGGAGTTGTCTATGATTTTTGAATATGAGATTCAAGAATTTGATATTTTCTTCAGGTAAGTTTTAACTTTTTTTTCAAATATATTTCCTGCCCATTGTTTCACTCCTGTCACGTGAGGACTACAAATATACACAGGTTAGATGATATTTCTCACAGATATAGATACTCCATTATTTTTTTTTTTAATCTTCCTCTGTGATGAACGTAAGATAATTTCTGTTTACCTGTTACCAAGTTAATTTACCCTTGGTTCTGCAATATCTAATTTGTTGAAATTCACCCAGTAAATTTTTATATTTTTTCATTTCCATTAATTCATTCTTGTTCTTATTTATTTCAGAATAGAAATGGATGATCTGTTCCCTCATCCATTCCATCTGTTCCTATAAATTCTTTAAAATATTTGTAGTGCTTTTTTTTTTTTTTTTAAGTTCTTGTCTACTGATTCCCATAATTTGGTCATCTGCAGTTTTGCTTCTATTGACTTCTTTTTCCCTAATTATGGGACATATTGTCCAGCTTCCCTGCAAATCTCTTAATTTTTTGTATTCCATTTTGTATATAATGGAGAAGTAAGAATTTAGTGTTTACTTTTGTCTCATTTTGTTATTTTCCCAGAGAACAGTTTTTTCCTGTGTACTGTCTGGTATTTACTGTGAGTAGAGTAGTTTGATTTGTATCTTTAATTAGATTGAGTTCACCTGTGATTAGCTCAGTGTCTATTCTTCTCAGCCTTCATATTTTTTAATCTATCCATGTTTAAGCAATGATGCGTTGTCTACTGTTTCAGATATTTTTGGTTCACTTTCAGATTTTATTCTGACCGGGTCCTTGGACTCAACCATTGTGGGGAATGTTCATCAAATCATTGCTGTCAACCTAACATTTATTCTCCACACCTGTTTTCTTGTCAGAATTTTAGCCATGTTGGGGGGCGGGGGTTGTTGGGCTGACATTGTTTTTGTATTTATATCTCTTCAAGATTCCAGTCCATTCTGCTATCCCATATTGTCTTCTAAGACTTGGTTCATTTTATATCATTGCTGTTATCTTTGTGTCTATGACAGGTACAACCATTCCCAGACATGTACACTTACCTCCAGGTGTGGAAATTTCACCGGCTCTCTGCTTACCAATGAAGGAATTCTTCTTTCTTGAATTCAGTGCATCAAGACTTACCTACCATCCTTTTACTAGCCCTGTAAAAAAGTATGAATTTTATTTTGTCTAGGGTTTGCTTTTTAAATAACTTGGGAATGGTGTTCCTGCAGATACATCTACAGCCTAACTAGAACTAGATAACTCCTATTCCTAGTTTATTAATAAGACCACTTACTAATTTGGATGAATTTTGGGTCTTTGAAATCTTAACCCATGGGCAGAACTTGGTGAATTAACAAATTGAAGGCTAACTCAAGATCATGTGGGCGCCTGGGTGGCTCAGTTGGTTAAGCAACTGCCTTGGGCTCAGGTCATGATCCTGGAGTCCCAGGATCAAGTCCCGCATCGGCCTCCCTGCTCGGCAGGGAGTCTGCTTCTCCCTCTGACCCTCCTCCTTCTCATGCTCTCTGTCTCTCATTCTCTCTCTCTCTCAAATAAATAAATAAAATCTTAAAAAAAAAAAAAGATCATGTGTAAGATGATGACTAAAAAATATTGCAATTGAATCTCAGTTGTTTTTCTGTTGGCCCTGAGGGCAATTCTGAATGGCACTTAAAAAATAATGGAAGTAATCCTATATCATCAAGAACTGTATAGTTTTGTAATTGGAGTATAATTGACAAACAATATTCTATTAGTTTCATGTGTACAGCATAGTGATTGGACATTTGTATACATTGCAAACTGATCACCACAAGTTTAGTTACCATCTGTCACCACACAAAGTTAATAAAATACTGTACGCTGTGTTCACCATGCTATACATTACATCCCCCTGACTTACTATTTTGTAAGTGGAGGCATGTACTTCTTGAACCCCCTTCAACTCTTTTGCTGCAACCTCTTCTCTTCTGGAAACCACAATTCTGTCTTTTGTATGTACGAGTCTTGGTTTTGTTTTTTGTTTATTTTGTTTTTTAGATTCCACCTACAAGTGACATCATGTGATATTGATTTCAGTTAGCATAGTACATCAAGCTCCATCCATGTTGTTGCACATGGCAAGATTACATTTCTTTTATGGCAGAGTAGTAGTTTAGTGTGTGATACATGCACTATGTTTTTGGTGTTTTTTTTTTGTTGTTTTTTTTTTTTTGATCCATTCATCTATTCATGGACGCTTAGGTTGCTTCCATATTTTGGCTATTCTAAATAATTCTACAAAGAACATAAGGGTGAATATATCTTTTTTAAGTTAGTGTTTTCATTTTCTTCAATAGATACCCAGAAGTGGAATCACTGGATCATATGGTAGTTTTATTTTCAGTTTCTTTAGTAATCTTTATACTATTTTCCATAGTGGTTGCACAAATTTAGATTCCCACTGACAGTGCATGAAGATTCTCTTTTCCACATCCTCGCCAATACTTGTTATTTCTTGCTTTTAGTACTAGCCATTCTGATAATTGTGAGGTGATATTGCATTGTGGTTTTCTCTGATGATGTGTACTTCCCTGATGATGAGTGATATTGAGCATCTTTACATGTGCCTGTTGGCCATCTGTATGTCTTCTTTGGGAAAATGTCTGTTCAGATCCTCTTCCCATTTTGTAAATCAGATTGATTTTTGTTTTGAGTTGTAAGAGTTTTATATATATTTATTTATATATATATAAAGTTTTATATATATAATGAATATATATTCATTATATAGTCATATAATGAAGTTTTATATATATATAGGATATTAAGCCCTTGTCAGATATATGATTTGCAAATATTTCCTCCCTTTACTAGTTTATCTTTTCGTTGATGTTTCCTTTGCTGTGCAGAAGTTTTTTAGTTTGATGTGTTCCAATTTGTTTTTGTTTTTGTTTTTGTTTTTGTTGCCCCTGCCTTTGGAGTCAGATCCAAAAAAACATGGCTAGGACTGACATTGAGGAGCTCACCACTTAATTTTCGTTTGAGAGTTTTATGGTTTTAGGTCTTACATGCAAATCTTTACTCCATTTTGAGTTAATTTTGGTATATGGAATACGATAGTGGTCCAGTTTATTTATTTATTTTTTCATGTGGCTGTCCAGTTTCCAACACCATTTATTGAAGAGACTGTCCGTCCTTTTTCTATTGTATATTCTTGTCTCCTTTGTTGTAAATTAATTGACTACATGTGCGTATAGGGTTTATTTGTGGGCTCTGCCTTTTGTTCTATTGATTTATATGTCTTTTTGTTATGTTAATTACCATACATTAAATCATTAGTTTTTGATGTAGTGTTCCATGATTCATTGTTTGTGTATAACACCCAGTGCTCCATGCAGAACGTGCCTTTTTTAATACCCATCACCAGACTAACCCATCCCCCCACCCCCCTCCCCTCTAGAACGTTCAGTTTGTTTTTCAGAGTCCATAGTCTCTCATAGTTCGTCTCCCCCATGTCTGTTTTTATGCCAACATCGTGCAGTCTTGATTACTATTACTTTATAGTACTATTTGAAACCAGAGAGCATGATGCCTCCTGCTTTATTCTTCCTTCTTAAGATTGCATTAGCTACTTGTGGTCTTTTATGATTCCATACAAGTTTTGTAATTATTCTAGTTCTGTGAAAAATGCTAGGGGGATTTTGGTAGTAATTGTATTGAATCTGTAGATTGCTTTGAGTAGTATGGACATTTTTAACAATTGTTCATTCCCTACACACAGAATACCTTCCTATTTATTTGTGTGTTCTTTAATTTCTTTCATCAGTATCTTACAGTTTTCATTTTACAGGTCTTTCACCTCCTTGGTTAAATTTATCCCTATGTATTTTATATTTTTTGATGCAATCTTAAATGGTATTTTTTTTTTAATTTCTCTTCTGATAGCTTGTTACTGGTATACAGAAACAACCAATTTCTGCATATTAATTTTATATCCTGCAACTACACTGAATTTACTTAGTCTAAGAGTTTTTTGGTGGAGATTTTAGGGTTTTCTATATATGGTATGTCATCTGCAAATAGTGACAGTTTTATTTCTTCCTTTCCAATTTGGATGCCTTTTATTTTTGCCTAATTGCTAGTCTAGGACTTATAGTGCTATACTGAATAAAAGTAAGGAGAGTGGGCATCCTTGTCTTGTTCTTGACCTTAGAGGAAAACCTTTCATAGGTATGTATTTACTGCCATATCAGTATGATACCAACTCTGGGTTTGTCACATGTGTCACATGTTTTTTATATGCGGCTACTTCTCTGTTTACAATTTGAGAGTTTTAATCATAAATGGTTGTTGAATTTTGTCAAATGCTTTTTCTACATCTATTGAGATAATCATATTTTTATCTTTCATTTGTTAATGTGGTAGATCCTATTGATTCATGGATGTTGAACCATCCTTGCATTACTGGAATAAATCCTGCTTGATTATAGTGTACCATCATTTATTTATTTATTTATTTATTTATTTATTTATTTATTTAAGATTTTATTTATTTATTTGACAGAGAGAGACACAGTGAGAGAGGGAACACAAGCAAGGGAAGTGGCAGAGGGAGAAGCAGGCTTCCCTCAGAGCAGGGAGCCCGGTGCAGGGCTCGATCCCAGGACCCTGGGATCATGACCTGAGCTGAAGGCAGACACTTAACGACTGAGCCCCCCAGGCACCCCTATAGTGTATGATCTTTTAAATGTATGTTTGAATTCATTTTGCTAATACTTAGTTGAGAATTTTTACATCTATGTTCACCAGGGATGTTTGCCTCTAATTTTTTTTTGATGTCTTTGGTTTTTTGGAGTAATACTGACCTTATAAAATGAGTTTGGAAGAATTCCTTTCTCCTCAATTTTTTGGAATAGTTTGAAAAGGATAGATATTAAATCATTTTGAAATTGTCATAGAATTCACCAATAAAGCTGTTTGGCCTGGGCTTTGGTTTGTTGGGAGATTTTTGATTATTGATTCAACCTCCTTACTAGTAACTGGTCTGTTCATATTTTCTACTTTTTCATAATGCAGTCTTGGATGATTGTATGTTTCCAAGAATTTATCCATTTCTTCCTGTCCATTTGTTGGCCCTATAATTCTTCATATTAGTCTCCTTATGATCCTTAGTATTTCATCAGTTATAGCCTTTCATTTTTTATTTTACTTGGATTCCCTTTTTTTTCTTCTTGTTAAGTCTAGCTAAAAGTTTGCCAGTTTTGTTTATATTTTCAAAGAATCAGCTCTGAGTTCCATTGATCTTTTCTATTGTCTCTTTAGTCTAGTTCATTTGTTTCCATTATGATCTTTACTATTTCCTTCCTTCTGCTGACTTTGGGTTTGTTTGTTCTTAGTTCCTTTAGGTGTACAGTTAGGTTGTTTGAGATTTTTCTTAAAGCCTGTATTGCCATGAACTTCCCTATTAAAACTGCTTTTGCTGCATTTATAGATAGTGGTATGTCATATTTCTCTTTTCATTCATCTGTAGGTATTATTTCCCCTTTGATTTCTTTGATGACCCAGTGATTGTTCTGTAGCATGTTGTTTAATCTCCACTTTTTAATGTGTGTTTTTAGCAGTTTTCTTTGCGTAATTGATTTCTAGTTTCATACCATTGTGATCAGAAAAGATGTTTGATAGAACTTTAATCTTTTTTATTGAGATTTGTTTTGTGGACTATCATGTGCTCTATCCTGGAGAATGTTCCATGTCTACTTGGAAAGAATGTATATTCTGTTGCTTTTGGTTGGAATTTTCTGTATCTATCTATTAAGTTCATCTGGTCTAATGTGTTATTTAGGGCTGATGTTTCCTTACTAATATTCTTTCTGGATGACTTACTATTAATGTTATTGGGATGTTAAATTCTATTGAATTGCTGTTGACTTCTCCCTGGAAGTCTATTAATATTTGCTTTATTCATTTTAGTGCTCCTATGTTTTGGTGCATATATTTTCATAAGTGTTACATTTTCTTGCTGTATTGACCCCTTTTATCACTATGCAATGCCCCTATCTTTCATTACAGTCTTTATTTTAAAGTTTTTTTTTAATATCATTTCAGTATAGCTACACCAGCTTTCTTTTTATTTCCATTTGCATGGAAAATCTTTACCATCCCTTGACTTTCAATCTGTGTGTGTCCTTACTTATGAAGTAAGTGTCTTGTAGGAAGCACATAGATGATTGTTGGGTTTTATTCCAGCTAGCCACTCTCTCTTTTGAATGGAGCATTTAGTCTATTTACATATAAAGTTATTATTAATAGATATGTACTTACTGCCATATTCTTAATTGTTTTCTGGATGTTTTTATAGTTTCTTTTTTTTTTTTTCTTCTTTTTCCTTCTGGTTTGATAACTTTAGTTTATGTTGGGATTCCTTTCTCATTTTCTTCTCTGTATTTGCTGTGTGTTTGCTTTGTGGTTTCTGTGAGGTTCTCATAGATCATCCTATGTATATAATGATTTATCTTAAGTTGATAGTAACTTTATTTTGAAACATTCTACAACTTTACATTTTTACTCCCCTTCAGTGATTCTTGATGTCACATTTTCTTTTATATATCCTTTAACTAATTGTAGTTTTAATTTTATTACTATTATCATTTGATCAGACTAGCTTTGTAAGGATTAATCCACTGCCTTACTACATATTTGCCTTTTCTAGTGAAATTTTTGTCTGTACATTTTCTGATTATTGTGTCATTTCATTTCGGCTTAAATAACACCCTTTAACATTTCTTGTAAAGCTGGTTTAGTGGTGATGAACTCCTTTAACTTTGCTTGTCTGGAAAACTATTTTTCTTCTATTCTGATAACCTTGCTGGGGAGTATCTAGGTCATAGGTTTTTTTCTTTCAGCACTTGGAATGTGTCTTGCCACTCTCTTCTGACTTGCAAAGTTTCTGCTGAAAAATCTGCTTATAGCCTTACTGCATTTTCCTTGTATGTGAAAAGTTGTTTTTCTCAGCTACTTAAGATTCTCTTTAACTTCTGACATTTCACTTATAAGTCTTGGTGTGGATGTCTTTGGTTTCATCTTAATTGGACCTCTTTGGGCTTCTTGGACTGGGATGACTGCTTCCCTCCTCAGGTTAGGAAATTTTTCAGCCATTATTTTGAAAATAGTTCTCCTTTCTCTCTTTTTTCCTTCTGAGATCCTAATGTGGATGTTATTCCATTTGATGGTGTCCTATCAGTCCCTTAGGGTATCTTCACTTTTCTAAATTCTTTTTTTTTTTTTTCTTTTTGCTGTTCTGAGTTTCACTGTTTTATCTTCCATGTTGCTGATCCATTTTTCTGTTTCATCCAGTCTCCTTTTGAACATCTCTATGTTTCCTTCCAGGTACTGTATTCTTTAGCTTTCTGACTTATGTTTGGTACTCTATCTTTTCTGTCTCTTTCTTTAATTTTCACTGTGTTCATCTCTTCTTCCTCTAAGTGTGGTGAGCATCTTTATGACCATTGCTTGGAACTATCAGGTAGAATGCTTATCTCCATTTCATTAAGGTCTTTTTCCAAGGTTTTGTCTTGTTCTTTTGTTTGGAACATATTCCCCTGTGTCTTCATTTTGCCTGATTGTCCATTTGTTTCTACGTATTAAGTGATACAGCTACCTCTCCCAGTCTTGAAGGAGTGGCCTTGTGTAGGAGATGATATATGTGGCTCAGAAACTAATCCCTTCCCCTATCCCACCACCACAGTCAGCTACTCAAGGGGTATCCCCTATGTGGACCATATATGCCTGCTGGCTATGGCTGGTGGGTAAAGGGCATGCCTAGTGGTGCTTTCAGGTTAGAAGGAGAGTGCCAAAATGGTGCCCACAAGGACTTCTGTCCTTGGAGGGAGTGTCAAGAGGTTCCTACCTCTCCAGCTGTTGCTTTTAGATTAATAAGAGGGTCTCCATATATATGGTCTAGTTGCTTTTCAAACTGTGGCTCTTGCTCTGGATTCTGGGGTAAATGTCTATGCACAAGCCTTCAAAGAGTGGGTTCTCTGTAACCTATAGTTCTGTCATTCTCAGATGAACCCCCTGTCAATTTTGGGGGCCAAGCCCAAAAGCCAAACATTTTTGGGACTCATCTCTGGTGTTAGATCCAAGGGTTGTTGTGCATAATGTGGGGAACAAACCCCTCACACCTCAGAGAACAATTCCATATTTCTGCTATTGCTTCTGATTGTGAGTCACCATGCCTGGAGTGGGGTTTTTGGCAAGAGCCTCTCTGTGCCTTGGTTACTCGGTCTCAATGAGATCTTTTATCCTTCGTTGCAGATGTGTTATCTAGTTTTTAGGACTTTTACAGTGGAAGATAGTCCATATATAGCTGCAGATTTTTTGTGTCCATGGGAGGAGGTGAGTCCAGGATTTTCCCATGTTGCCATTTTGAACCAACTCCCTGTATAGTTTTTCTTTTTTTTTTTTTTTAATTTATTCATGAAAGTCTGAGAGAGAGAGAGAGGCAGAGGCAGAGGGAGAGAAGCAGGCTCCCCGCCTAGCAGGGAGCCCAATGTGGGACTCGATCCCAGGACCCTGGGATCATGACCTGAGCCGAAGGCAGATGCTTAACCATCTGAGCCACCCAGGCGCCCCTGTATAGTTTTTCTTAATATGAACAGTTAAAGTAAAACTTATCTATTTTTCTCTAGCTTAAGTAAATGGTAATAACTAGTGCTTGTCTGTTTGTGACTTTTTAAAGTGCATCTGTAGCTTAACTCCTCGCCAAGCAGCCCTACGAGGTATTTAATATTGTTATCATCATTTCTATTTTAAAGATGAGGAAAATAACATTAGATGTCTTCATAATTTGCCCAAGGTCACAGTTCAAAATGACAGAACTGGAATTTGAACTCAGGCTATCTCTCTCCAAAGACTGTCATTTAAGGAGCCCTACTTCCAGAATTTACCCACAAGACTGAAAAACACAGTGAAATAAGGAAGCATCATCATTATCTGTTTTTTAAGAAGAGCCTCTGATGAGACTAAAATGTTTATTTCCATTTAAATGTAATCTTCCTGAAGCTTCAGTTTTTAGTAAAACTCTGCCCAAGAATTTCAAGATAAGCTCCAGAGTTTATTTTTTATTTTATTATTTTAATTTAAGATTTTATTTATTTATTTGACAGAGAGAGAGAGAGAGAGACAGCAAGAGAGGGAACACAAGCAGGGGGAGTGGGAGAGGGAGAAACAGGCTTCCCACTGAGCAGGGAGCTTGATGTGGGGCTTGGTCCCAGGACCCTGGGATCATGACCTGAGCCGAAGGCAGACACTTAACGACTGAGCCACCCAGGTGCCCCTAAGCTCCAGAGTTCATAGTGTAAAAGCAGTTTGTACTAGTATTACCAAAGGCCACCTCTTGTTAGGTGTCAAAATCTTTATTCCTGCTTATATAAAATAGCATTTACCTATAAAAACACAGGCTGTTACCTTGAAAAAGGTGACCACATTCTGCAGTAACTGCAAGTTGAAATGTCTGCTGCTAAAACTAATGCTTATGGTGACCAGTCTTGGATCCACTCAAGGCCTCCCCCTTATTTTGATGCCCACTTTCACACACCATCTGATACTAGAGGGCCCCAGCCCATGCCTGAGATGTGTGGGTTTTATCCCCATATTTCCTACACGAATTTGGATCAACTAAGAAATGGACAAAGATTCAACAAATTACCATATTACTGTTAAAGTCTGGGTTGAAAGATGATCCTTATGTATTTAGAATTAATGGGTTTCCTAGTTTATAATCACGGTAATACAGGGAATTGCTCTCCAGTGTCAGGAAGGCCTGGAAAATGACAGGGATCCCTTACCCAACCCTGTATGCAAAGGCTGGCTCTGAAAAGCATGCACAAAATAGCAGTGTGGAGTGGGCACTACCTCAGCAGGATCATCCCAAATAAAGAGAGAAAAAGATAGATCACATAAGTAATTCTTCCTCTCATGAGAAAA
Source organism: Mirounga leonina (assembly GCF_011800145.1). Taxonomy (NCBI): domain Eukaryota; kingdom Metazoa; phylum Chordata; class Mammalia; order Carnivora; family Phocidae; genus Mirounga; species Mirounga leonina. The sequence continues at coordinate 32,194,024 of NW_023270320.1, read as the reverse complement.
GAAGAATTAAGGTCAGGAAGAGTAGATGTGTTATTCTAATGGGAACTCCACCTAAAAACAGTAAGAGTTAAGCATAATTCACAATAATTTTATTATGTCTGGCTCACATTTGGCCTTCCTGATTCTCTCAAAAACTTTCTTTTGGAAAAGCTTTAAAAAGATATATTCATTTATTCCACTGGTATAATCCAAGTACATCGTTAGAACACATATAAAATACATACCATGTGGGAATTATGTCTTATTTAAGAACTTAGAAGATACTCCTTTTTTAATTCTTTAAGATCCTAATCTTTTCAATTCTTACCTTGCTTCAAATTTGACCTCAGGGATTCTAAACAAAATTACCAAGCACTGAATTTCATGGTGAATATTTGCAGATTTCCTAATTTGAACACTTGGAACTTGTATAGATCCTCAGATTACAAGTTCCTTCTCTTCCTCAATTATTTCCTTTTAGAAAAGGATAAAAAAAAAATAGGCTTAATGTCTAATGCCATCCGAAAGTGTTAATCTTCTTAGATTTATTTGAATTTTAAAAGAAGAGATTGATAGAAAATGACATTAATTTGGACTTTTCAGGCATCAACTAGTGATTGAGAATGGGGTCTTCTTTTCAAATTATTTTTTATTTAAGTATAATTAACAGTGTTATATTCATTTCAGGCATACAACACAGTGATTCAACATTTGTGTTCACCACAAATATAGCTGCCACGTTAGTCAATATAATTATTGACTATGTGACCTCTGCTGTACCTTTCTTCCAATGCCTTAAACATTCCATAAGTGGACACCCATATCTCCCACTCTCCTTCACCCATTTTACCCATTCCCCTACTCCGCTCCCCTTTGGCAGCCATCCTAAAGTATGGAAACAATCTAAATGTCCATCAGTAGATGAATGGATAAAGAAGATGTGTGTGTGAGATATACAGTGGAATACTATGCAGCCACAGAAAGTATGAAACTAGTTTTCTTTATCTCATTTAAATTTGAATCCTCTCCTCTGCCCTCTCATAGCTTTTCCTTTGCCCTCAGGTATGCTAGTTTAAGAAAAGCCTTAGAGCTCCATGCTCAGCGGGAAGCCTGCTTCTCCCTCTCTGACTCCCCTTATTTGAGTTCCCTCTCTCGCGGTCTCTCTGTCAAATAAGTAAATAAAATCTTTTTTTAAAAAATTTTTAAAGATTTTATTTATTTATTTATTTGAGAGAGGATGAGAGGAGAGAGAGAGCACATGAGAGGGGGGAGGGTCAGAGGGAGAAGCAGACTCCCTGCCGAGGAGGGAGCCGGATGCGGGACTCGATCCCGGGACTCCAGGATCATGACCTGAGCCGAAGGCAGTCGCCCAACCAACTGAGCCACCCAGGCACCCCAAATAAGTAAATAAAATCTTAAAAAAAAAAAAAAAAAAGGCTATCAAGGCTTTACCCTTTTAACTCAGAAGTCCAAAGTTTAGGTCTTAGAAAAATTTTTATGGAGCATTAGTTGGGTAATGTTAGCAGATTAGATGATTAATTAAATTGTGTTAAATTATAAGACATCACATATTTGGATGCAACAATCTAATATATAACAAATCCTATTTATCTAATTTTTCAAAGCTATAATTCAGGGTACAAATAGCTAAAAAGTCAGAGTAACTGCACCACTTAGTACTCTTTTATAGATGATTTGTGTAAGAGCTGTCTGGATGAACAGTGTTTTGTTTTTATTTATAAATCTTTTGTAAAAATATTTGTAGTAGGATTCTGTCTCTCTCTTTTTATGTAATTATCCATGGAATAATTTCTTGTTGGATTATAGCTAAGCTTTTTTTTTTGGCAGATCAGTATGTATGATTTCTCTTTATGAAAAACAATATATAACATAATATGATATCTCTCTTTTATAATGTCAGAAAAGTTAAGATTTTTTATTTTAGTTTTTTAAGTAATCTCCACACCCAACATGGGATTGAATTTACAACCCTGAGATCAAGAGTCGCATGCTCTACCAACCCAGACACCCAGGCACCCCCAGAAAATTTAGATCTACAAGTTCCCAAAAACTCTGGTGTTTAAGCAAATGTACTTTGTGTGTGTGTGTGTGTTGTGTGTTGTATGTGTTTGTGGGTCCATTACATGGACTTTGTTCTATTTTACCTATTTAAACCTACATACATGCTTGCATTGTTTTAATCTGTATACTACTTTCCAACTTTTTGGAAGACCTATGTGTACAAATTAAGTAAAATAATAAAATAAGGCAAAGAATACAAAAATTTAATTTCTGAATTTTTTTCTGTATTTATAAAATTTCTAACAACTTGTAAGTTACTAGATAAAAATCAGCTCACTTTTGCACTACTAAATCTTGAGACTATCATATTTAAATGAATGTCTCTCAGAGATTATTATATATAGCCCTTCAAAATGATTCTTTGTCCCTGGATTAAAAGCCTACCTGATTTTATAAATATGCAATAAATTTGATTTAAAAAATACTACATCTTCCCTCTGAAGGTCTACCCTTTACCCTACAGCTTATTTCAAAAATCAAAACTATTTCTATATTTCAAATGACTTGTTATCTCCTACATATGTGGTAATATACTTCTAGGTTTTTGAGTAATTTTTTGCCATTTTTTTTTCAATAGATGCTCTGGGTAAATTCATATGATGATCGTTTTGACTTAAGCAGTTCAATTTTTAAAGCCTTCAGTACTCACTTTGACATTTCTTAGAACACTGCATAGATATGTGCAGAGAATCCTTCCTTCTCTGAGTTTTTGAATAAAGCAGGGGAGGCTTTGTCCAGCCATCAAGCCTGTACTTAGTCCTTGCCCACAACACCCAGAGCTTCCAAAACATTGCTTCCATTGCTTTGTTTTGTAGAAACTTGAACTAAAATAAAGTTGTAAAATGTTTCTACATAATTCAGAGGTAATTACATTGAGCATAATGAACTAAGAAACATGAACATATTGGATTCTGTGATTCCTCGACCTGAACTTATGTTTAAGTTCACCGCACAAAATGTGTCGTTCAAGAACATAAGAGGCATCGTCCATTGTTTGTTACTTTTTATTTAAGAGACTAAGGATGGTGGAAGTGTGGAGAGGTTTGCATCTTTAGAATTCTTTCTTTAGAACTAGAGAAAAAAATTTATATTCTTGTTTCCTTTCTTATTTAACTTTCATGTAATTGACCATAGTGCTTTTTAAATGGTGGCTTGAGAAACATTTGTGCATCATAAAATCAATCTATTAGACTGGCAGGACATTTTAAAAATGAAACAAAATGAAACCCAAATAGAGTAGAATAGAATAAAACACAGTACAAAAGGTAGAAATGCATGAAATATGGGCGCCTGGGTGGCTCAGTTGGTTAAGCGACTGCCTTCGGCTCAGGTCATGATCCTGGAGTCCCGGGATCGAGTCCTGCATCGGGCTCCCTGCTCGGCAGGGAGTCTGCTTCTCCCTCTGACCCTCCTCCCTCTCATGCTCTGTCTCTCATTCTCTCTGTCTCAAATAAATAAATAAAATCTTTTAAAAAAAAGGAAAGAAATACATGAAACATAGAATAAATACTTGGTAAACAACTTAATTATGTGTATTGCTACAAACTTATGCATAAATGGTCATGTACTGAAACATATATTTCTGTATATGGAATAAAACATGAGTGAGAGAGCTAGTAATTTACTACATAATGATACATCATTATATATTCAACCAGTAGTTCAGGATCTTCAGAAGATACTGATCTACATAATATATTAGCATTATCAGGATTATTTATAGTGTCAGAAATGCATCTAGTTTTATGTAATATTGATCATGTTCTTAGCTCTAACCTTAAGCTATAATCTTAAATAGTTCAGATTTTAAAATTAGCCAGAGTAGATCTCTAAATCTTGCTATGTGAGGCTCTAAAGGGATGGCTGGAGTAAGCCCCAAGTTTGTGTCAGTGTTCATTTGAAAAATATTGATTGAAAAAATTCTCTTTTCAGATACTACTTTAGATACTGAGGGTATAGCTGTAAATAAATCCTTGTCTTTATTGAATTTATATTCTAGTGAAGAATACAGGCAATAAATAACACCAACAAAACTAATTCTGATATATATATATAGTGATATTAAGAATAAAGGTAATATATAAATATGCTACAAAGCAAGGTAAGAGAAATAAGGGCAGTAACCATGGCAAGTATTTTATTTTTAAAATATTTAATTTTTAAATTCCAGTATAATTAACATACAGCGTTATATTTTAAGTGTACACTGTATTGATTTAACAATCCCATATATTACTCAATGCTCATGGACAAACATTTTAGATAGGATCCTCTCTGAATGTTCCTCTACAGAGATAACTTTAAGGTGAAAATATGGTATTAGACACAAGAAACCATACATGCAAATTTCAAGATTGAAGTGAGGTTGGTGTATTTAGGACAGATAAAAATGTAGACAGAACCCACAGCAAGTACAGTTTGCTCTAACTTGGTAAGAGTCTGGGTATTGTTTTGCAAGCAGTAAGATTTTGGAGATTTTGAGCATGCTAGTAATGTGCTCTGCATATTCAAAAGATCTTTATGACTATGTGAAGAACAGACCATAGGAGGGCAAGCATTGGAACAGGAAGACTAGTAAGGAGTTTATATGAACTGTCCAAGAGTGAGTAGAAAATGCTTTAGATTAAGGTGAGAAAATGTCAGATTAAAGCTGTAGAAGTTGGGAGAAGTGCTCAGTTTTGACATATTTTGTGTGGGTGGAGCTAAAAATACCACCTGTTTTGGGATGAGAGAGAAGGATAGAAGACAAGAATGTCTGATATATATATTGACCTGATTAAATGGCGGTACAATTTATTAAGATGGAAAAGAGAAACGTTTTATTTTTTAATATTACATAATGAAGAAAAGACAGGAAATCGAGTTTTATTTTAAATTTGGGAAGTTGGAGTTGTCGGTTAGACTTGCAAGTAGAGATGTCACTTAGACAGTTTCATACATGAGTAGAGATGATTTCAAATTTGGGAGTCAAGATTATATGCATATGATCATTTGGATCCCAGTTTCAAGCTTTTGTTTCTGAATTATTCATCCAGAACTTCTTTTTTTTTTTTTTTTTTAAGATTTTATTTATTTATTCATGAGAGACAGAGAGAGAGAGAGACAGAGGCAGAGGGAGAAGCAGGCTCCCCGCAGAGCAGGGAGCCCGATGCGGGACTCGATCCCAGGACCCTGGGATCATGACCTGAGCCGAAGGCAGACGCTTAACCTGCTGAGCCACCCAGGCGTCCCCATCCAGAACTTCTTAAACTAGCCTTTCTTCCTAGTATCTTAACCTACGGCAAAGGCAAAAAGTGACTTTTTGATTAATTCTATCTTAATTTCTTATTAATTTGTCCACTCATTTATCCATGCATCAAATATGTATTGAAATGATATTTTTAAATGTGGGGCTCGAAGAGATAAACTGAAAATGAGAGGAGAGAGAGAAGATTACAAAACCCTAAATCCTAGAGGGCTCTGATGTTCAAAGGTCCCAAACAGGGGAGGGGTCAGCAGAGAAGCCTGAAAAGGATAAGCCAGTATTTTAGACAGAAAAACCGAATGGTGTAGAAAATATTTCAAGAAGACATGATGATTAGCTGTGTTAAGTGATTATCGGTTGGTGGCCACTGGTGATGTTGACAAGATCAATTTCAGTGGAATAGTCTTTTTTTTTTTTTAAAGATTTTATTTATTTATTTGAGAGAGAATGAGTAGAGCATGAGAGGGGGGAGGGTCAGAGGGAGAAGCAGACTCCCCACTGAGCAGGGAGCCCGATGCGGAACTCGATCCCGGGACTCCAGGATCATGACCTGAGCCAACGGCAGTGGCTTAACCAACTGAGCCACCCAGGCGCCCCTCAGTGGAATAGTCTTGATTGGTGTGAGTCATGGAGACAGTAGGTGGTGAGCCTGTAGGGATTGCTAGTATAGACACATTTTTAAGGAGTATTACTCCTAATGCAAATGAAATCAGGCTTCAGCCAGCATCTGCATAAAATTATGAGGCCAAGGATTCTTTTTTTTTTTTTTTAATGGGAGACTTTACATTTATGTTTTCTCCCACATTATTAACATTTTCTTAATGTTCCCATCAACATTGAACATCTGTATTAAAATCAGCTAGCATGACTCCTTGTTTTTCTCCAATAACTTTTGGAGAAAGTAGCACAAAGTAGAGTTGAGTGTTGCTAGATGTGAAAGATAGGGGGAGAGAGGCAGAAAATAGCTGAAGCTGCATATTAGAGTATAATCGTAGTGTTCACTACACCCTGAAATCTGAATAACTAAAGAAGTGAAGTAATTTCAAGAGGAAGGTATGGACAATGTAAAGGGGAGATGGAGTTAATGTAAGGAAAATTTTGAGAGTAAAATTGGGAAGTTTGGGTTCCTATTATAAGTGAACTGAAAAATGTGAGAATCACACATTTGAGAACTATATGACTGAGTTACTGATAATGCTAAAATGTACATATTGATAAAGATGTGAACAGGACATTTAGTGACTGAATTGAGACCAAAGGAAAAAGAAAATCCTCTGTAGGAGACTTAGAGGGACTTGGTGGCCAGAGTGTTGGGTAGATTCTTTTAGATGTAGACACCCCCCTGAATGCTGAAAAAAAAATAGTGCTGGAAGCATGACAGTCATCTACATGCTGGTACATTCACTGAACGAAGGGTCCAACCAGTAGGTCTGTAAGTTACTGCATAAGAACAGGTTAGTTTGGCGCCATGTGGAACAGGCATACTCCTCCCTTCCTTTTTTCCTGTCTTTTAAAGAGGAGAGGGAAGATGCTCTGTAAATAACAAGGGAAAACTAGGAAAACTTTCTACCACTAGGCCTTTCAGGAAATGGAGTTTGGAAGAGAAACCAGAGGAGCAAACAAAAACCAGTCATCAAATGAGACGAGTTCTGGAGAACTAGTGCCCCCAGGGAAATCCCGTTGGATTGATTGATTTTTTTTTTCAACTTTACAGGTTTAATTGATAAAATTGTAAGGTATTTAAGTGCATATTTTGATAATTTGATATAGATTGTAAAATGATTCCTACCATCCAGTTAATTAAAAAATCCATCACCTTGGGGCACCTGGGAGGCTCAGTCGTTAACCATCTGCCTTCCACTCAGGTCATGATCCCAGGATCCTGAAATCGAGCCCCATATTGGGCTCCCTGCTCAGCGGGAAGCCTGCTTCTCCCTCTGCCACTCTCCCTGCTTGTGTTCCCTCTCTCACTGTGTCTCCCTCTGATTCCCTTGGCATATGATCTCAAGTTTCTTCCATGTTGTGGCAACAGGAAGAATTTCTTACTCATGGATGACTAATTCACTGTAGTATGTGTATGTGTGTGTGTGCATGTGTGTTCATATATAGAGAGAGAGAGAGAGAGAGAGAGAGAGAGACACTACGTAAGTGTCTGTGTGTAAACACACTTTATCAATTCATCCACTGATGAACACTTGGGTTGTTTCCATATGGTGGTTATTGTGAATAATGCTGCAATGAACATGAGAGTAGAGATAAGTCCTAGAAATCTTGTTTTTGTTTTCTTAGAATATATACCCAGAAGTGAAATTGCTGGACAATATGGTAGTTCTTGTTTAATTTTTTCGGGAGCCTACATACTGTTTTCCATAGTGACTGGACCAATTTACATTACCAACAGCAATGTATGAGGGTTCCTTTTTCTCCACTGCCAGTGTTTGTTAGCTCTTGTCTTTTTGATGATAGACATCCTAAAAGATATAAGGGGATATCGCACTGTGGTTTTGATTTGTATTTCCCCGATGGCTAGTGAGGTTGAACACCTTTTCATGTACCTGCTGGTCATTTGTACATCTTTTTCAGAAAAATGACCATTCTGGAACACTGCCCATTTTTAATAAGATTATTTGCTTTCTTGCTACTGAGTTGTATGAGTTTTTTTTTTTTTTTACAACTTATCACATATGATTTTCAAATATTTTTAACCATTCTGTAGGTTGCCTTTTCTTTTTTTTTCTTTTTTTTAAGTTAAATTCCGTTAGTTAACATACAATGTAATACTAGTTTTAGGAGTACAGTTTAGTGATTTAACACTTACAACACCTTGTGCTAATCACAACAAGTAAACTTTTTCATCCCCATCACCTTTTAACCCATTCCTTACCTATCTCCCCTCTGGTAACCATCAGTTTGTTCTCCAGAGTTTGTTTCTCTAAGTGTCTGTGTCTTGGTTTGCCTCTCTTCCCCCCCTCACTGTGTTCATTCGTTTCTTAAATTCCACATATGAGTGAGATCATATGGTGTCTTTTTCTGACTTATTTCACTTAGCATAATATTCTTTAGCTTCATCCACGTTGTTGCAAATGGCAAGATTTCATTCTTTTTATGGCTGAGTAATATTCCATTGTGCATGCATGTATGTATGTATGTATACCACTTTATCCATTCACCAGTCGATGGACATTTGGGATCTTTCCATAATTTGGCTATTGTTGATAATGATGCTATAAACATCAGGATGCATGTATCCCTTCAAATCAGTATTTTTGTGCTCTTTGGGTAAATACCTAGTAGTATAATTGCTGAATTATAGGGTAGTTCCATTTTTAACTTTTTGAGGAACCTCTATACTGTTTTCCAGAGTGGCTGCACCATTTTGCTTTCCTACTGACAGTGTAGGAAGGTTCCCCTTTCTCTATTTCCTTGCTAATACCTGTTGTTTCTTGTGTTGTTGATTTTAGCAATTTTTACAGGTATGAGGTGATATCCCATTGTAATTTTGATTTGTATTTTTTGCTGATGAGTGATATCGAGCATTTTTTCATGTCTGTTGGCCATCTGTGCATCCTCTTGGGGAAACTGTCCATTCATGTTTTCTGCCCATTTCTTAACTGGATTATTAGTTTTGGTTGTTGAGTTTTATATGTTCTTTATATATTTTAGATACTAACCCTTTATCAGATATGTCATTTGCAAATATCTTCTCCCATTCCATAGGTTGCCTTTTAGTTTTCTTGATTGTTTCCTTTGCTGTGTAGAAGCTTTTATTTTGATGAAATCCCAATAGTTTATTTTTGCTTCTGTTTATCTTGCCTCATATCTAGTAAGAAGTTGCTACAGCAGATGTCAAAGATGTTCTGCCTGTGTTCTCTAGGTTTTAATGGTTTCCTCTCTCAAATTTAGGTTGTTAGTCCATTTTAAATTTACTTTTGTTTATGGTATAAGAAAGTGTGGTCCAGTTTTTTTTCTTTTGCAAGTTGCTGTCCAGTTTTCCCAACACCATTTATTGAAGAGACTGTCTTTTTCCCATTGGATATTCTTTCCTGCTTTATCAAAGGTTAATTCTATAGTTTGCCTTTTCATTTTGTTGATGATATCCTCTGTTGTGCAGAAGTATGTTAGTTTGATTTGGTCTTTTGTGTCTTAGGTTCAAGTCTTTAACCAATTTTGAGTTGATTTTTGGTTTTGGTGTTAAGATAGAGACCAGTTTCATTCTTTTGCATGGGGCTGTCCAGTTTTCCCAATACTATTTATTGAAGAGACTGTCCTTTCCCAGTTGTATATTATTGGCTTTGTCATAAATTAATTAATGATATATACATGGGTTTATTTCTGGACTCTCCATTTTGTTCTATTGATCTGTGTGTTTTTATGCCAGTAACACACTGATTATTATAGCTATGTAATATAGTTTGAAATAAAAAATATATGATATCTCCAGCTTTGTTTTTCTTAAGATTGCTTTGGCTATTTGCAGTCTTTTGTGATTCCATAGAGATTTTAGGATTGTTTTTCTATTTCTTTGAAAAAATGACCTTGGAATTTTGATAACAATTACAGTGAATCTGTAGATTGCTTTGGGTCATATGGACACTTTAGTAATATTCTCAAAATTCATGAGCATGGAATATCTGTCCATTTATTTGTGTCTTCATTTCTTTCAATATGTTTTGGAGTGTTCAATGTACAGATTTTTCACTCCTTGGTTAAATTTATTTGTGGGGATTATTTTTGATGCAATCATAAATGGGACTGTTTTCTTTTTTGGAATTTGTTGTTAGTATATAGAAACACAACAGTTTTTGTATATTAATTTTGTATCCTGCAAATTTACTGAATTCGTTTATTCTAAAAGTTTTTGGTAGAGCTTTTAGGATTTTCTCTATATAATATCATGTCATCTGCAAATAGTTTTCCTTCTTTCTTTTATATCTGAATGCCATTTCTTTGACTAATTGCTATGGCTAGGATTTCTAGTACTGTGTTGAATAAAAGTGGTAAGATTGGACATCCTTGTCTTGTTCCTCATCTTACAACAAAAGCTTTCAAACTTTCACTGTGAAGTGTGATATTAGCTGTGAGCTTGTCATATATGACTTTTATTTTATTGAGGTGCATTCTTGCTGTACTTTTTAATCTTGAATGAATGTTGCATTTTGGGAAATGCTTTTTCTGCATTTATTGAGATGATTACATGATTTTTATTCTTCATTTTGTTAATACATTGTTATGCAAATGTTGAGCCACCCTCGCATCCTTAGAATAAGCCTCAAATGATAATGTATATGATCCTTTTAAAATATTGTTGAACTTGGTTTGCTAGTATTTTGTTGAAGATTTACCTCCATGTTAATTACAGATACTGGCTTATAATTTTCTTTTTTGTATTATCTTTGCCTTTGGTATATGGTAATTTTAGCCTCATAAAATGAGTTTGAAAGTTTTTGCTTCTCTCTTGTTCTCCCTCTCTTATTTAATTAATTAATTTATTTATGTATTTATTTATGTATTTATTCATTTTTGGCAACAGTTTGAGAAGGATTGGTATTAATTCTTCACATGTTTTGTAGAATTCACCAGTGAGGTGGTTCAGTCCTGAACTTCTTTTTTGGGGAGGTTTTTGACTACTGATTTAATCTCTTAACTAGTAATTAGTCTGTTCAGATTTTCTATTCTCTCATGGGTCAGTCTTAGTACTTTTTATGTTTCTAATACTTAATCCCATATCTAGGTTTTTCAATTTGGTGGTATATAATTGTTAATAGTAGTCTCTTAATAATTTTTCTAATTGTGTGATATAAGTTCTAAAGTCTCCTCTTTTATTTCTAATTTTAAATACTCTATTCTTTTCTTGAGTCTGGCTAAATGTTTATTTTGTTTATTAAAAAAAACAAAACAAACAAAAAAAACACACTTCTTTTAGTTTCATTGATCTTTTCTTCTGAGTCTCCATTGGGTTTGTTTCCACTCTAATATTTTCTTTTTTCATTCTGTAGTTCTTTTTTTATTTATATCTAAGTCCTTAGATGTAAAGGTAAGTTGTTTGAGATCTCTATTTTTACTTAATGTAGGCTATGAACTTTTCTCTTAAAACTGCTCTTGCTGGGGAGTGCCTGGTGGCTCAGTTGGTTAAGCATCTGCCCTGGGCTCAGGTAATGATCCTGGGGTTCTGGGATGGAGCCCCGCATTGGGCTCCCTGCTCAGTGGGGAGTCTGCTTATCCTCCTCCCACTCCCCCTGCTTGTGCACTCTCTCTCTCTGTCAAATACATAAAATCTTTAAAAAAAAAATGCTCTTGCTGGGACACCTAAGTGGCTCAGTTGGTTAAGTGTCTGCCTTCAGCTTGGGTCATGATCCCAGGGTCCTGGGATGAAGCCCCATGTTGGGCTCCCTGCTCAGCAGGGAGTCTGCTTCTCCCTCTGCCTGCAGCTCCCCCTGCTTGTGCACATGCTCTCTCTCTCTGACAAATAAATTTTAAAAATCTTAAAAAAACTGCTCTTGCTGCATCCCATAGGACTTGGTATGTTGTATTTCCCATTATTATTATTTCCCTGTTGATTTCTTCATCAACTCATCATTTTGTTTAATCTCCACATATTTGCAAATTTTTCACTTTTCTTCATATAATTAACTTCTAGTTTTATGTCATTTGTAGCCAGAAAAGACTCTTTATATGATTCCAATCCTTTTAAATTTATTGACTTATTTTGTGGCCTAACATATAATCTATCCTGGAATATGTTCCATGTTCACTTGAGAAGAATATGTATTTTTGTTGCATTTGGATGGAATGTTCTCTATATATCTAAGTCCTTCTGGTATAACATGTTGTTTAAGAAGGATGTTTCACTATTGATTTTCTGCCTGGATAATCTAGTCCATTGATGGAAGTGGTATATGAAGGTTTCCTACTATTACTGTATTGCTGTCTTTCTCTCCCTTTCTGTCTGGTAATATTTGCTTTATACATTTAGGTGCTCTTATGTTGGATGCATCAATATTTACAAATGTTGAAACCTCTTGAAGGATTGGCCCTTTTATCATTATAAATGACCTTTGTCTCTTATTACAGTCTGTCTTAAACTCTAGTTTATCTTATATAGCATAACTACTCCTGTTTTCTTTGATTTGGTTTACATAAAGTATTTTTCCGTAATTTCACTTACACTCTATATGTACTTAAAGCTGAAGTGAATCTTGTGTAGGTAGCCTATATAGTTGGGTCTTGTTGTTGTTGTTGTTGTTGTTTTTAATCCATTCAGGCATTCTGTGTGTGTGTCTTAATTTTTAAATTTGAATATAGTTGACACCCAGTGTTATATTAGTTTCAGATGTACAACATAGTGATTTAACATCTGTACACGTTATGCCATGTTTGCCACAAGTGTAGCTACCATCTATCACCAGGCAGCACTCTTACGATATAATTAGCTATATTCCCCATACTATAACTCCCATGACATATTCATTCCATGACTGGAAACCTATATCTCCCTCCCCACTTTACCCATTTTGCCCATGTCTCCACCCCCCTTCCCTCTGGCAGCCATCAGTTTGTTCTTTATAGGTCTGATTCTGCTTTTTGTTTATTCATTTGTTTTTAAGATTCCACATGTGAATGAAATCATATGGTGTTATATCTTTCTCAGTCTGACTTATTCCACTTAGCATAATATCTCTAGGTCCATTCATGTTGTCACAAATGGCAAGATCTCATCCTTTTTTATGGTGGTATAATATTTCATTATATGTATATGTATACGTGCATGTATGTACATACACATACCACATCTTCTGTACCCATTTATTTGATATATACTTAGGTTGCTTCTGTATTGTGGCTATTTTATTTTATTTATTTTATTTTTTTTTAAAGATTTTATTTATTTATTTGAGAGAGAGAATGAAAGAGAGAAAGCACATGAGAGCGGGGAGAGGCAGAGGGAGAAGCAGACTCCCCGCCGAGCAGGGAGCCCGATGCGGGACTCGATCCCGGGACTCCAGGATCATGACCTGAGCCGAAGGCAGTCGCTTAACCAACTGAGCCACCCAGGCACCCATTGTGGCTATTTTAAATAATACTGCAATAAACTTAGGGGTTCATGTATCTTTTTGAATTAGTGTTTTCATTTTCTTTGGGTAAAAGCCAGTAGTGGAATTATTAGAACATAATGTTTCTATTTTTAATTTTTGAGGAATTTCCCATACAGTTTTCTGCAGTGGCTGTACCAATTTACATTCCCACCATCAAAGCACAAAAGTTCCTTTTTCTCTGCATATTGGGTAGTATTACTTTTTATTTCTTGTCTTTTTGATACCAGTCATTCTGACAGATGTGTGGTGGTATCTCATTGTGGTTTGGATTTGCATTTCCCTGATGACTAGTGATATTGAGCATCTTTTCATGTGACTGCTACTGCTGACTACCTGTGCCTTCACTCGACAAATGTCTACTCAGATCCTCTGCCCATTTCTAAATCAGATTGCTTGTTTTCTTGTTTTTATTTCTTTATATATTTTGAATATTAATCCCTTATCAGTTATGTTATTTGCAAATATCTTCTCTCATTCAGTTTAGGTTGCCTTTGTGTTTTGTCAATGATTTCCTTTGCTGTGAAAAAGATTTTATTTTTATGTAGTCCCGGTAGTTTATTTTTGCTTTTGTTTCCCTTCCTTGAGAGACATATCTAAAAAATTGTTGCCAATGCCAGTATCAAAGAAGTTACTGCCTATCTTCTTTTCTATATTTTTTTATGGTTTCAGGACTCACATTAGGGTCTTTCATCCACTTTGAGTTTATTTCTGTGTATGGTGTTAAAAAGTGGTCCAGTTTTATTCTTTTGCATGTAGCTGTCCAGTTTTCCCAGAACTATTTATTGAAGAGACTAACTTTTCCCCATTGTGATGTCTTGCCTTGTCATAGATTAATTGACCATATAAGTGTGGACTTCTTTTCTGGGCTCTCTGTTCTATTGATCTCTGTGTCAATTTTTGTGCCAATATCCTTCTGTTTTGATTACTATAGCTCTATAGTGTATCTTGAAATCTGGAATTGTGATACCTCCAGCTTTGTTTTTCTTTGTCTGGTTTGCTTTGGGGGCACCTGAGTGGCTTAGTTGGGTAGGTGTCTGCCTTTGGCTCAGGTCATGATCCCAGGGTCCTGGGATGGAGGCCCACATCAGGCTCATTGCTCAGCAGGGAGCCTGCTTCTCCCTCTGCCTCTCTCTTTCTCTCTCTGTCTCTCATGAATAAATAAATAAAATCTTAAAAAAAGTTTGCTTTGGCTATTTGGGTCTGGTGGTTTGGTAATTCCTCTGTTCCTTTCTTCTCTTTTTCTCTTCATGATTTGCTGATTCTCTTTACTGGTAAGCTTCTTTTCTCTTTAATTTTGTGTATCTGTTACAGGGTTTTGCTTTGTTGTTGTGATGAAACTTATATAAAACATTTTGTTTTTATGAGTCTATTATAAGATCTAAACATCATAAATTTGAACACATACTAAAGCTTTATATTATCTCCTCCTGCCCACATGTTGTATGTTTTGGATGTTAAAGTTTACATCTTTTTACCTGTGTATCCATTAACAAATTATTGTAGTTATATTTACTGCTTCTGGCTTTTAACTGTCATACTAGATTTATAAGTGATTTCCCTACCACTAATACAACAATAGGGTATTGTGAATTATGTATTTACCTTTACCAGTGAGATTTATGGTTTTATATGCCTTCCTGTTACTCATTTATGGTTTTTATATGCCTTTTGCTTCAACTTGAGGATGTTCCCTTAACATTTGTAAGGCTGGTCTAGTTGTGGTGAACTGCTTCAGGTTTTGTTAGGAAAACTCTCTCTTCTTCAATTCTGAAGGACCACTTTACTTGATGGAGCATTCCTGGATGGCAGATTTCTCCTCTGCACTTTAATATAGCATGCCAGTCCCTTCTGGCCCACATAGTTTCTACTGAAAAATTTGCTGAGAGTCTTATGGGGATTCCCTTGTATGAAACCAATTGTTTCTTTCTTGCCACTTTTAAGATTATCTTCTTGTATTTAAGTTTAGACAGCTTAACTATAATGTGTCTCAGTGTGGATGTCTTTGGATTCATTTTCTTTGGAACTTTCTGGGCTTCCTGAATATTGATATTTTTTTCCAGGTTAAGAAAATTTTCAGCCATTATTTCTTTGAATAAACTTTTTGCCCCTCTCTCTTTTTCTTCTTCTGGGCCCCTGTAATGTGTATATTGGTCCATTTGATGGTGTCCCATAATCCTTTAATCTATCTTCACTTTTTAAAAAAAAATTTTGTTTCTCTGGGTAAATTCTACTGCCTTGTCTTTGAGTTCATTGATATTTTCTTCTGTTTGATTTAGACTGCTGTCTACTGAATTTTTCAGCTTAATTAATGTATCCTTCATTTATGTAGCTTGTTTTGTACTTTGTTATATTTTCTATGTCTTTGTTGAAATTTTCACTTTATTCCTCCTTATTCTCCTGACCTTGGTGAGAATCAGTATGACCATTATTTTTAACTCTTTATCAGCAAATAA
The DNA here is from genome assembly GCF_011800145.1 of Mirounga leonina. Lineage (NCBI taxonomy): Eukaryota > Metazoa > Chordata > Mammalia > Carnivora > Phocidae > Mirounga > Mirounga leonina. The sequence goes on along the minus strand of NW_023270320.1, from coordinate 32,178,173 downwards.
CTGAACTCCTTTCCATTCAGGTTTTTTTTCTGTTGTTTTATCTTGTTCTTTTGTTTGATACATACTTCTCTGTTCTTCATTTTCATTAGCTATTTGTGTTTGTTTCTGAGCATTAGATAAAATTGACATCTCTCCCAGTCTTGATGGAATGGTCTCATGTCTTAGACAAACTTTTCTGTTTAGCCTAGCCCTAGCTCTTGGTTATCTTTCAAACCTTTGATTGTCCAAGCTGCTCCTTTATTCTTAGTGGCTCATACTAGTTGAGTATATGCCAAGACACATAATTGAGCCAAAGGGGATGATCTCGTTCAACACCTAGGTGCTGGCTCATTGGAAGCTGAGCTCTAATTAGAAGCTTTTAACATATGCACATAGCACTTTTTCAGGAAAAGAGTAAAAGATATGTGTTCCTTGTTTCCTCTGTACTGAGCCATTGGGGATAGCTAATTAAGAACTGTTTTTTGTTTTTTTTTTTTTGCTTGCTACGTTCCGTCGGGACCCATGAATGCAATCCTTGTTGGCTACCAAAGCCAGATAATCAATGTTTGTGCCCCTAAGTGACAGCTACAAAAGCTGGGGTGCTAGACATGTGTATAAGTTCCAGGGAACAACTGGTGATTTGGAGTAGGCTGCGGGGAGAATGAGGAGATGGTGTCTGGCTGTCATTGTCTCAGGGGAGGATCACAGTCTGTCCCTAGTTGTATGCTAAATTAGAAGCCTGGCCCTCAGGCAGTAGCTTTTAAAGTATGCAAATAACCATTTTCAGGGGAATACTGGAAGATAGGTATTTCTGTCTTGCCGTTTCTGTGCTGAGTCCTGGTGTGTACTAGCTGATTAAGAATTGTTTCTTTGTTTGTTGCAGTTTTGTTGAAATCAGGAATGTAAGCCCCACTGGCCATCAGAGCTAGGATTTCAAGGGGTATGTCCTCTGGGTGGAAGTCCTAAAAGTGAGGGTACCAGGCATGTGTACCCTCCCTTAATAACCCTCCCTTGTCTCTAGAGAAGATTGCTGCTGGCCCCTAGATATATGTTAAATTACAATCCTGACCTTCAGACTGTAGCTTTTAGGAGACACAAACAGGCCTGTTTCAGGGAAGGACTGGGATATGGGCTTCTCTGCCACCTCTACACTGGGCCCTGGGGAATGGGCATGGCAGTCCTAGAGTCTGTTAAGAATTGTTTCTTTGTTTGCTATAGTCTAATGGGCTCATGGACATAAACCCTGTTGGCTTTCAGAGCTAGGTGTTTTGGGGGTATCCTCAGGTGGAAGTCTTAAAAGGGTACTTTGTCCCCAAGCCTTGTTTTGAATTTCACACTGCTTACCTCTAATCAACTTAAGCTCATTAGTAGTTAACACAGTTTTTATTTTTATAGAATAAAATATATACAGAATTTTCTGTATACTGACATAAGTATAGTTATAATATACATAGGATTTGGACAGTTATTCATTTAATTTTCAACCTTGGCTTCACATTAGAATTACATGTAGAGTTAAAACATATTTCCTGGGCCCCACCCATCCAGAAAAATGAGTTTCTGATGGTCTAGCCCAAACGATACAAGTTTAAAAGCTCCCCAAGTGATTTTATTGTGAAGCCAGTGTTCAGAACACCTGAATTATTTTTTCAAGCTATGTAGACCTCAGCAAATCCAAATAACTACAATTTCTTTCCTTTAGAGAATGACAGTAAATTATGAACTTAACATATTTAACTGCTATAACACTATATAGATATATTCAGGACAAAAATTTTAAATCCTTAATGGCTCTCTTACATCTGTAGAATCAAATTGAAATTTCTTGGTATATGGACTTTCTGTGAGTTAGCTTTGCTTGCTTACCCAGTGTTAGTGTACTCAAGTCTCCTTGTGCTTGAACAGCCTTTGGCTCAGCGCAGTTGCTACTTTGCTTTCCCTTATTCTCCGCTAAGGTCAGTTGATGAAGATATGTTCATGCAGCAGCCAGGCTCTGGGAAGTTCACTTGTCTAAGTTCATAGGGCTTGAATTCACACTCAAATGTATTTGATCCCTAATGTAAATAAATCACTTTTTGCTATCTTAAATTACCCTGCTCAAAATAATGTAAGAATCCTAATTTGTAATTTTCAGAGATGTATAGGAATATTAAAGGGCTATGAAACTGTTTTAATGTAAAGCAATTTTTGCAACATTCTTTAGGATGCAGACTAAATTCCCACAGTTCTAAAACCACTTTTTGCAATTATTTATGCAAGCCCTATTATGTATACAAAATCCATTACATTAGTCCTTTCCCAGTCTTTTCTGTAAACCTAAATTATTCTTTAACTGAATGCCTACAACATGGGTAGGCACAATTTTTGTGTAAAGTCCAGAGAGTAAATACAGTATCCACATATGATTTATATTGCATATTCTCTCTACTCTCCTTCTCTTCCTTGTCCCCCTCATTTCCCCCCCACCCTTTTCTTCCTATTTCTCTTCTTTTTCTTTTCAACCCTTAAAACATGCACAAAACCTTCTTAGCCCAAAGATCATATAGAAATAGATCTTGGGCTAGATTTTGCCATGGATGATACTTTGCCAATCCCTCGCTTAGAATAATGCCTGGAACATGGTAGATATATATTATCTGAGACGCTAATCTTTTTCTCCTATTTTATGAAACTTCTATGCTTTGTTTTTAAAAGGTATGAAATTGATCACCATTAAAAATACACTATAATGGGGGCGCCTGGGTGGCTCAGTTGGTTAAGCGACTGCCTTTGGCTCAGGTCATGATCCTGGAGTCCCTGGATTGAGTCCCACATCAGGCTCCCTGCTCGGCAGGGAGTCTGCTTCGCCCTATGACCCTATCCCCTCTCATGTGTTCTTTCTCTCTCATTCTCTCTCTCAAATAAATAAATAAAATCTTAAAAAAAATACACTATAATATACTATACTAATATACTAATAATAGTATACTAGTATATTAATAAGACTTTATTCTACAAATCATACTTAGAAATGTTAATGATTTAAACATTGCTGACTCATGGTCAACTTATTAGCACCTATAACTATTAAATTAAAAAAAAAAAACTTTAGTGTCCTTATTAAACTTTCACCTGAGACTTTGCTGAAATTTATTCTGTTTGTTTCTAACATTTATTAAGTTTGCTAGGATATTTGAAAACTTTTATTCTATAGTTCAAAGTCTGGACAACTTTTCTAACTCATAACTTTTTTTTATATCTTCATTATTTGAATATTTTTTAAAAGAATATTTCCAAATTTTTGCAAGCAAAAACTAGACAGATTCTCCTGAGTGATTCTGATTACAATGAAAACACTACTTAATTCTTTTTAATTTTACTGATTTATATATTATGGACTATTTGAGTAGACATTATTCATTTTGTCAAAAATGTTAGTTCACACATAATATAATATGTAACACCAACTTGAAATATTTGCCCAAGAAGCTTACTTTTATGTGTATCACTTTCCTCATGAAACAAAATCTGATTAAATAAAATCAATTTTTTTTCTTCAGTATCTAAGTTTCTACTTTCCTTCAATAGAGTTTCTCAGTTTTTTTCATGTTTAGCCATTATCTGTTACTCATAATTGGATATTGATGTTTTTGAATCCTAAGGTAATTGTATCTTTTATGCCACAAACCCTTAGGAGAGTCCAATGTAATCTCTAGTCCCTTTTAAATGACTAAACTTACATCTAAATGGCAAATAACACAATTGCAGCAAATTTACAAATGCTTATGAATTCTCTCCACATACTACTTAGGGTTCAGAGATTCAAGTTTAATGACACCCTTCCTTAAGACTACATCTCTAAATCACTGTTACGGCTTTCCTAAAAATTTGGTCTAATTAAAGCATTTCTCAACAGGCCTCCATTCAACATTTAACTTTATCAATGAATGAAACTTTGATTTAGTCTGCATGTCATGGTCAGACATCTCATCAAACTATTCACCAGTACTTTAATGTTTTCTTCTCTTTAGATACTGCACAATTCCATCAAACTTGGATGATATTCATAGTCCAGTTTCCTTATCACTGTTCATGGTTTGCCAAACATGGCCGGAAAAATAATCAAAACTTCATGACTGAGTTCATGTTATTTTTCATCTGTTAATCAAATATCATCTGGATCCTCTCTGATGATTAGCATATCTTCATTTCCTTTGCCACATTTTAATACATTAGTTGTTCAACAGTGTTTCTAGTCCTCTTAATGATTTTCATACTTAGAAATTGTTAGTTACTGGGAATAAAAAGAAAAGAGAGATGTAGACTTCCGTTGTATGCACATTCTAATTGGGGATGAAGTTGGGAGGAGAAAAACAAGAAAAAATACAGTCTTCATGAGAAAACAGCTGAAACACTTCATCTAGTTCTTTAGAAAAGATTTATTGAGGGTTTGCTGTGTGCCAGGTATTCTTTTAGGGTGCCACAGATCCACTAATAAATAGGTTGAACAGAAATGCTTTCTCCATGGGGGCTTATATTCAAGTGACATGCAGAGAGGGTCAGGGTGGGTCTCAGCAGAAAGCAAGGTCTTTATTTTAGGTGAAAATAAGGTGGGTTCTGATGATACGTAAAACCAATCATGGGCAATTGGGCAAGGACACAATGTTCTAAGCAGAACTAAAAGCTATGGAAAGGCTCTAAGTACAGTTGTAAGCTGGATGGTTTCATGGGGTCCTTTTTGGCAGAATCCGCGTAGGCAAGAAGTGTATAGGGTAAGATCAATGGAAAGAGGATGCAGGATCACACAGAGCTTTGTGAAGCAGAGTACAGAGTTTGGATTTTATTCTAAGTCAGGGACAATGTACTGGAAGATCTAAACGGGCTGTTGATATTACTAGTCTTAAAATTTAAGAAGAGCCATGTGACTGTTCTGTACAGAATAGAAATAATTCCTAGCTGTGTGACTGCATACTTCAGTTCATTTCTAAATGAGAGCAGTGTCAGTATTTAGATGATTTTTAAAAAATGAATTCATGTGTATAAAATTGTCCTAAACAGTGTATTGCACAAATGAAGTGCTGCATAGATTAGGTATTAACTAATTATAAGAAGTCTAGTGAGAGAGAAAAGAGAACATGTAGGAGGTTATTATATTAATCCAGATTAAAGATCATGACATTTTTTATTAAAGTGGAAGGTATGGATGTAAAAGCAATTAATTGAAGGATTTTTTTGGGGGGGGAGATTGATAGGCTTTGATTGAAGATTATATCATGGGTGTGGTAAGAAGGAAGGCAAAGTCAAGGATACTCAGAGGTTTTGTCCTTTAATTTAAACTATTATGATATGCTTTTACCATTTACAAGTTGAGGACTACTTGGAAAAGAACAAATTTGAGAGTTTTGTGTGATGGTATATTTTCTTTTTTGAGTATATTCATTTTCAGAGCTATATTGGATAGCAATGCAAAGATGTCAAGAATGAAATTAAATTTATCAGTGTAGGGTTCTGGAAAATGATAAAAAAAAATGACCACAACAAAGTTTGAAATTATGTTCACATTTAGAAGCCAAGCAGACAAGGAAGGCCCAGTGAAGGAGACTACAGAGAAGACAGCTGGTAAAATCAGAGAAAAAATATTTCCTGAGAGCCATGTAAAGAAAGAGGACAGAGTGGTCAGTGACATTGAATGCAACTGAGAGGTCAAAGAACAGAGAAGGGACTATTAGATTTGGAAAAAGAGAAGTCATTTATGATCTCGACAAAATGGTCTCAAGTTGCACTGTGGCAAGAGGAGCTTGGTTGATATGGATTGTGGAGTGAATAAGAGTTAGGAAATTGGAGATAGTAATTATAAACAGGATTTTATTGATAAGAGCGAAAAAAGACAGGCTTCTGTTTATTAAATTTATTATATCCTTCCCTGAGGCTACTATATATTTCTTTATTTTATTCCATCATGATAATTTTTTTATTTGTATTTGTATTATTTGTTTCAGGGGTACAGGTCTGTGATTCATCAGTCTTACACAATTCACAGCGCTCACCATAGCACATACTTTCCCCAATTTCCATCACCTAGCCACCCCATCCCTCCCACCCCCCACCACTCCAGCAACCCTCAGTTTGTTTCCTGAGATTAAGAGTCTCTTGTGGCTTGTCTCCCTCTCTGGTTTCATCTTGTTTGATTTTCCCCTCCCTTTCCCTATGATCCTCTGCTTTGTTTCTCCATCACAATAATTTTAAAGGAGGTTGTTTTTATTTCTTCACTAACCTCTTCTTTGATAATTTGACATATATCCCTAATTGGCCTGTTGAAATTGTTCTCTTTAGGGCACAAAATATCTTATTACAACAGCTTTTTAAATTATTATTTATTGCCCTTGACAGGTCAGGAATATTTGACATTTTTGGAGTGTATATATAGCTTAATGTATTATAAAAACACCAGAAGTTCTAAGATTAAGTAAGCATAATTGATTTAATTCCTTTTTATAGGCTTTAAGAGTGTTAAAAAACAGAAAATGTCTCTAATGTATGGCTACTTCTTCACAGTACAGTGGTGAATAGCTAAAGAGGCCAAGTAGGTCTAGGATGAGGGAAGATGATGGTTGATAATGATGGTGACACATTGAAAGTGGTGAGAGATACAAAAAGTAAAACTTGTCTTAGGAAGAAGGAAATAGCATTGTTTATGTTAATTTATAGAGTTTTGAGGTTGAGATGGGGCACTATAGCTAGTGATAGAAACAACATTCTTTTTTTATAGTACTATGCAATATTCTACATTTGGTGTTTAATTTTCACCAATATGATGCCTTATGTATCATTTTCCTGAAATGATAGTTTTTTCTTTAAATTTTTTTTCATGGAATGCAGTGAGTGATTTAAACCATTTGAAGAGAAATATTCAAGGTTTGGAACATTGTATTTGTCCATTCCTTGCTTCTACCATTGTTGTTTCTGGACAGGAGGATCTATGAGTTGCTATCACTATCCACCTTCATTCCTATTCATGTCCTTTGGATCTAATTTGATCCAATGAACTTTCTCATCAGTGAAGGAAATTTCTCAGTATTACTATTTAATTGGGCAACCTAGGGTAGTTGACTTCCTGTTTCATGACTGACAAAAAGTCTCTTAAGCAATTAAAAACAAAGCAGGATTATAGGATGGTCATAATGGCTAATATTGTCTATGCCAAGAACTTTGCATGCATCATCTCATTCACTCCTCACAGCAGTCCTATGAGGTAAACACTCAATTTTTGTATTTTACAACTGAGGAAAATGGTACTTAAAGAAGTGGAGTATCTTGCCTTATATCACCCAGTAAATTACTGGACAGTTCTGCCCAGTAAAGTGGCAGACTTGACTGGAATTCTTTACTGTGTGAACATGGAGTCCTCACTCTTGAATATGCTTTGCCTTATTGGGAAAACGTTCTAAGTTTCAGTAAGAAATTTAATATGAAATACAGAATTTTGTGAACAGTCTATAGTTAGGGAACATCAATGGTTATGGGTTTTACTTGTTTGTTCACATTTCACAGTTGTCTTTATAACTCATTCCCTCAAAAGAGTCTCTACTATAGTGCTAAATAAATACTTTTGGAATAAATTGAAGAAGTAGTTTTTTAAAAAGATTTACTTATTTATTTGACAGAGAGAGACAGCGAGAGAGGGAACACAAGCAGGGGGAGTGGGAGAGGGAGAAGCTGGTTTTCCACAGAGCAGGGAGCTCAATGCGGGGCTCGATCCCAGGACCCTGGGATCATGACCCGAGCCGAAGGCAGATGCTTAATGACTGAGCCACCCAGGTGCCCCTGAAGAAGTAATTTTTAATATGAAGAAGTACTCTTGTTTGTTTGTTTGATTTACCTATATTTTGAAATGGTTACCATAATAGGTTCAGCTAACATCCATCTTCTCATATAGATACAATAAAATGAAAAAAAAAAAAATTCTCCTTGTAATGAGAACTTCTAGGCCTTACTCTCAACTTTTCTATATATCGTAGAGCAGTGTGAGTTATATTCATCATGTTGTGCATTACATCCCTAGTATTTATTTCTCTTAAAACTGGAAGCTTCTACCTTTTGACCATCTTTCTGCCCAGTCCCTACCTTTTATGTATGGTACCCACAAGTCTAATCTCTTTTTCTATGAATTTGTATTTTGTTTGTGTTTATAGATTCCACATATAGTGAGATTATACATTATTTGTCTTCTCTGGCTGATTTCACATAGCATAATGCCTTCAAGATCCATCCATGCTGTTGCAAATGATAGGATTTTCTTTTTTCATGGCTGAATAATCTTCCTGTGTGAGTGAGTGTGTGTGTGTGTGTGTGTGTGTGTGTGTTGGGTTTGTAGGAGTTAGGGTTGCATTTAAATCTTTAATTCATTTTGAGTTAGTTTTTCTGAGTGATATAGTATATGGGTCCAGTTCCATTCTTTTACATGTGATTATTCAATTATGCTAGCAGTCTTATTGAAAAGATTATCTTTTCTCCATTGAGTATACTTGGTTCTCTCGTCAAATATTATTTGTCCATATATGCTTGAGTTTATTTTTGGGCTTTTAGTATTTTTCCATTCTATATATTTGTCTATTTTTATGCCAGTACCATAGTGTTTTGATGGCTATAACTTTGTAGTATAGCTTTAAATCACGATGATTGAAGCCTCCTGCTTTTTTCTTCCTCAGGATTTCTTTTGCTATTTGGATTCTTCCATGGTTCTATACAAACTTTGGGGATTTTTTTTTTTTCTACTTCTGCAAAAAATGCCATTGGAAACTTGATAGGGATTACATTAAATCTGTAGATAGCTTTTGGTAGTATTGACATTATTAAAATGTTAATTTTTCCTGTCCATGCACACAGGATGTATTTCCAATTATTTGTGTCTTTCTTGATTTCTTTTACCAATGTCTTATAGTTTTCAAAGTAAACCTCTTTCACCCTCTTAAATTAATTTCTAAGTATTTTATTATTTTTTGATGCTAGTGTAAATGGGATCAATTTTTTCCTTTTTATTTCTGAAAATGTGTCACTAGTGTATAGAAATACTACTAATTTATATGTGTTAATTTTGCATCCTGCAACTTTACATTTAGTATTTAGATCTAACCGTTTTTATGTTGAATCTTCAGGATTTTCTACATATAAAATAGTCATCTGCAAATAGAGGCAAATTTAGTTCTTCCTTTCCAATTTTGATGCATTTTTCTTATCCTTGCCTGATCACTCAACCTAGGACTTATAGTACCATCTTGAATAGGAGTGGTGAAAGTGAACATCATTTTTTTTTTTTTCCTGATCTTAGAAGAAAAGCTTTCAAACTTTCATCACTGAGTATAATGTTACCTGTGGGCTTGTCCTATATCATTTTTATTATGGTGAGATATGTTTCTTCTCCACCTAGTTTAAGAATTTTCATCATTAATGGATTTGTGAAATGCTTTTTCTGCTTCTATTAAGATAAGCATATGATCTTTGATTCTGTTAATGTGATATATCATGTTGATTTATTTGCATATGTTGAAATATCCTTGCATCTCAGGGATAAGTCTCACTTGACCATGATAAATGGTCCTTTTAATATGTTGCTGAATTTGGTTTGCCAGTATTTTGAGAATTTTTGCGTCTACGTCCATCAGGGATATTGGCCTATAGTTTTATAGTAGCGTGTTTGTCCTGTTTGATATCAGGATAATGTGGGCCTTGTGAAATTAGCTTCTTTGTTTTTTGGAAGACTTTGAGAAGCATTAGTGTTAATTCTTCCTTAAATTGTTGGTAAAGCTCACCAGTGATAACATCTGCTCCTGAGCTTTCCTTTGTTATGAAATCTTTGATTATTGGTTCAATCTCCTTACTAGTAATTGGTCTGTTCAGATTTTCTATTGCTTCCTGATTCACTTTGGTAATTTATAACTTTCTAAGAATTGTTTCATTTCTTCTAGGTTGTCTAGTTTGTTGGTGTTCAGTGTTAGTGCTTCTTATAATCCTTTGAATTTCTTTGGTATCATTGTAACGTCTCTTTTTTCATTTATAATTTTCTTGAGTTGGATCCTTTCTGTTTTTTAGTTTGGTTATTTTAACTAAGGGTTTGTCAAGTTTATCTTTTTGAAGAACCAACTATTAGTTTGGTTAATCTTTTCTATTATTTTTCTGTTCTCTATCTCATTTATTTCTGCTCCAACTTTTTTTTTTTTAAGATTTTATTTATTTATTTGACAGAGAGAGACACAACGAGAGAGGGAACACAAGCAGGGGGAGTGGGAGAGGGAGAAGCAGGCTTCCTGCTGAGCAGGGAGCCCAATGTGGGGCTCGATCCCAGGACCCTGGGATCATGACCTGAGCCAAAGGCAGATGCTTAACGACTGAGCCACTGAGGCGCCCTCTGCTCCAGCTTTTATTATCTCCTGAACTTTGGGTTCAGTCGTTATTTTTCTAGTTTAGTAAGGCATAGGGTTAGGTCGTTTATTTGGGATCTTTCTTGCTTTTTAACATAGGCCTTTATTGCTACAAACTTCCATCTTAAACTACTCTTGCTGTATCCTACAAGTTCTAGTTTGTTGTGTTTCCATTTTGGGGGCCCTAAAAACTTTAATTTCCCTTTTATTTTTTTCTTTGATTAATTGGTTGTTTAGAAGAGTGTCTAATTTCCACATGTTTATAAACTGTTAGTGATTTCTAATATCATGCCATTGTGGTCAGAGAAGATACTTTATATGATACTAATTTTGAATTTGCTAGGACTTTTTTTGTGCCATAATATATGGTCTATCTTAGAAAATGTTCCATGTGCACTTGAGAAGAATGTGTATTCTCTTGTTGGATAGGTTGTTCTGTGTATGTCTTTTGGTCCATTTAGTTTAAAGTGTTGTTCAAGTCTGCTGTTTCCTTATTAATTTTCTGTCTGGAAGATCCAGCCATTATTAAGAGTGTAGTATTAAAGTCCACACCTATTACTGTATTGCTGTTTATTTCTTCTTTTAGCTGTATTAGTTTTTGCTTTATATATTTAGGTGCTTTGATGTTAGGCACTTAAATATTTATAGTTGTTATATCTTCTTGACGTATTGATCCCTTTATCATTATATCATGACTTTGTCACTTTTTATCATTTTTAGTTTAAAGTATTTTTCTTCTGATAAAAATTTAGCTACCCACTTTATTTTGGTCATCATTTGCTTGAAATGTCTTTTCCTCTACTTTCACTTTAAGTCTATATGTGTCTTTATGGCTAAAAAGAGTCTACTATAGGCAAGATATTGTTAGATCTTGTTTTTTTGTTTTTTAAATCCATTCAGCCATTCTCTGTTTCTTAATTGGAGAATTTAACCCATTGATGTTTAAAATAACTACTGATATGTAAGGGCTTACTATTGCCATTTTGTTCCCCTTCCTTCCTTCCTTCCTTCCTTCCTTTTCTTTCTTTCTTTCTTAAATGGATCCATTGTTTCTTGTTTCTTATCCTGCTGTTTTTGTGTTTTGATGTCTTTTGGTATCAGTATACTTTGACTTATCATGTTCTCTAGTATAATTTCTGTAGGATTTTCCTTTGTGGTTACCAGGACACTTAGATAAAATATCTTTTTTTTTTTTTTAAGATTTTATTTATTTGACAGAGAGAGCACAAGCAGAAGGAGAGAGAGGGAGAAGCAGGCTCCCTGCTGAGCAAGGAGCCCGATGTGGGACCCGATCCCTGGACCCTGGGATCATGACCTGGGCTGAAGGCAGCCGCTTAACCAACTGAGCCACCCAGGCGTCCCTAGATAAAATATCTTTAGCTTATAACACCATGCTTTAAACTGACTTCAATTAATTAAAGAACTTCAATAGAATTTAACTTTACACTTCTACTGCTCCTCTTCACATTTTAGGTTATTGCTGTTACAATTGACATGTTTTTTATATTGTGTAACTAGTAACAGATTATTATAGCTATGGTTATTTTTACTGTGTTGTTTTTTTCCCCCTGTTAAATTTATTTATTTTTTATTTGTTATTTATTTTTATTTATTTGAGAGAGAAAGCAAGAGAGAGCGAGAAAGAACATGAGCTGGGGGAAAGGCAGATGGAGAGGGAGAGGTAAACTCCCCGCTGAGCAGGGAGCCTGATGTGGGGCTTACTCCCAGGACCCAGGGATCATGACCTGAGCTAAAGGCAGATGTTTAACTGACTGAGCCACCCAGGTGCCCCTAAAGTCATGAGTTATGCAACACTATTATCATGTTGCAGAATGTAAATATGACTGTATATTTACCATTACCAGTGAAATTTACACTAATTCTGAATGTTTTTTATGACGTTAATTAGTGTTCTTTTACTTCCACTCTAAAAACTCCCTTTAGCAATTCTTGTAAGGCAGGTCTGGTAGTAATGAACTCTCTGAGCTTTTATTTGTTCAGGAAAGTCTTTATCTTTTCTTTGTTTTTGATAGACAGCTTCACCAGGTATATAATTCTTGGTTGACAGTTATTTATTTTTTAAAATATTTTGAAATGTCATTCTTTTCTCTCTTGCCCTGAAAATTTTCTTTTGAGAAATTTGCCCATAGTCTTATGGGAGTTCTCTTTTATGTAACTTGCCTTTTTTCTTAATGCTTTTAAAATTCTTTCTTTGTCATTGACTTTTGAACAACTTAATTATAATGTGCCTCAGTGTAGCCCTCTTTAGGTTCAATCTATTTTGGGTCCTTTGGACCGCATAGATTTGTATATCTGTTTCTCTCCTCAGATTTGGGAAGTTTGTAGCCATTATTGCTTTAGATATACTTTCTGTCTCTTTCTCTTTCTCTTCTGGAATTCCCATAATATGAATATTTTTCCTTTTCATTGTGTCCTGTAATTCCCACAGGCTTTCTTTACTCTTTTTCATTCTTTTTCTATTTGCTCTGGGTAATTTTCAGTGTTCTATCCTCCAGGATACTGATTCTTTCTTTTATATAATTGAGTTTGAAACTCTTTCGAATCTTAAGTTCCGTCATTGTATTTTTCAACTTCAGGTTGTTTTTTTTTCTTATAATTGCTATTTTCTTGTTTGAAACTTCTCATTTGTTCACACATTGTTTTCTTGATTTGGTTTAATCGCCTGTTTTATTGTAGTTCATTAAACTTAAGAGGATTATGCTGAATTCTTTTATAGTTCATGGTTCTCCATGGGTTAGTTATTGGAGCTTTATTAGTCTCCTGTGGTGGTGTTATATTAATCTGATGTTTTTGTGAGCCTTTATTCCTTACATTGGAATCTACACATTTGTGTAATGGGGCTTCTCTTCTACACTTTGCATGTTTGCTTTGGCAAAGACAGTTCACCAGTTAGTCAGATTGGATTTCTGGGTGTGTAGTAATGACCTTGGGCAAGTGGGGCTTGCTGTTGCTTATTTTTGGATCATCTAACTGTTTGAGTTCTGAAGATGGAAATGACCTGTTGTGCCACTGCCTGAGGACAGTTGGATACGATGGCTAGCTAGATTCCCTATCCATGTGAAGCTGTAGGACAGGCTTCACAGCTGGATTCCCTGGTCAGGCTTACTTGATGGTGAGGACTGGGTACTACATTCAGTAGTTGAAGGGCTTCTCTGCTCTATGGTGGGTAGGGGGCAGTAGGATAGGACCAAGGGCCTGTAGAGCTTGTTTGGTAATCTGAATAGGCTAGAGTGTGCACTGAATTCCCTGGTGAGGTGAGGCCGGTGGTTTTGCTCTATAGATAGAGAATTCACAGGCTGTGCTCTCTGTTTGAGTGCCACTGTATACAGGGCTGTTGAATGGGCTATGCAGCTCCCTGTGTGTACTTTGGTTAGGTTCCCTGGTCACATGTGCTGAAGGCTATATTCAGCAATAAACAGGATTGTGAATTAGATTCCTTCCCCTGGCATAGCCAGAGAAGCAGCTCTAAGCCAATAAAACTCTTTGTTGTCTTAACTCAAGTTGACCCATACTCCATATTGCCTGACTGAACAAGGCCACTGGCTTATCTTTAATTCTTGGCCCTTCTGTCTTTCACTTAGCTTGAGAGCAGCTGGGTTACACAGTTTCCAGGAGTTGTCACTAGCCCCTATTATCAGATAGGATTGAAAGACTCTCCACAGTGGCTGGGGCTGTATAGCAGTTCCCTTGCCTAGGGGAAGGGGAGGGTCTCCTCTAGACTACTCTCAACTTCCCAAACAGTTTCTTTGTTTGTGTAGGGCCAGAACTACCCTCAGCCTTGGCTATGAATTAATCCCCCAGCCTGTGCTTGAGAACACTTCATGCCTCCTGCTGGATTTGCTCTGAAAGTGATCTTTTCTGCTCTGCCACCTCTTGGCTCAAATGCTGCTGGGCTGCACAGCTTCCAGGAGTTATTGCCAACACTTCTGTTCAGATGAGGACTGAAGACCCTTTCCACAATAGGTGGGGCTGTGATTCAGCTCCTTGCCTGGATGTAGACATACTGGGGTCTTTGGCTGGCAAAACTCCTTGTTTGAGAATGCAAATAAAGTAGACCAGTAGTCTGTTGAGTTCCCTGATCAGAATATGCCCCCACCTTGGTTCTGCAGATGAACAAAACCTCAGGTTGGGATTATTACTCAGGCACTGCAGGTATGAACTTGGTCTGCCAAGATCTATGTGCTGTTGTTACATGTCACTCCTCCTTCTCCATCAAAGTCACATTCCCACTGGTTGAGGCCCACAGATTTTCCTGCCCTTTCCATGGTATGAGACTGGAGTAGGTAGTGGCTCGTGCAAAGTGCCCCACAATGCTGGAGGGACCTGCCTGCCCCTCCTGGGTTTTCCTTTCTAACTGGAAGAAGCAGTCTGAGGGGAGACATCTCCATGGGTACTCTGCTGACCTGGGAAAAGGGCAATGAGATCAAAGTGTAGTCACACTCCTCTTACCTTCTAATGCAATCTGTCTTGGTCTCTGTGGTACAGGGGGTGCTTCAGCCTCAACCCTGTGTTGTAGGATTTTCTCAATGCTATCTTATTCTTTTTTTTTTTTTTAAGATTTTATTTATTTGACAGAGAGAGACAGCAAGAGCAGGAACACAAGCAGGGGGAGTGGGAGAGGGAGAAGCAGGCCTCCCGCCGAGCAGGGAGCCCGATGTGGGACTCAATCCCGGGACCCCAGGATCATGACCTGAGCCAAAGGGAGACACTTAACGACTGAGCCACCCAGGCGCCCTCAATGCTGTCTTATTCTTAAATAGTTGTTAGTTCTTTTTGTGAGGTGGAAGCTAGGTCAGGATCAACCGTGTCACTCTCTTGGTGATATCAATCTCTGTTTGACATCATTAAAGAGTATTCTTAATATATTTTTAATATATTTTTCTCTAACAATTCTTTTTCTATTACAGAAATTCCACCCATTGAATTAATTATTGTTTCATTTTCTCAGTTAGCATTGGATACCCTATTTAGCTTATTATAAAAAAGTAAACCAGAATAACTGCTCCCCAAAATATTTTCTTTCAAGTTATTTTGAAACTTGCCTAAGATCCCAATACCCTGATGAAAATGGCATAAAATCTATTTCTCTTTTGGACTACTTTACTCCATTGGACCATCCTGTGGGTTTTCTGAGAAACCCAAACCTGCTCCTGAGTGGTCATACTTCTGGGTCAGCTTACTGTTGACATTGCTGCCCTTATTCCTTGTGATCCTTGACACCACACTGAATGTTGCCCCACCTGTTTATCTGACCTAGCTGATCCCTCCTGCACTGATGTCACAGCTGCCTGGTTTTTGGACTTAGAGAGCATCTATGAGGAATGTACCTTTATTTTATTTTATTTTTTGTTTTTGTTTTTAAAGATTTTATTTATTTATTCATGAGAGATAAAGAGAGAGAGAGAGGCAGAGGCAGAGGGAGAAGCAGGCTCCCCGCGGAGCAGGGAGCCCGATGTGGGACTTGATCCCAGGACCCTGGGATCATGACCTGAGCTGAAGGCAGACGCTTAACCGACTGAGCCACCCAGGCGTCCCAAGGAATGTACCTTTAGTGCTCTGCTCTAACTAGCTTACCACTTTCTGGATTTCTTAGGCCACAGTTGTTTTTAGTCATACATATTCACCATCATCCAAAGCCTCACTTCTCTAGAGATCTATGCTGGAGATGGATAGTTCTCACACCTGTCCACTTGAAAATCTAAACATGGGAACTTTATCCAGTCCTGAGGGTCTCCTGGAGTCCAGAATCCTTAAAAACTCCTGAACTCTAAAGCTTCTTTTTACTTCTTTTCTTAGAAGTGTTATCATTATCTCTAAGGGCAGGATGTGGGGGACAAATTGTAAAAAAAAAAATCCTTCTCAACCATTAATGAAGACAATTACAAGGGAATATTCTCAAGTTTACTGAACAGAAATTCTGATGTGGTTGGTCTAAGATGGCTCTCAAGAATGTCTATTTTAATGAGTTCTCTAGAAAAATGAGATGCATATTGTCTAAGGACCAAATTTTAGAAATATTGCCTTGGAGATACAAGAATAACATTATCTTCCCTGGAGATAAGGATTTAATTAAATTTTTAAAACATCAAAACAATTTAACTTATTTCTGGGATAGGTAGGTAAAGAGGAAAAGTTTATGCTTCATAGGTCAGATACTCAGAGGAAAAGGCAGGGGGACTCCAAGGTTTCATCCTTGCTAAAGCAGCATATAAAACAAAACACAAGTTACAGCTTTAGGAGGGTACATCAGTGGCTAAATACTGAGCAAAAACCCTTTTTCACAAAGATGAATATACTGATTTCTTTATGTGTTTCAATATGACAAAAAGCAATGTTGAGTAAAGCAAAATGCCTGTACATTAGGACTAAGACCCACCTCTCATTTGTGACCTGAAGTCAAGCCACAAAATAGGTCTCCAGGCCTCTATCTAATTTTCAGTTGCCTATCAAGACCATAATGCTTGTTCTTTACTTCCTGACTTGACCCAGATCCCTGTTCTTCTCTACTTTCCCGTCTGCACTTCCATATGGAACTTCTTCAGCAATCACTCTTCTAGAGTAGCTTGTTGGGTGTTCTCTCTCCTTGCCTTACCCGAGTTCTGTTTCTCTTTGAGGATACTAATTCCACTAGAGTCTTGTCAAGTAAATTACTTATTCTTTAAAACACTGTCTAGCTCAGGTCTACAGCTGGACTTTTCAATGAGTTCTACTTCTAGTTGCCACTCCTAGGTCATCAGTATCTTCATCGTATTCTTAAAATTCTTTTCCTTTAAGACTCACCATTTCCAGCATCTCATCTTATGTACTGCTCAATCTGTCCCATTCTAGATATTACTTTTTCCCTAACTTTTCTGAAATAGTGACTGCTGATGTTACTAATGTCTCCAAGAATCTTTAATTGTCCTGATTATGTATGTGCTTTTTGGTATTCACTTTGGCCTCTTTTCAGAATTAGAAACTGGTGACCATTTCTTCCTTTCTAAAATTCACTCTTCCAGGCCTATCAGCCATGGGCCTATTTCTTATGCATTATTCCAAATGAGCCTCACTTGGGATTTGTATCCCTATTTTACAGATGAAATAAAAACTGCCAAGGTAACTGTACTTGACCCTTAAACAACACAGGTTTAACTGTGTGGGTTCACTTATACACAGATTTTTCCCCAGTAAATGTATGTCCAGTACTATAAATGTACTTTTCTCTTCCTTATGATTTTCTTAATATTTACTTTATTGTAAGAATATAGTATATAATACCCATAACATACAACTATGTCTTCATTGACCATTTATGTTATTGGTAGGGCTTCTGGTCAATAGTAGGATATTAGTGGTTAAGTTTTGGGGGAGTCCAAAGATATAAACAGATGATTGTGGGAGGGGTTCACACCCCCAATCCCTGTATTGTTCAAAGGTCAACTGCAGTTTAAGTTAATAGTGGTAGTAAGGAGTGTATCAGAAATTTAAACCTTTAACTGTTTCCACACACAGGATCTTAACCAGTACTTTTTATGACCTCCATGTTTTTAAGGAGATCCCCTCAGCAGTACACAGTGAAAAGCCTTAGTCTTCAAGGAGGTAAAACGTGATTTGGGGAATTGGGAAATAGCAGTTGGATGTTGGAAGAATAGCATTTCAGAAGATAAAGCTCACTGACCTACTCAGTACTACTACCACTGATCCTCAAATGAGAGATTCTTCTTTCCCAAAATGTTAGTCAGAGACCTGAAATAATTGCTTTTGGTGAGGAAGTAAACAAACAAAAAGTGAGAAGTACAAAAAATAATTTTCCAATTGTGACGCTAAGCTTTTATTTCAGACCCAATTCTCTTTAGCCAACAAATGACTTGTTCTCTGTATAGCAAAAAAGTGGCACCCACCTTCTCTGTATTGTTTCTGGGTCTCCTCTTCACCTAGCCTTGTAGCCTCATCTGTGACTTCCCTACAGAAAACACTTTCAACATTATTTTCCTACTTTGTTACTTCTAGAAAATATGCATTTGGCTTTTATATGTACACTGATTCAACATTATTATGTAAAGGATTCCTAGTCACATGGTCACCTTTAACATGGAAGTACAGGCCACAGTCCTCTTTAAAATGAAATAACCTCATGTATATAGTTTGTCTTTTAAATTTACAACTGTTAGAATTCTGTTTCTTTCTCACCACAAGAAAAAAAATAAGTCAATTAAAAACAGGATTTGGCTCTGTGCTGGGTAGAAACTTACCTAACAGTAACTTACTTAGTGCCCTTGTGAATATAGCTTTCTAATACACCACCAGGGAGTAGATTCAACCTTGTGATGATTTGGATTATTAGGTATTTAAAAAATAAAACCTCAGCTAGAATTGTATTTTCAATACAAACCACACTCTATTATGTTGTCAGCTCCATAAGGAGAGTTATCCTTTCTTAACTGGAAGTACATTTTCCATTTACACAATTGATGTTCAAAAAAGAATTTTAGATAATGATAGTAACAGTGTCATAAAGGAAAGGTTAATGCCTATATCTATGTAAAAATGTTTTGAGAGAAGTGAATGATTTGAGGAGAATGAGAAGTCTGAGTCTCTGGTGCTGGAAGGAACTGTTTTTGAATGGATGAAGTTTATTTCATTATTTCTCGTTCCACCTAACTATGGTTTAGGAGCACTCCTGCAGGAAGATAGGTACATGGAGATACTTATCACTCGGATAAGAGTCCATTCAAATTAGAGGTTTATTTTTTTATATTGCTACTGTAGAAATTCAGTTAAGTGCAAGATCTAGTGATGGAGACAATAAGGAATGATAGGAAATTTACATTTCCTTTCACTTTTCTTATATTTTCTATAAACACACAGAAAAAAAACATAATTTCATATAAGAAAAGGAAATAGACTTTCTCTCGCTTTGAATTCGGTGTCAGAATCTTCATCATAAAGCACACTTTGCCCCATGCAGTTTGACACTCACTTGCAAATGCTTATCAGCAGCATAATTTTTAATCTTTGGTCTTGATTCCATTACTAGAATCTAGAATCTTTTGATCATATCACTAGCAAAGATATACTCTCTCATAAAAACTAGTTGTAAGTATGCCTTAATTGAGAATTAATTTTCTTTTTCCTAATCTCCAAGATAATATAGAAGAAAAGTACAACATAAATCAAAGGTATGATTAAATTTGGTCATCTGAGGTTTTTTTTTTATTCATTTTTTGCAATATTAAAAAGAAAACTTGACATACTAAGGCAAAGAAAGATAAAAATTCAAATATTTTCCCAATATTAAAGGGAGAATGGAAATGGATTCATAGAGAGAAAGATGAATAAATTAGTAGTTTTGTTAAAATAACTTGAAACCATTTAAGCTGAATTTTACCTTTTACGTAAGCGGTTCCCTATAAACGTCAAGGAATCCTCGTACATATACTGTGAGGTAAAGAGATAAAATGTTAGTATTACCATTTACATAGAAGTCAATAAAGCCCAGAGACTTGGTATGAGTTGCCCAAGGTCACACAGATGGTGTGTGGCAAACAATCTAGGTCTACTGATTCCAAAACTAAGTGCTATTTTTATTAACCACAGCTGCCACCTCACCGTCTAAATTTGGGAGGGTAATTGGGAATAGTTGGGATTATTATTAGTGTATCTTACATATACATGGAACTCTAATTCTGTGTGTTTCCCCACCATTAAAACCAAACGGTAAAATATGCTTATCCTTCCTAGGGATATTTTTGGATTAGGGAATTTTAAGGAAACAAGTAACTTGAAAAGTATGATAATAGGAATTGCTGGTTGACTTTTACTCTTGCTTCAGGCAGCAGTTTGGCAGGTGTACAAAAGACTTGATGAGACTGTCTTATTAAATTATAGGACCAGTTAGTGCACCTAGATATATTTTGACTGGTTTTGTACCTATGGCAACTATAAATTGTAATTGGCTATTGATGGTTATTACTCACTGTGTCTAGGACTGATAACCACACATTGTAATTTCATAAAAACAGTCAAATAATTATAACCCAATAATCATGGTGATGGATTCGGCAATAGTCTTTTAGAAGCACCATAGATATTTTACCCAAGAGATTATAATGACCTTGAGTTCATTTAATAAGATATTTAAATAGTTCAAGAAAATGCATTCATTTTTGTTATCCTCACTATGCCTAGGACAAGTAATCCATTTTCCATTCATGAGTTTTTGGAGATACAAAATCAGTTGTGGAATTGCAGACTGAATTTTTATGATCACAGAGAAAATAGGCATTAAAAGAGAAACAAAAAATCTGTTAACTCCCTGTAAGCAGACAAATCTTCTAAGTTTAGTATCAACAGTGAGTGGGGAGATGGTACTGGTTCAGTCCTCCAGTTTAAGAGGCCCTGATAGTTTTTCAAAGATAGTGAATGTTAACAACAAAAGAGAAACTCTATGCTGACACACTATTTAAGAATAAGTAGTAACGTTAGATGCCTAGTAGGTGAGTCATTTTTAAAAAATCTGTTGTCAACATTACTGTATGTGGCTTTCTGATCTCCTCTGGTCTACGGCTGATAACCAACTCTCATTGTTCAGGAGCTTTGTTTCTTTGTTTCTAGTCTTTTTTGAGGATCATGGGTACCTTCCATTGTTAAGGACTCGTATGCATGTTGTATAGAGTAGCAGCTCTCAACCTGGGTCACACACCAGAACTGCTGGACAGGCTTATGGAATAGTTGCATCAGTCTACTCAGAGCTCTTGTTTTAGATTGGGAATGGGGCCTTGATGTTACACACTTCTACCAGCTTCCTAGAGGGTTGTGATGATTTTGGTCCAGAGCCCACCCTTTGGTAACTACTGGTATAGAGTAATAGTCACCAGCAGGTTCTCTAGCACCAACCTGCCCAAATCCAAGTTGAATTCTATCACTAAATAGGTGGTTTACTGGGGGCGCCTGGGTGGCTCAGTTGGTTAAGCATCTGCCTTCAGCTCAGGTCATGATCTCAGGGTCCTGGGATCGAGCCATTTGTGGGGCTCCCTGCTCATCAGGGAGCCTGTTCTCCCTCTCCCTCTGCCCCTGCTCATGTACTCTCTCTCGCTAACTCTCTCAAATAAATAAATAAAATCTTAAAAACAAACAAACAAACAAACTAGTTGGTTTACCTTCAGTGAGTTTCTTTGAATCTTCTTGTGGTTTAGTTTCCTGATCTGCACAGTGGGTCTAATACTAGTACCTAGCTCATAGAACTATCGTGAGATAGTGGCAGGAACAGTGGAAGCAACTAATAAGTTAGCTATTTTAACTATTTTCAGAGATCCATTTGACTCCCAGCTCAGGATAGCCAATAAAAAATATTGTCTTCTATTGTATTAATAGATATACAATGCTTATGAGTCCACTGGGTTTATGTACAGTTGACCCTTGAACAATGTGGGATTTAGAGGTGCCAACCCTCCAAGCAGCTGAAAATCCAAGTATAACTTTTGACTACTTAAAACTTAACTACTAACATCCTACTGTTGACTGGAGTAATGTAAACAGTAATGAACACATACTTTGTATCTTAAATATATGATATGCTGCATTCTTAAAATAAGCTAGAGAAAAAAATGTTATTAAGAAAGTTATAAGAAAAAAATACATTTATAGTACTGTACTGGAAGAAAAATCCACATATAAGTGGAGCCATGCAGTTCAACCCCGTGCTGTTCAAAGGCAACTGTATTTAATTTTAGCAAAAGTATTTTAAGAAAGACTTCGATAAACTGGAATACATCCAGGGAATGTTAAGGGATTTAAAATTATGTCTCATGAGAGGTGGTTGGAGACATTCCTAGAGAGGGGAATCCATATTAGGGACACCCTAACTAAGTTAGAAAAAGCAAACAACTATCATATAGAACAGAGATGCTCTATTATATATTTTTCAAATTTTGCTTTTACATAAAGAACATTTTATCAACTACATTTTTATGACAAAGTGGATTGCTCTGTGTTATAAATTCCTTGTTATTGATTGTGTTGAAAGAAGAAATGAATGATTCTTTATTAAAAACTCCAGGGAAAAATGTGCTATCTCACGTAAAAGGCTGGGTTAGGCAATCTTTCAGGGACATTGTATATCTAAGACACTGATTCATTGGTCCTATGACCTTGCTGCTATCTTTGACCCCATAGATGACGTTTCCAAATGAAAGACTGTATTTGAAGTCTAGGTGATTATGATGGAGTTAGATATGCCTGCAATGTTTGTTGATTTTATTCAGTAAAATTTGTCTACATGGCCCCACAAGAAATGGAATCTTGATTATGTCAGTGCTGGTGCTTGAATACCAGTCTGGGACTATTGTACTAAGCTGTGACAAATTGGACTGTCCATAATTTTCAATCATGCCTGATTGTACTATTGTTGTGTGAACATGGACTGTATTATCTTAGTGCCACCACCTGGCTCACCACAATGCAAAGCTGCTGTTACAGCAAAGACAACGAGAAGGCCTGCTGGTGAATAGGCTTTTTGAAACAGACAGTAAGGAGAGAAGCAAGGAGTAATGATTATGGAGGTGACTATCCTTGGGGAATATTCTCTCTCACCAGACACTGCTATTAAAAGTACATTTCCCCTCAGTGAAACATCTATCTATGATTGTTTGGTGCTGAATTCATTCAGTATATTTCACGCTCTTGCCACATCATGCACTTGTGTTTTCTATTTGCCTCCCGATGAATGATTATATGTTAAATGACAAAACTTTGGGTGACACACAGCATGGGTGGATGTTAAGCAATAAACAGTGAAGGAAAATATTGAAAAGAATCTCAAGCAATGCATTAGTGTGAGAGAAAAGGGCATGGAGTCAGGTAGATCTAGTTTAATATCTGTTATTTTACTTATTGCTGCTTGAACTATGGCAGATTCCAATAAGCCTTGGTTTCCTGCTCCTGTAATAGTGTTTAAGTATGTCCTGAGCTGATGGTGGTTTGTATATTCTAGGCAAAAATCTCCATGAGCTAGGGAGTGAGGTGCCCCCTTTGGCAGGTAGACTTTTACGCTCCACACACACACACAAATCTTGACAGATAAAAGCAGTAAAAGGCAGAATGGCTTCTAGATATACAAGTCTTGCTTGCAGCATGATTAAATGCATTGAGCATCTATGGAAAGAACACATCTACCAAAAGACCACATAAGCAAGGGAAGCCCAGAAAGATATACCCAGGTATTGTTTATGGAACTAGGAGTGAAATGCAATCAACATCAACTACCATGTTGCCATTTTAAACCAATGCCTTTCGTGGACATGGTTCTAAACATTAACAGTATTTTGTTTAAATTCAACCTTCAGCAAACACTTTTTGATTTTTCCTGTGTAGGTCTGGATATCTGAGACTATTAGTCTCTGTTATGGTTACAGTTGTCATTTTAAATGGAAACTTATGGATTTGGTTAATGAAAGGCAAGGTGAGAGACTAGTCTCCTTGCAGTGTGCTATTAAGATGTCTGAGCCTGCAAGGATGAGAGCCAAACCATGCATAAGTTCACCGGCAGGACACATTTTACCCTATGAGGCCCTTTGGGAGACAGCTTGCCTGCTTCTTTTGAAGGGAGTACCCCTGGACACCAACTTTATTGTGTGTTGAAATTCTGAAACCTCTTAATCTACCTGTGCTGTTTGGAGAATTAGAGGTAATGCTAATGAATCAAGTGAAACTTAATGGACATTCTTTATTAAACTTAACAAATATCGTTAAATAGAGACTTCTGAATTTAAGTATTGCATTTAAGGCAGGTTATTGAGTGGGATGCTATAATGGCAGTTACAAAAGGATTCTCAAAGTAAATTTAATGGTGACCATATTTATGGAATGGATAGCATGTGTCAGGAACTGTTCAGACTACTTTACATATATTAACTCAACCCTTAAAGCCATCATCGGAAGTGAATTGTCATAGTCTCCTCTGTAGGGAACTAAGTCATAGTAAGGTTAAAATAATTCACACAAGTGTTTAGCAAGGAGTGTCGTACAAGCACTCCAGACTACGATGGTACATTAAGGGATTTTGGGAGATTAGAATTAGACTTTACAACATCTACCTCCCTACTCTTCCATGCTAAGAGGACATCTGCATTATCGAGGCTGCAATATGCCCAGCTAAAAGAGAACTCTGTATTTAGCTGTGATCTCTCTCCCTGGGTATGACTAAATTCTAACCAATGATACGAGAGAGTTAAGCTAGCATTCAAGAATGGCACTTTAAATGGAGGATAAATTGGTCAACCAATCGTATGTGTGGACCTATACACATATGTCTTTCACTGCTCTTCATCCATTCTTCCTTTTGGCTGCAATGCAAGTGGGAAGGTGGGAGCTTCAGTAGCCATTTTGGATCTCAAGGTGACCTCAAGGGTGAGAGCCATACCGCTACGATTATTTATTTATTTATTTATTTATTTAATTAATTTATTTTTTTTCCTGCTATGATTATTTAGACAGAGCTTGGTCTAGGGCCTAACAGCTTTTGGAATTGAGAAGAGTGAGAGGGAGAATATTTTTCACCATGTTTTCATTAAAAAATAGAAACCATGGTAACATTGACGATCTTTCTCCTCTTTCCCTACTTATTTTTATCTTCTTCCATGGCTATTTTGTCTTAATAGAACTTGAGTTTGGTAGCATTTCAGGATAGTTTTTTTTTTCTTTTTTCTTTATTATGTTATGTTAATCACCATACATTACATCATTAGTTTTTGATGTAGTGTTCCATGATTCATTGTTTGCAGGATAGTTTTATAAAGGTAGGATGGCCCTCCTCTGGGGCTTAAGTAAAGAAATCACATAATGTCCCCAAACTGGAAATCTTGTGAACATAAAAGGAAGCTCTGTTAATAATTATGTTTGTACAATGGGTATGAGCCAAGGCTGCCTGTGGTAACCCAGGGTGTAAGGTCACTCTAGGCTTGAAGAGGGGAAGACTGAAGTAAAAGAGGGAAAGATACTGTAATAACAGTAAAGATGTAGAGAAATAGAGAATGACTGATTTTTTAATATGTTTAATTTCTTTTTTTTTTTTTAAAGATTTTATTTATTTGCGAGAGAGAATGAGAGACAGAGAGCACGAGAGGGAGGAGGGTCAGAGGGAGAAGCAGACTCCTCGCTGAGCAGGGAGCCCGATGCGGAACTCGATCCCAGGACTCCAGGATCATGACCTGAGCCGAAGGCAGTCGCTCAACCGACTGAGCCACCCAGGCGCCCTAATATGTTTAATTTCTATTCCACAGTGCCTCACAGTTTCAGGGACTACAAGTACAATAAAGATTAGATGCTGATAATGATGCTCACTATGGTTGTTATTATTATTACAATGGTGATCCCAATTATGATCTGTGAAGGCTATTCAGTACAAACACCAAGTTTCTCAGGGAGCCGATAGAAAAACAAACCCTAGAAGAAATTTCAGGATTCTGCCAATCCTTTGTTGAAACAGTGCATCAGGGACAGATAGGAATAAGTGAATCTGCTAGTTACCATTTCTTTTCCCAGAAAACCATATGGGGTCTAGGTAAGCTTTAAATAGACATACAATTCTAGTTGATGATCAGACTGCTGATGATCAGGTTGCTGCTACAATTCTGAGCTTCAGCTTTTTATGGCTAAAATGTGGGGTTTTCTGAGTGGTTCACAATATTGTATACTCAAGCAGCAAAATGAACAAACAGGTAACTTCTCCCAGGAGTCTCCTAAATTAATGCTGAACAAAGACCACTGAAGCAGAAAATAAGAGCAGGTCTGCATGAAGGATTCCTAGTTAGAGTACTGGAAAAGTCTGGTGAGCCAGGAGTTTCTTGACGACAGGCTTGTGGAGGAAAGTGATAGGCCCAGTGGGAATGAGAGAAGAGAATAGACACCAGTAGTTGATGGTAGAGCAAACTAAAGAAAAAAATGCAATCACTGTATCGAAAGAAAGAGAACCACAATATGAAAACTGAAGAGGAAAAAAATTAGAATAAAATATTTTTCCTCTGTTGGGCAGAAGCTCAAATAGAAGTCTCTACTTTTGAGTATACCTTAGTTGGTGATTCAGAGTAAGAAAAAAAAGTACTTTATTTAGACTTCTAAAAGAATTTCTCCGTTGTGATCCTGAAACAGAAAGCCAAAAAGAAAGGAAGAAGTCGTGTGTGCATAACACCCACAGGACAGCAGGTACCCAGCAATAAAGAAAAGCAATGCAACTGTGAGGACTGTAGTGTCTTCAGGATGAACAGCTGCCTAGAAACTGTTTCCAATGAGGAAAAAAAAAATCTGCTCATTAAATTGTGTACAAGATGCCACAGTGCACAGTATTCAGATAGTCTTTCATCCTTGAGGATTAGCCATGGATAAGGTGAACCCTGCTTAAAATTTTGATTTTGCTCCCTGTCACAACATGCTTTTGAGCTTATTTTATTTAGCTTTAAGTGAGATCGAAGTATTCTGCTTATAAATAACATGTTGGTGGCAGATAATTAAGCCCCAACCTGGGCATATATTGCTTAGAGAAGTGAACAGAAGCTGAGTGTTTTGAGTAGCACTTGGTGAAAGGAGAAAAGCAGAAGTTAAGTTTACTATCTTATACTTTGCTTTTATAAACTTCTATTTCTTAGCTTCTAAATATATATGTATATATTTAGTATAAATATAGTAAAATATATATACTTTATACACACACACACACACTTTAAAAACAAGGATAGAATGTAATGTCCAAAACCATTTATTTTAAGATGTTTCATGTTTTGAAAACTTTTTGGATGTTGAAACTAGAGAATTGATTCATTTTTTCTCTCTCATAATTTTAATTTTTTTGTTACAACCAATAAATCTACACCCCACCAATTCTTCCCAATAAATTCTTTTGGCTTTCTTACTTTTTTTGCATCAGTTTCTTTATTTTCTTTGTGCTGTTTGACACCTACAAATGAGAATAGGTTTTATATGTAATAGAACACAATTTAAAAACGAGCAGTAAAATTAATACTCAACCTAAGAGCCAGAATTATTACATTTCTCTAACTCCCTCAAAAGATAATCACTGTCTTGAATTTTGTGTTTATCTTGTACTACTTACGGAAAACACAATTTTATTGCATATGTACATATTCCTACATAAAACATTATTAGTTTTACTTTTAATCTATATAATAGTCAAATCATACTCTTATGTAATCTTCTAGATTTTTTTCACTGTATATTTCACCTTGGCCCATGTTGTGTGTAGCTGTAGGACATTCCTTTTCACTACGGTAAAATCTCACCCCAGGCATGGACCATCATGTATACATTTTTCTGTTGAATGATATTTTTGTTCTTTGTTGATTTTGTTTTTCATTATGAACAGTCCTGCTCTAAACATTTTTGTGTAGATCTTGTATTTCACACGTAAAAAATGTTTCTTAGAGGATAAATCTAGCATTGGAAATCTGTTATTCTAGTGTATGTGAATATCTGACTTTATGGATAATTCTGTATTGTTTTCCAGTGTGGCTGTATCGACTTAGGCCTTTCCTAAGAGGATTTATGACTTCAGTTCACTTATATACTTTCAGCATTAGGTATTTTAAGATTTCTTTTTCTTTTTTTTTTTAAAGATTTTATTTATTTGAGAGAGAGCACATGCGCAGGAGCGAGAGGGCAGGGCAGGGGGAGAGGGAGAAGCGGACTCCCCTGCTGAGCGGGGAACCTGACACAGGGCTGATCCCAGGACTCTGGGATCATGACTTGAGTTTAAGGAAGATGCTTAACTAACTGAGCCACCCAGGCGCCCCAGTATTTTCAGATTTCTTAATTTTGGCTTTTTTTTTTTTTTT
>NW_023270320.1:32141283-32149854 GCF_011800145.1 Mirounga leonina | reverse complement strand
TTTTTTTTTTAAGATTTTATTTATTTGACAGAGAGAGAGACAGCGAGAGAGGGAACACAAGCAGGGGGAGTGGGAGAGGGAGAAGCAGGCTTCCCACTGAGCAGGGAGCCCGATATGGGGCTCGATCCCAGGACCCTGGGATCATGACCTGAGCCGAAGGCAGACGCTTAATGACTGAGCCACCCAGGCGCCCAATTTTGGATATTTAATAGGTGTAAAATTGTATTTCATTGTTATTTTAATTTGTATTTTCTGATTACTGA
Organism: Mirounga leonina; assembly: GCF_011800145.1. Classification (NCBI taxonomy): domain Eukaryota; kingdom Metazoa; phylum Chordata; class Mammalia; order Carnivora; family Phocidae; genus Mirounga; species Mirounga leonina. The sequence continues at coordinate 32,149,591 of NW_023270320.1, read as the reverse complement.
TGAAAGTGAACAAAAATTATGTATAATTTATATATAATATGTATATATGATTATATAGAATAACATTTTATATATATATTCTTTGTGAGCCCTCTTTTATATGCCTTTATTCATGCCTTTTGCAAATTTTACATTAGGTTGTTAGTTTTTAACATTTTTCTCATATGGCTTGGCATATTATACTTGCATAATGAGCAGGATGTTTCCTCAGCAGGTTCAAAAGGGTCTTGTCAGAGCCAGAAAGACAATGGCTTGGGGCTTCTATGTTGGTGAGGGTGTGAGTCACGCTGAGCTCCACCCCTCCCCAGGCTCTGTGCCCCTGAACTTCCCACCCACTTGTAAGGCAGGAGGAAGAGGTGGGGCAGGGTTGGGAGCTGTCAGCAGGGAAGTGTCAAATACAGAGTCAGATTCATTATTATAGGTCTCGAGGGCAGAACCCCACTTCCTGGGTCCATGTGGTGCACCATCTGTCTCCGTGCTCATCATGGAGTACCTTTCCTTTCCTGCACTTGCGGATGCCGCCTCTGTTCTGTCTCACAGTTCCTAGAAGACTGGGTCTTTTTCTTGTAACTTAATTTTTTTCACTGGCCAGTGTGTCCATCTTTGTCCCATAGTATTCATTATTCTGTCAATAAATAAATAAATAATAAAAATAAATAATGAATAATAAAAATCTGTCAAAAATAAATATAAAAATAATAATCATAAATAAATCATAATAAAAAAATAAAAAAATTGCTCTAGTGGGTAGGGCAAGTTTCCTCTCCTAATTTTCCTTCTTCATCATTATCTCATTTACTATTTGTCCTTACTCTTTCATCTACATCTTAAAATCAGCATGTCAAAAGTTGCATGAGAAAGTGTTTTTTTTTTCTTTTAAAAGAAATTGCATTAAATCTGTGAATCAGTTTTAGAGAAACTGACGTAAGTACAGTATTAAGATATATCCTATCTATTAATATAGCATTGTTCTCTGTCTATATACATTTACTTTAAGGCCTTTAAATAAACTTTATTGCCATTTTTGCATAAAAATTGACTACATCATTTCACAATGTATATATACATCAAACCATCACATTGTAAACTTTAATATATTACAGTTTTATTATGAGTTGTACTTCAATGAAGCTGAAAAAAATGTTGAATTTCTTTAAAGTTATGGGCAAACTGAAATTAACCTAAAATGAAATAGTCAGATTTGACCTATACCTTTTAGAGAAATTAAATAGCAGTTTATTTTTCTAGAAAGGTTATTATTTCATTTAAATTTCATATTTATTGATAAAAAGTAGTTTATAATATTCTCTTATTATCTTTTAAATTTCTCTAGTTTCGTCTGTTTTTATGTCTAATATTTGTGATGTCTCTTTTCTTGATCTATTTTCTTAGACTGTTTTTAAAATTTGTTTTCATGGTTCCTTTCCTTCCATTTTTAATATTTATTTTCTGTTTCAGTGATATATACTCTAAACTGACCTATGTCATTTTCTGGGTTTTTTTTCTTCCAACTTTTTAAAAGTTTATTTTCCCTTCTAACTTGCACTTTCATCTAACACTGTAGTTCTTGTTTTTAAACCCCACACATTAAATGCTTTAGATACTCACAATATTTGATTTACAAACATGTTAATACATCATTTGCTCTTGTTTCTTTTTTTTTTTTTTCTTTTAAGATTTTATTTATTTGACAGAGAGAGACACAGTGAGAGAGGGAGAGAGAGTGGGAGAAGGAGAGGGAGAAGCAGGCTTCCCGCTGAGCAGAGAGCCCGATGCGAGGCTCGATCCCAGGACCCTGGGATCATGACCTGAGCTGAAGGCAGATGCTTAATGACTGAGCCACCCAAGCACCCCACTCCTGCTTCTTTTATCTCATAATATTCTGCTGGTATCATTGTCTTTCCCCTTGAGACATATACTTTAGAAGTTCCTTTAGTGAAGGTCCACTTGCTGTCAACTATCTTGTTTACTTTTTTACTTGGAAAACAAGCTCATTTTATTATTTATGAAAAATAATTTCTGTTAAGATTGTTATTTTTCTAAAAAAAATAACTTTAAAGATGGTTTCATCTCCTTTTTGCTTTAATCTTCGGTGTTGGAAAGTTGGTGATTTTTAAATAATGACTTTTTTCCCAAGTCTAAAAGGAAGAAATTGTGTCTACTTCTGGTCAGATTCAGGGGTACCAAGGCTTGAAGTGAATTAGTCCACTTTGAGAGTGCTGCTCAGGGTTTTGAGTCACTGGCTCAGGGTAACTACTGGTCACAGGGCCCTGTCTCCTGTTCTTACCGTGCCAGCCCTGGTTTCAGTGTGTCCTTTGTATCTGTTGATGCATTCATGGATCTACTTGTTTTTGGTAATTTGGTTTTTTGTTTTGTGTTTGTCTTTGTTTTTCCCTAGAGTATTTTTTTCTTTCCTTCCAGTATGACTATAACAAGAAGTATTATCATTACTTTCTAATTTAAGATCGAGTTGTTTAGTATTTCAGATTATCTCAGAGTGTCAACATCTCCATATTGCTGGAAGCAGATGTCCTCTTATCCTCTCTCTGACACAAAACTTCTGCCCTAAAAAGAACTAGTAATTGAACTGGTGTTGTAGTTGTTGTTGTTGTTGTTTTTGAAATGTTGTTTTGGATAATTGAGTATAATCTTCCCTGAGGAAAAGCTGTAAGTGTAAATTGTCCCATTTAGCCTGCTATTTTTCATCCGAACAAAACGTCTTTGTAATACATGCCAATTAACAGATGATCATTGCAGCTTACATTGTCCCTTAGTTCATAGTGGTCAGCAAACTATATCCTACAGACTAAATCCAGCCCTCTGTTTTTGTGAATAAAGTTTTATTGTAACACATTCACACCATTTATGTATTATCTATGGACTACAGTGGATTTGAGTGACTGCAACAGAAAACATATGTCCCCCACAGCCTGAAATATTTAATACTTGACTCTTTACAGGAAACGTTTTGTCATCCCCTTAGCTCTATAGGACTACACACAGTATTGCATATACCTAATATTTGCTTCTTTTAGGATATTTCCAGCTGCAAGCACCAGAACCTCACTTCATGATATTCCCAGACTCAACGAATTGATCATTTTAGCAGTGCACCAATGTGATTAAAGACACAGGATCTTTCATTTTTTTTTTTTCCCCCTGAATCATCCCCAGTACACTAGCTTTTGTGCTCTGCTTTACCTGTTCATGGTAGTAAGATGGTGGCTAGATGACCATGCAGACCGGATAGGAGAGCATTTCCTGGTGTTAATCTTTTTAGTGAAGAAATCTCTCCCTGAACCAATTTCCCTGCATATTTCCCATCAGGTCTAGAATAGCATTATATGTTCATGTTTATACCATCAGCTGGCCAGGAGAGTAAAGTTACCGTGATTAATGAAGAAGTAAGACATCTGCAGTAATGGTGGGAAACAAACATCCCCAATTTTTCAGTGACTTCTGCTCTGAAATCTTTCTCATTCACAGGACCGCTGGTCAGATGATGTAGCTTTTACTTCAGAGTGCGTGAAGGGCAGGCTAAGGTCCTTTGCTAATTATGTCATTTTGGAGCTACTAGTTGATGGGTGTATGCTTTTCTAATGGCGGCAGATGGAGCCTCCAGGAAGTGCAACCCAAACCACATAGGCACATTTAAGGCTTCTTATAATAATAGTTGGCATACATTATGCCTGCTCTCCTTCACTAGCAAGACAAGTCACACAGACAAACTTAAGGTCAGTGTGGGGATAAGCAATCTCTTCCTCCAGGGTGGAACATTGTAAAGTCCCACAGTAAAGGGTATGGTTGTGTAATTTTGTTACTGAGGTAGCGTCAAGAATTGAGAAGAATAATCCAATCTTCACCATTAGCTCAGATCAACAATATTTAACTTTTGAATTGGGTGGAAGATCAAACTCCCAGAACTATTATCACTACTTCATATGAACACAAAACAAGGGTTTTATTATTAAAAATAATCAAAGAATTGTTTATTCTTCCAGCCACAATGTTCTATCTGCTATTGAATATTTCCGGTAAACTGAGAAAACACAAGGGGGTGATTTTAACTATATCACAAATGTAACTGGCTTTAGAGTAGGAAAATATAAAATATTCAAAATATTCTGCTAAATAACACTTACTGGTAAGAAAGCTCACAGAGCTCTGAATTGGTTATGCTGTTCTTTCCTCAGTGAACAAAGGAAGTCGGCCACACTCTTATCTCCTATCCTTGTCAGTGAGAAATAGCAGCTTAAATATTTCCACTTACCATGATGTAGAGACTCCTCTATCCTCTTACTATTGTCATTATTCTTACTTAAAAGCTGTGCCAATCTTTTTTCTCATGCACGATGTTGTTTCAAACACCCTACTTTTGACAAACTTTACCAGTGATACAAAAAAATTGAATTTTTTGATATTAGTAACTTATTGCTAGTTGTTTCCCTGATTTGATCGTATGACAAAAGGAATGACCTCTCATGTCACAGAACCGTTGAGAATACATTTATTAGCCTCCTTCCTTAGAAGTAAGTTAACTTCATTCTTTAAATTTGTATCATAAATCTTAAAGCGTTGCTCATAATATGTGTTTTTAAAAATCCATCCCTCCAATCATAGAGATAAGGAAGGGATTTTTTCCAACTGTATCCCATTTACCAGCCAATTGTATGGGTGTTCCTCTGTCCTCATTACACATGGGCCACTAGCCATGAGCACGGGCTGGATGACCAGTGGTGCCCATGGTGAGCGGCAGGCCAATGAAGCATGAGCCGTACTGGAGGCATCAGGGTGGGACATAAGGAGGATGGTTTTATGGAGCAGCCTGTCAGGCTCCAGGGAACAATGATATGCTGGAAAATGGCACTAAAGGACAACCCACAGAAAATTACCAGGGAAAGACAGACGGATGGGATGTCCAATAACCAAGAAGAAATCTGTAAAATTATTAGTGTGAGGGAATTGCTAGATAGAGTCCTTGGAAAAAAAAAAAATGGTGCATGAAAGACCTAAAGCAATAGCTAGAAATCACCGTGTCGAATGGCAGGCCAGTCCTTGAGAATCTTGATTAGTAGAGCCCAGCTGCCACAGAGCGTCAAGGTAAGCAAACTTTCAAATCTAAGTAATACCAATTTAACCAAGAGGCTAGAATCACACATCCTGCATTAGAGTTGGGAGTGACACTTTAGAGGCTTGGGGAAGGGAGTTTTGTTTTCTATTGTCATCAGGGCATTTTTACCCTGCTTTGTGTAGGTGAATTCACTGCTCAAATCATACACAGAGAAGTGGCAGACGATGGTATACACCCAGAACAGGAATTTTAAAAGATATTTATCCTTTCTAAGATATTTACACCTAGGCTCTGTGAAACTATTGTCAATACAGCTCTTCAGTTGATCAGGTTTTCAACTGAAACTTAAAAGCATGTTATTTTCCCCGAGGACCTTTGGCAGTTAAAGTATCCCGGTGTGGCCACACCACTGGCCGGAATAGGCATGCTCAGAAATCAAGATAGAAAGCCCTGAAACAACATAAGGAAAGCCAACAAACATAGGCAGATTGCGGACAGGAAAAGACACCAGGTCAATGTTCTCACTGCTTGTCCATATCAGAACTATGGTCTGGATTATATCAGAGCAATTTATCTGGCTTAAGGAGTGTATTAGTTTGTTAGGGCTGCAGGACAATGTACAATAAACTGGGTAGCTCCAACCATAGACACTATCTCATGGTTCTGGTGATGAGATGTAGAGATCAAGGTGTCAGCAGGGTTGTTTCCTTCTGGGGACTTTGAAGGAGAACCTAGTCCATTCCTAGCTTCTAGCATTTGCTGGCCATGTTGGACATTCCTTCGCTTGTAGATACATCACTCCTGTGTATGCCTTCATCTTCGAAGTAAGTCCTCTGTGCGCACGTCTCTGTGTACAGATTTCCCCTTTTATAAGGACACCGATCACACTGGAGTTGGGCCTAATCTAAAGATCTCATTTTAACTTGGAAACATGTAAATAATATGCTATTTCCAAATAAAGTCACATTCTGAGATATTGGGGGAGAGGAGTTGAGCATATCTTTTTGTGGGGGGTACACAGATCAACTCAACTTTTGTGGGGGGTACACAGATCAACTTGGTGCAACAGACCAAGGAGTGAGTCAAGCAATAAAATTTATTGCATGTCTCTTAGAGATCATTTCCACTGTCTGTGTTTTAATGGTGATAAAATTGAGGTCATGAAGAGAGAAAAAAATTGTCCAAGAAGGATTTTTAGAATAGCACTAGATGGGGGGCACCTGGGTGGCTCAGTCGGTTAAGCGACTGCCTTCGGCTCAGGTCATGATCCTGGAGTCCCGGGATGGAGTCCTGCATCTGCTTCTCCCTCTGACCCTGCATCTGCTTCTCCCTCTGACCCTCCTCCCTCTCATGCTCTCTGTTTCTCATTCTCTCTCTCTCAAATAAATAAATAAAATCTTTAAAAAAAAAAAGAATAGCACTAGTTGGGTCTTGGCTAGAAACAGGTCTTCTTGATGTGCAGTACAGTGCTTTTAAAGCTTTGCTGTAAAGGCCACTAAACTTTACTTATCCTTTAGATTAGTGCCTCTAAATCACTGGGTTATGTAGTAGCTTTGAGTCTATGAAGAAAGCTTGTACCCTCTCCTCAGAAGATGGCAATGAGCAGAAATGAGCTCAACGTTGCCCAATTTCAAGAACCTCTTTGTACTCTGTCTCTAAAATCCTTTCTCTAAATGTTTTCTTGAGTCAGATAATCTTAAATATGTTTTGGTGCCATGTAAAAGAGTTTCAAACGGTCTAAAATAGCAAGGATATTATGTTGCCTTTAGGCTATGAAAAAATGCACATTCACCAGGGTGGAAATTCCCACTTCTGGATTTCTCACCTAATCCAGGGGTAGTCTGGGAAGGAAAGAGGCTTTTTTTTAGGAACATGATTTCAGTCACTAATCACCTCCCTCAACTTTAAGGGTCAGGGAGACAGCTTGTGTATGGTTCTGCATTGATGCACTGTAGAAATACTAATAGAGAGTTCACAAACTAAAGAAGAGCCAAAAATAAGATTTTCTATGTTGGTTTGCACACAGTGGATTATGTTGTCCAAAGTCCATTACTATTTAAATGAGATTCACATTATCTAAGTGTTAAACTATATATAAACTTATGTTTCAAAGTAGGAAAGAATACCATGAGAGTCACTCAGAGACATGGGTGTTACATCTGGGGTTTTATTAAAATTTAATGTTTCTGGCTGCCTTGCTCTGGCTTTGAGCATTGGTGCCATCCTGATGTGATAGTTCTCATCTGCCTTGTTCCTCAGCAGGAGCTTTCTGCTTTGGAAGCCTGGGGTATACAATGTAGGGCCTCCTGAAAGCTGCGTGCTGGGCCAGGATGCCTTCCAAATCCTAGCATGTCAATATGCTCTCGCAAACATCCCTGCTCCGCAGCTTACATTATTATCAAATAGCGACAATGATACTAAAAAGTGTTCTGAGCAAGGTGTTCCCTTTTTAGTGTCTTCCCTTTTCCAAATCTCTTCTTCCAATGAATAAAAAAGAGAACTCCATTCCCTGGTGCCACCTGTGACCTCTCTTCCTTAGAATAAATTTCTCATGCAATCAAGAGTTCCTGCAAGCTCCTGGGCTCTTTTTGAATGGAAATTAGGCAAAATGTATTTTGATTCTTCTTTAGATCTGTAGGTAGTGGTGAGTGTTGGATGTAAAACTCCCTGATAAATTTTCAATCCTCATTTCATATCTTTTTATAACACAACCTCTGACACTTTTAAATTCAGAATATTGGCATAATTCTGCTGGTGAAACATATGCTTTGAGCATGAATTTGGATGTCTATGCCTTAGGGAATACTTTTAAACCTATCAGAGATTAAATTTAAATACAGGTACTGGCAAGATTGCAATTACCATTTGAACTCAGACAAGGAGGCTAATTTGGCAGCCAACTGGGGACAGAAAAAAATTGTTCTAAACAATCAAATTTAAACAAGTAGTTTAAATAAGTAGTTCCTATCCTTAAGTGTACTCCTGAAGGTGTTTATAATTTGAATCACTCTGACTTTGCACTTTTATCCTTCAGTCTAACCAGCCATCCTCCCTAGAGCAACCACACATATACTGTGCATGGAGTGCACTCTGCCCTTGGAAAGAGCGAACATGCAGAGGGCCTGTGGCCAGAGCATACGTGTTCACCCACAACCTCTGCAGCAAGCAGCCTGGGAAACCAGGTCGTCACTGCTGTAGCACTCAGCCCAGAGCCCTCGGACTGTGGTCATGAATGGC
>NW_023270320.1:31420466-31533623 GCF_011800145.1 Mirounga leonina | reverse complement strand
AAAGAAAGAAAGAAAGAAAGAAAGAAAGAAAGAAAGAAAGAAAGAAAAAAGGAGAAAAAAATTTGACTAATATCACTTACAAATATTGACAAAATTCCATATGTAATGTAAATAAATAGTATCTAGTGCCACAGTAAGAAAATGATATGTGAAGAACAAGTAAAAATCATTTTAAGAATTCAAAGTTGTTTCAGGATTAGGGCCTCTATTTATATAATATAACTGTATTAATATAACATACTACACTAAATAAGGAAAATCACATAAATATCTCTATAGATGTTTAAAAAAAAAGCCTTCAAAGAACCTCAATACTCATTTCCAATTAAAAAAAAATACATGAGAATGAGAATTAAAAGAGACTTTCTATTATATGCACAATTATCTTAATCCTAAACACACTACCTTACTTTTGGGGAAAACCAGGGGCATTTATAGTAATATCAGAAATAAGACAAGGAGTCCAATAACTCCACTGTTGTTCAATTAAGTAGGAAAACCAATTGGAGTAAGAAGACACTAAATAAAATGTTCTCTACATGTAGATTATCCAATCAGGCATCTGAAAATCCCAAAGAAACAATGACTAACTCAAACAGTAGAAGAACTCAACAAAAAAAGTAAAGAGACCAAATGTGGAAGTGAATATCCCTAGTGAATTACCAGCCTAAATAGAGAAGAGGCTCTAATGAGAGAATATTCACACATGACTGAGCTGTACATCCCCCCTTGAGCTCAGCTATACCACCACAAAAATGCAACATGCACTTCTATCTTCTTGCAATTCATGAGGGAAAATCAGAACAAAATATATACATTTTCAAAAAATAATCTGAAATAACAATGTCTACAAATGTTCTTTGGATAGACAGACATTTTGTGAAACTAGATATTTTATGTTAAAATTCCCTGTAAATGCCCAAACAATATTGAAAAAAAAAAGAAAATTCAATAGATACATTTTTAATATTCAACATTGTAATTTTTAATTCAGAGGTTTTATAAGCTTTCTCATTAGCTACTAGGAAATCAATAGCCTTCATATACATAAATAAGAGTAGATATATTGAGACGATTAAAAAGAACCAATTAAAATAACAAAAAGGATAAGAAATAAGAAACTAAAAGTAAGTTTAACAGAAAGTATGCAAATTTACTATATGAGAATTTTAAAACATTTTACACAATATTAAAGTAGACTTGGATAAATAGAAAGATATTTCTGTTTTTAGATAATTCAATATAGTAGGTAACTCAGTTCTCCCTAAATTAATTCATAAATTAAATGTAATCCCAATATAAGTACAAACATGCATCTTAATAGAACTAGAAAATTCGATGTAAAACTTCATCTGGAAATCTTAATATTCAATGGAATTCTGATCCATTATGCAGTAAGTAAAGAAATCCAATTTAAATCACTATATCTTTAAAAATATTAACTCTAAAACCTTAAGTTGCCCACATTTCTTAATGTATATTTCTAAAATGAAAACAGAATGTGAGGAAATAAAATAGCATCCTTCACTCGTTTTAGAATATTTAACCCAAAAAATTAATCAAAACAATTCTTCTTGAGTTAATATCAGACTAGCTTGTGTTGAGGGAGAGGGAGATGCCAACAGATGTGTTCTTCCATATTTAATACTAGAAACACAGAAACAAATTTACTGACAACTTCCAGCTGGTATAGAGATTTGTCCTATAACATGGGACTTGTAGTTCTGTTCTTTGCTGTTTTTGTTGGCCATTCCTACTTTAGTTTTTCTTGCTACATTTGCTCTTGCTTTTATTATTCTTAAGGATATTTTGTTTTCATTCTATCTAACTATAATTTGTGAGGAAACGTCAGTACCTTTCCAGAAAAGAGTCATATCTATCTGTGTTCTCAGGTCACATAGAAAGTTTATGGAAACCAAATACTCATCTATGTTAAAAGTCAGCTGTACATGCCAAATAAGACTGGAAAAAAATCAAAGAACAAAATTTTAAATATTTGAGTTGTTTAGTTTTAAATTCAGGAGTTTTGTTAACTTTCTCAGTTGCTAATAAAATGAGAAAATAAATATATTTGATTAACATTTTATTTTCTCATAGCAAGTAAAATTTACCTCTTTTAAATTATTTAATTTTTAAAAAATGCATAAATTGTGTGAACAAGACGGGTACACTGTATTCCTGTAACTATTCACCATAAAATGCCAGGGACAGAGTGACAGAATTAAGTTAGGATGTGATGTTGCATAGACACTAGAACTGCTTGATTCTAGTTATGCACAACCGGGCAAATCTGTATAATGTATTTTCCTATGTTTTTATTTTATAACAAGGAGATCTGTCTAGAATTCTTTATATGAGATACTTGTTTTTAAAGAAGCATGTCAAAAGTAATCCAAAATCATCACAGTAATTAAGAGCATAACTCTAAAATGAATGATGGAAAAGTAACTTTTTATTTTATTTCCGCAGCTGAGGAATTATGCTCATGCATGCACACAAGGCATGTATACACCTTTTTTTTTTGGCCAAACAGGAAGCAGGAGTGCCTGCTATTAGCATTTCACATACCTGAATGGCCATCAGCAAGAGATAAAAGGTCAGGTTTTTTCACCAGTACCTATGAATGGCTTTTCTAGTTACCTTTCTGTGACACACACACTCACACACACACATTTCTTTTCACTACTATACGTGAAATGTCTCCAATTGCTTATGTGAATATTATTCAATTTATTCATTTACTAGGAAAACCTATCCAAAAGTCTACATATGAAGCTAAACATTTTTTTTTAAAGATTTTATTTATTTATTTGACAGAGACAGAGACAGCGAGAGCAGGAATACAAGCAGGGGGAATGGGAGAGGGAGAAGCAGGCTCCCCGCTGAGCAGGGAGCCTGATGTGGGACTCGATCCCAGGACTCTGGGATCAAGACCCAAGCCGAAGGCAGCCGCTTAACGACTGAGCCACCCAGGCACCCTGAAGCTAAACATTTTAACTACAAACTTCAATTTGCTTCTCTTTGCTTGGTGATCCTTATTTGGAATTTGAATAATTCTAATAGTAAACTCTGTGCTATGCTCCTCATTCTTCCCAAACAAGTTCTATTTACCTCTTTACCTTGTTGTTAATTCTCCAATTGTAAGATGAGCACGTAATTTATCATCTACAACGGGACACTTCTTTTTTTAAAGATTTCATTTATTTCTTTTAGAGAGAGAGAGAGACAGCACGAGTGGGAAGGGCAGAGGGAGAGGGAGACAAGCAGACTCCATGCTGAACACAGAGCCTGACGGGGGGCTCAATCCCACGACCCTGAGATCATGAGCTGAGGCAAAACCAAGAGTTGGAGGCTCAACAAACTGCACCACCCAGCGCCCCTACACCAGGATACTTTTAATAATAGTACCATTAATAATTAAATCAGGACAATGGCATAAAACCAGGAATGTCACTGGCAAATCCAGGAAATAGTCAATCACCATAAGCCCACAAATGTATACTATTGAATTAAGGATCAAGAAGAGCAAGATGATGAGAAATATTGAGGAAGTGGCAGGAGAGGAAGCAGGCTTGGCATATAGGTAGTTTATATGTTCCATAGGTCTTTGTGGCTGTAATATCAAATTGTGAATGATATTATCCAACCCTTTGTAAATCAAGCTAGGCATCAGCTCCGGTCGATGCACAAAGAACAGTTTTACAACACCTTCATAATAAACTTGAGCGAAGTATGTAACAATTTTGCTGAAAGAAATGATTACACCTGTCTCACTAATCGTCACTGCCATCTGGCAATATTGAACTTAATACAAATTCATGCCACAGAGAATTTTTGCTGATTTAATTTTACTAAGTTCTCTTTTACAGAATTCTTAGAAGACTTCATTTTACCATATCCAATAATCCTAGCAGATCTTTCCATCTCTCTCTCTCTCCCTCTCTCTCCCCCTCTTCCTCTCTCCCTGTCTCTTTTACTCCCTCTCTCCCCACCCCCTTGATTTAGGTTGCATCTGCTCAAATCAACTGAAATGAAATTTTGAAGGCATTGACTCCTGAACTATCCATAAGATGAAAGCAAATGGGAAAGAATAATAGTTTGGGTTTATCAGAGTCAGGATGGGCTATATTGACAAAATGCATCACATAATTTGGTTCAAACAATAGAAAGTAGTTCTGACTAATTTAAACAAAAACTATTTATTTTAAGGATTCTGATTACACATAGTAATTATGGAAGAGAAAAACACAAAATCAAATCCAAGAAAGATTAAGAAAGAGCTAAGCCAGATCCAGTAACCTCAGCAAGCTTAAAAATCCTCCTAGAAAAATTTGCCATCAGATGACTCCATTCAAAGCAACTTCAGTCCCTGGATTTATATATTCATGGGATCTAGGACTTAACTGACCTCATATGGCTCATGTGCCCATCCATTTTGAACTTTTTTTGTGTGTAATATTATGAGTGGTAGCCCACAAGAGCCAAATCCATTGGGGGAGAATTAATTTCCCAGAAAAAAAATGTGTATTTGTTAACTGAAGGATGAAAGCATCGTGGGCAGACAAAATATATTTATACTACACTATGGAAGAGAATTCTGTACATGGAAGACCAGAAAATTGATGAAGACTTTAGACAATCTTATTTGGGTTAAATATAGGTAACTGAACACAAGAAAATGTTATTTATGGATCACTTTATAAAACTCAAATCAATTCTCTCATCACTAACATATATGACTAAGTTTACATGCAGAACACCACAGATGCCAAAGACAGTTTTGCCTATAAAGTTCCTTTTGTATGAAGGCTCATATCTGAATTGATATTTTTGCTAAGGTAAATACATTTTTAGGTAAATTTAGATTTAAGCATCACTTTTAAAAATCACCAGTGGTCAAACTGAGATTTTCATATTTAAAAGGAAAACATTTTGAATTTTGTGTTAATTCATTTTATGGTAACATGGAGAAGTTCCTTGACATATATTTCTTTTCATCTTTAACAAATGTTTCTCTTTTTCTCTAAAGCTTTACACCCAAGAGCAACCCTTCTAAATTCTGGTCAGGTAGTTTTGGGATATGGATGAGACACCCGTGTTTAATTTTACTATTCTGGGGAATATTACAAACATTGCCATATAACCCATTGTTACCAAATGAGTTTTGTTGTTGTTGTTAAAAGTTAACTAGTCAACCACATCTCTGCTTTCCTTGTATCCATGTCTTCAGATGATAAAGTATAAAAGAAATTAAAATGAGAAAAAAAATTAGTTCTCCTGGGGATAAGATTTAGAAGTAAAATTCACTTTAAACAAAAAGTAAGATTGTTTTCTTTGTGGAAGATTTATTAATAATGCTTCATAAATTTTCATGTTTGTATTTGTTTACATATGCAACTTACTGATCTGAAGTTTAAAAAAATGCTCTGATTCACATTGTTTATAGTAACTATTTAAAGAGTTGTCAAATTTATAAGAAAAATACATGGGAGGATGCCAGACTTTTTATTTTGCCTTCAGAAAGTATTCTTGACTTTTATCTTAGTGGTATATAAAATAAGTGATAAATTCTACACATAAACTTCGTATTTTAAATCTATTAAAATATCTAAAATTTAATCTCCCACGTTCCTAACTTTTGAGGAAAAAAACATAACTAGGGATGATTGGATAAGTCATAGACACAAAATTATAAAATGTATAAAGATTTTAATATATTTATAATAATACAAATATGTGCTATGTGTATATATTATTTTTCACTTTAATGTATATAATACATATCCATATTTATTTCTATTTATATAGTATAACAATAGGTGTATAGTCTTTAATAAATTTAAATATAGATGAATGAAACACATAGATGAATTTTTGGTTTACTAATAATCTTACAAAACAATTTATTGGACAGAAATATTAGATAATTGTGTTATCATATAAGTGATGGTATTATTAAAAATACCATTAAACAGAAACCAAAAAAAATGACTGATGCAATTATTATTTTTCAGAGAAGAAAGTGATATTCTATAGGATGATAGAATTACTAATTACAAAAGTTATAATAATAGGTATGATGTGCAAATATATTTGTCAACTTGCTACTTTCATTTTAAATATTGACATCACTTTTAATAGAGGGCTCTTATATATAAAATTAACACTAATTCTAATAACATTGTATTTATTAAAGAAATATTTGCAATAGAATATTTCTCAAATTTAGGATTTGTAAATATTCAATAATTTTACCCAGGTATTATAAGTATCATTATCACATTGAATGTATTTCCAATGATACACATATATAAGAGTAGTTAATAGAGAACCAGTGAAGAAAGTGAATCTTGATTAATTTCTAACTCTAACGTTTACTAAATCTGTTACGTTAAACGAGTTGTATGACTTTTTAGTTTTTGTTCTTCTCCAGTTTCTTTGGAGCTATAAAATGGGAATCATAATACATAATGAAAGTGGTTGTTCTGAGGATTAAATGTGATGAAAAGGTTGAAGCTCTATGTCCAAAGGCTTGCATCGAGTAAATCCTTCGCACTTGAGAGTTATTATTATATTATTAATATGATTTTTCAAAACTAAGCAAATCTCTAAGATACAATTATTTACACATACTGCCTTTACCTCATGAATTGTTAACTAGGATTGATTGAAATGAGTCAGCACATTGATCCTTATTTCAAGGATTATAAACAAAAAAGATTTATTCTTCATGGAAGAATATACACAGAGCAATACACCATGTGGGGGTACTGCACCACATTAAGGTTATACAAAAGACCCTACATTTTCAGTCCGTGACCCAGACTCCTATCAGGAATGTGAAGGAAGAGTAAAAACTGGTAAGAGAAGAGCATGCTCTCATGGTCTGTACTACAGAATAGTATGTTTCAGAAAAGGACTGAAGGAATTGAAGACAAAAAGCTTCAGGAGCTGCTGTTTTCATCTAACTGGGAGGCTTCTTTTACTCTTGAGTATTTTGAGGGATCATATCAGGACCCTGATGGGAAAGAGAGTAGGTTACGAGTGATCTCCCATTTTCATGACAAGCTGTTTTGTTTTGTTTTGTTTTGTTTTCCTCTACTCATTAGGTACAGAGATGGGGAAAAAATCATGTCAGAAGTCATTGTTGGGAATTAAGTGAATGCATTTAGCTGGAGTATCCCATGGATTTAGTTTCCTGGGAAATTTTGTTGGGTGATTGTGGCAAGAACATAAGAATCCTAGGCAGTTAGGAACAAAGGTCGTTGTCTCTGCAAGTAAACTGTTCAAGATTAATACAATATAAATCACAGTAAATATATATGATTAAGCTCTTAAGTATTTTGCTCATTAAGAGATGGCCGTATACTTATTTCATTGACTGCTGTGGATAAATGGAATGTCCAAAATGACCAAATTACGACTGTGCCCTATTGCTTGCGGGTTCTGTGAATATAGCCTCGGCTTCAATTCTAAGAGAGAATTGAAAACCCCCCTACCAAATATGTTCAGGCTACTTGTTTTTCTAACTGTGCAATCTTGGTCACACGATTTCAGTACTATCTGCCTCACTTTCCTGAAAAATTAAGGCAACCACTCCCACACAGTATTGATGTAAATACTGAGCGAGAAAAATATTTGCAGAGACATACTGGGTCTTCAATATGTGATTTTGTCTTTCCTACTTCCTCTCCCTTCCTCTCAAAACAGAAATGGCATATCTCATAAGGCAGAAAAATTTTCTGACACAGCTATAAATATTTATATTTGTTCTTCATTACCATTTCATTACAAAATTATTGTTGAGCAACTTCTATACAAACACTTGGGGATGCAATGATGAACAAAACCTACAAGGGCTCGTTGTCATGGAGATTACATATGAAACACTCCACAGACACTCTGGTTTATACTTTTATCTTTATAATTGATATTATTTGGATTTCTTTTCCTTTTAACAGAACATCCCTATTCCCACAAAAGCTATACATCATATAACTAAATTCAAGTGGGGTTTTGTACATTTTGATCTTTTGAGCCATTTGTGAATTAATATCATTTGTTTTTGTCAGTAGTACCAAATACAGACCCAGAACATATAAAGATTATAAGCCAAAATGCTAAATTTTGATCTCTAATTTTAGCTGCAAGGTTTATTAAACATAAAATAACGAAGTAAAATGTTTTAGAATATACTCTGGGGCAGATTTGAAAGCTTAGGCAATGCTTCTGAGGTTAATTGCACATTGAACTCATTAAATTATCTTAATTTCTTATTTTCATACAGAACTGTTGATAAATATGATGACCTAAAGATGTTTGATGCTGGTCAAAGTATTCCAAGACAAATAAATAAGTAACTATAACAATACTTTATATTGTTTTCTTTATAATGTCATTTAAAAGGTAAAATAGATTGTAATTAAATCCGATATGGTCTACCTGTTTATATTTACACATACACATTGGGCTTTTCACGCGTAAGCCTTGTCAGCTTTGAAATGCCTGGAATATGATTTGCAGAGTTAATCACTTCATCACTCAGCAAACAATGGACCTCCTAAAATTGTACTTGTGCTCACAGTAAACATAGCTTAATTATATATTTGGCACAGAGAACCAATGAATTGCTCTTAGAAAATGAAATGGATTATAAATTATTAAGTCTACGTCTCAGGGAGCCATGTCTATAAAATGATATGAATGTTATTAATGCTAAAGCTCTTTGATAATAAAATGTAATCGATATAACTTTTATATATCTTCATACATATCTTATTGTCATGAATTCCGGTAGAGATCTGTGAAGAACAGCTTGCGAGTGGGTATAAAGTCCACCATCTGGCTGCCAGGGATTCTGAACTGCCCTCCAGTCCACATTCAGCTTTTGGCAATATGTAAAAAGATTCAGTCAATTCTTTGTAGCAACTGATATATTCGACATATTCTCAGCATCCCTTGTCTATGTTCCCCCAACCACCCCCGACAGTATGCCAATGCTCTCATCCCATCATTTATTTTTTGTAATATATAAGAAGCCTTTTTTTCCTTTTATTTATTTATTTATTTATTCTTATGTTAATCTCCATACATTACATCATTAGTTTTATTTATTTATTTTTATTTTTTTTAAAGACTTTATTTATTTATTTGAGAGAGATAATGAGAGAGAGAGAGAGAGAGCACATGAGAGGGGGGAGGGTCAGAGGGAGAAGCAGACTCCCTGCCGAGCAGGGAGCCCGATGCGGGACTCGATCCAGGGACTCCAGGATCATGACCTGAGCCGAAGGCAGTCGCTTAACCAACTGAGCCACCCAGGCGCCCCATCATTAGTTTTAGATGAAGTGTTCCATGATTCATTGTTTGTGCACAACACCCAGTGCTCCATGCAGAACGTGCCCTCCTCAATACCCACCACCAGGCTAACCCATCCTCCCACCCCCCTCCCCTCTAGAACCCTGTTTGTTTTTCAGAGTCCATCGTCTCTCATGGTTCATCTACCCCTCCGATTTCCCCCTATAAGAAGCCTTTTTAAAATTCTTTTTATACATTTTGAATTTAAAGCCTCTTATGTCTGCATGTGAAATTCATTTTTAAAAAGTATAAGGTCCACATGATTTTAATACAAACATTTCTGTCGATTATAGACAAACACATAAATCAAACTAGAATATTTCCCTTGATATTTCATCACTTTGCAAAAATTCATACATTTAGTGATGCATTGATTAAAAATTGCTACAGCAGGGCACCTACGTGGCTCAGTTGGTTAAGTGTCTGCCTTTGGCTCAGGTCATGATCCCAGGGTCCTGGGATCGAGTCCAGCATTGGGCTCCCTGCTCAGTAGGGAGTCTGCTTCTCCCTCTGCCCCTCCCACTGCTCATGCTCTCTCTCTCACAAAAATAAATAAAATCTTTAAAAAAATTGCTACAACAAAAGCTATAGCTAAACCAAACTTGTTAATATATTTTATATTTTTTGTTTTTGATTTTTTTAATTTAAATTCAATTAATTAACATATAGTGTATTATTAGTTTCAGAGGTAGAATTCAATGAGTCATCAGTCTTATATAATACCCAGTGTCCATTACATCATGTGCTCTCATTAATGTTCATCACCCAGTTACCCCATCCCCCCACCATACTCGACTTGCCCTATCTACTTTATGCTATTTGGTTGTCTGTAACTTCAACTTTCTGATGGATTTTTTTTTAAGTTGTTTTTGTTTTATTTTGTTTTGTTTCCCCAGCTTTTTCTTATTCTTAGGTTGGAGTTGTTTTCTTTACGGCTTCTACATCTTAGGTATAAACAGAACATGCAACACTCTTTAGCTGGCCTTTTTGCTAGTCAACTTTATATATAATTACTTGAGATTTAGTTTAAGATAGGATTATGACTAAACTAGAGGAGAAACCAACATCTTCCAGGGAAGAAGAGAATGACTATTGGACATCAAATATTCCCTTTTGAGAAGGAGTGAAATTTTGTTTTTAAGGTGAATTTTTCATTATTTTGTTATAGCATGTTACTTTTGCCTTTTTTAGTAGAAGGGTGTCTTTGGATACTGAGTAACCAAAGGGTGGTCTGTGTTATCTCTGGTCAGATGGCATTCAGTCTTTATTTTCACTTGATTTGGTACCCATTTGTGAATGGTGGTGGTGGAAATATAGAAATGAAAATTTCAAGAGTCTATTATAGCTAAGATTCTGTGAGTGAATTATTTCAATTGGAAATATTTAATAACACTTAGGAAGTACAAGAGAGTGGAAATACTTTCCTAATTTTTTTTTAAAGATTTTATTTTTTATTTACTTATTTGAGACAGAGAGAATGAGCGAGAGAGCATATGAGAGGGGGGAGGGTCAGAGGGAGAAGCAGACTCCCTGCCGAGCAGGGAGCCCGATGCGGGACTTGATCCCGGGACTCCAGGATCATGACCTGAGCCGAAGGCAGTCACTCAACCAACTGAGCCACCCAGGCGCCCACTTTCCTAATTTTGAAGGCATGCGAGACAATACTTGCCCAGTTTCTGTATTGCATGGCTGAGTAACCTGCTTTTTAAACTTAGAGAAGCAGTTGTAGTGATAGTGAAGGTGGAAAATATTTGTCATCTCTGCTGCAAAGATGTCTTTTAGATTTCAAAAATCGAACTGTGGGCACCTGACTCCAGATCATTCAGAAAGGTGATTTAAAAAATCCAATAATTTGTAATCACTTATTTCCTGGATTAAATTCTCTTCTGCTGGAATATGCAGAATGGGTTCTGACTTCTTTATAGCATACTAACTGACAAAGGCTCAGCATGTTTTATGGAAAATAATATAATAAAACAGTACGTTGTAGGAATAAAAACATTATTTTAAAAACATATTTGAGTGTTGTCAGCAAAATGGCAGAAAAGGAAGCTCTGGGCCCTCATTCCTCCATGGAAACATTGATTTAATAACAATATACAGACAACATTGCCTTTGTGAGAACTCCTGAAACCAGTTAAGATTATCAAGAGATTTCTCAGGGGTATCTTGCAGGCCAGAGGGAGTGAGATAATATATTCAAAGTACCAAAAAGAAAACAGCCAACCAATAATACTATATCTGGCAAAACAATCTCTCAAAATTGAAGGAAAAATTAAGACTTTCCCAGAAAATGAAAGCTGAGGTAGTTTATAACAAAACCTGCCCTACAACAAATGCTAAAGGGATTCCTTCATCTGAAATGAAAGGATGGTAGACAATAACAGGAAACCAAATGAAAATATAAAACTTTCTGGCATAGGTAAATATATAGAGAAATACAGAATTTTGCGGTATTGTAATATTACACTTCTATAATTATAATAATAAAGAAAACACTATTAATTCTGGCATAGACTTAAAAGAAAAAAGCATAAAAAAACTATAAATGTATGTTAATGGTATACAGGGTAAAAAGATGTAATATATGACATCAATAACATAAAGTCAGGGAGTAGAGATGTAAAACAGTAGTTTTTGTATGCAATTTAAGTTAAATAATTTTCAATTTACAATTGTTATAGCTTCATATAATCCCCATGCAAGCACAAAGAAAATACTTTTTGAAAATATACAAAAGGAAATAAGAAATCAAAGCAAGTCAATAAACACACACACACACACGAGGAAGGTTGTAAAAGAGGAAAAGATCAAATATCTACAATATATGCAGAAAAGAATGAACAAAAATGGCAATACAGTAAGTCTTTCCTACCACTATTTATTTTTTTTTAAGATTTTATTTATTTGAGAGGGACAGAGTGCATGAGCAGGAAGGAGGGGCAGAGGGTGAGGGACAAGCAGACTCCCCACTGAGCAGGGAGTCCAACAGGGGCTCACAAGACCTTGAGATCATGACATGAGCCGAAGTCAGATGCTTAACTAACTGAACCACCCAGGTGGCCCCTACCACAACTTTGAATGTAAATGGATTAACTACCCCAATTTAAAGTCAAATATTGACTGAATGGTTAAAAAGGAAAAAAGACCCAACTATACGTGCAAAAAGAAACTCACTTTCAATGTAAGAACATGCATAGGTTGAAAGCAAAAGGATGGAGACAGGAATTACATGCAAATAACCAAAAGAGAACAGAGGTAGCCATACTTGGATTAAATAGACTTTAAGTCAAAAACTGTCATATGAAGCAATAAAAGACATTCACCATAAAAGGGTCTGTTTGCCAAGGATATATAACAACTGTAAATATAAATCCACCTAACATCAGAGCTCCCAAATATATGAAGCAAAGATTGACAGGACTGAAGATAGTAGTAGTAATAGACAGCAACACAATAATAGTACAAAATTTCAATACCACAATTTCAATAATGGTAGAACAACAAGATAGAAGAGCAATAAGAAAACAGAAGACTTGAACAACACTGTAGACCAATTGGCCTAATAGACATACACAGAATACTCCATCCAAAAACAACGGAATGCATGGTTTTCTGAAGTGCAGATGGAACACTCGCCAGGATAGGCCATGTGATAGACTGTAAAAACAATCTTAACAAATCTGAGATGACTGAAATCTTACAGAATTTCTTTTTCAGCCCCAATGAAAGAAACTAGCAATGTATAGCAGAATTAAAAACTGGAAAATCCACAAATATGTTGAAATTAAACACCATACACTTAAGCAACCCATGGTCAAAGAATAAATTACAAGATTAGAAAACATATGAAAATAAATAAAAATGAAAACATAACACCAAACTCAGGAGATTCAGCCAAGGAAGTACTAAGGTGGAAGTGTATAGCAGTAAGCACAATCAAAAAGTAGAAAGATCTCAAATAAATAACCTAACTTTGCACCTTAAGAAATTATAGAAAGAACAAGTTAAACCCAAAATTAACAACAAGAAGGAGATAATAAAGACTAGAGAAGAGATAAACAAAATAGAGAATAGAAAAACAATAAAAGCAATGAAACTAGGAATTATTTTTTGAATGGATCAAGAAAATTGACAAACCCTTACATAAACTGAGAAAAAGAGAGAAAATTCAAATAACTAAAATCAGAAATGAAAGATAGGATATTTCTACTGATGCCACAGAGATAAAAAGGATTATAAGAGAATACTATAATTTTTTTATATACAAAAAAAATGGACAAACTGGAAGAAATGGATAAATTTTGAAAACCACATAACGTACCAAGGCTAAATTATGAAGAAAAAAAAAAAAAAAAAAAACTGAACAGGCCTATAACTAGGATGGAGATTAAAGCTGTAATCAATCTCCCAATAAAGAAAATCCTAGGACCAGATGATTTCACCGAAGAATTCTGCCAAAAATTTAAAGAAGAATTAACACCAGTCCTCTTCAAATTTCCAAAAATATTGAAGTGGAGGAAGTAAATCCAAATGTATTCTATGAACCCAACATCACCCTGATAGCAAAGACAGAAAAAGATACTACAAGAAAACTACAAACCAATATCCCTGATGAATATTGGTGAAAAAAATCCTCAGCAAAATATTAGCAAACCATATTCAACAGTGTATTAAAAAGATTATACACCATGACTATGTAGGATTTATTCCTTTAATACAAGTGTGTCTCAACATACAAAAATCAATCAACATAATACGCCACATTAACAGAGTGAAGAACACAACCACATGATCACCTCAATTGATGTGGTAAAAGCATTTAACAACTTCAATACCCTTTTATGATTAAAAAAAGAAAACCTCAGCAAACTAGAAATAGAAGGAAACTACCTCCACATAATAAAAATCATATTTGAAAAAACCTACAGCAAATATCACACCTAACTGTGAAAATTTGAAATCTTTTCTTCTGAAATCAGGAGCATGATAAGGATGTCTACTTTCACCATTTCTATTCAGCATAGTACTAGAACTCCTAGCCAGAGCAATTAAGCCTGGGAAAGAAATATAAGGTAACCAAATTGGAAAGGAAGAGGTAAACTCATCTCTGCATATGGTATAACCTTATATGTAAAAAACAATAAGGATTACACACACACACACACACACACACAAAACCCTTATTAGAAATAATAAACAAATTAAGCAAACTTAGCGAATACAAAATCAACACTCAAAAATCAGTTGTTTCAATCACTAACAATGAACAATCCAAACATGAGATTAATAAAACAATACCATCAAAAAGAATACAATACTCTATAATAAATATAATCAAGAAAGTAAAAGACTTGTACATTGAAAACTATAAAACACTCCTGGAAGAAATTAAAGACACAAATAAGTGGAAAAACATTCCATCTTAATGGATTGAAAGACTTAGTACTATTAAAATGTCTGTTCTACCTGAAGCAATCTACAGATTCAGTGCAATCCTATTAAAAGCTTGAGGACATTTTTTACAGAAAGGAAAAAAAAATCCTAAAATTTTTATAGAATCTCAAAGGACCCTGAATACCCAAAATAATCTTTAAAGGGAAGAACAAAGTTGAAGCCTTCATACTTCTGGATTTCAATACAAACCTATAGTAATTAAAACAGTGTGGTAGTGGCATAAAGACAGACACATAGAACAGTGGAAAATAACAGATAATTCAGGAATAAACCCTCATAGATTTGGTCAAATGATCTTTTATATGGGTGCCAAAACCACACAATGGGAAAAGGACATTCTCGTTAATAAGTGATGTTGGAAAAACTATGTATCCACATTGAAAAGAACAAGTTGGATCCTTACCTTACACCATACAAAAAATTAACTCAAATGGATTAAAGACCTAAACATTAAGACCTAAATCTATAAAACACCTAGAAAAAAAGCATAGGGAAAAAGCTTCATGACATTCAAGTTGATAATGATTTCTTAGAACTGGTACCAAAAGCTCAGGCAATAAAAGCAAAAATATACAAATAGGACTACAAATAAAACATCAAAAACTTTTGTGTATCAAAAGAAACAATCAACAGAGTGAAAAGGTATTCTACATAATGGGAGAAGACATTTGTAAATCATATATCTGATAGGGAATTAATATCAAAAATATACAAGGTACTCACACAATTCAACAAGAAAATAACCAAGTTAAAAAATGGGCAAAGAACTTGAATAAACATTTCCCCCAAAAGATATACAAATGGTTTACAAGCATTTTAAATGAAACTCAGCATCACTAATCATTAGAAAAAATACAAATCAAAACACAATGTTACCTCATACTCATTAGAATGACCACTATTAAAAAACCAGACAGGGGCGCCTAGGTGGCTCAGTCATTCGGCGTCTGCCTTCGGCTCAGGTCATGATCCCAGGGTCCTGGGATCAAGCCCCACATTGGGCTCCCTGCTCTGCGGGAAGCCTGCTTCTCCCTCTCCCACTCCCCCTGCTTGTGTTCCCTCTCTCACTGTGTCTCTCTCTGTCAAATAAATAAATAAAATCTTAAAAAAAAAAAATAAAACAAACAGAAAATCACAAGTGTTGACAAAGATGTAGAGAAATTAGAACCCTTGTACACTGTTAGTCAAAATGTCAAATGGTGCAGCTGCTGTGGAAAACAGTATGGTGGCTCCCCCCAAAATTAAAAATAGAATTATTCTATTTTTACCTCATTTTTGGATCTCTATCCAAAAGGATTTAAAGCAGGATCTTTTTTTTTTTTTTTAAATATTTTATTTATTTATTTGAGACAGAGAGAATGAGAGAGAGAGAGCACATGAGAGGGGGGAGGGTCAGAGGCAGAAGCAGGCTCCCTGCCAAGCAGGGAGCCCGATGCGGGACTCGATCCAGGGACTCCAGGATCATGACCTGAGCCGAAGGCAGTCGCTTAACCAACCGAGCCACCCAGGCGCCCTAAAGCAGGATCTTGAAGAGATACTGCAAACTCATGTTCGTTGAAGCATTATTCACAATAGCCAAGAGCAACACAAATGTCTATAGACAGATGAACGGATACAAGAAAATGTGGTATATACATACAATGAAAATTTGTTCGGCTTTAGAAAAGATGGAAATCCTGTCATTTGCTACATCATGGATGAACCTGATGGAAATTATGTTAAATGAAATATGCTAGTCACAAGGCGTCAATATATATGAATGACTCATTCAAGATATCTAAAACTCATAGAAATTGAATGCAGAATTGTGGTTGCCAGGGGCTTGGTGAAGAGGGAAATAGAAAGTTGTTTAATGGATATAGTTTCAATTTTGCAAGAAAAAAAAAAGGTTTTAGAGATCTGTTGTGCAACAATGAAAATATACATAACACTACTGAACTGTACAACTAGAAATGGTTAACATGGTAAATTTTATATTATATTTTTTACTACAATTAAAAAGCAACACACTTGCATGGAGGGATTATATATGTACGAATTTATATTTAATGCATTCGATATCACACTTACAGGAAATAGAAACCAGATGTAAGAAAAGCTGATTTCTCAGTGAATAGTTTCAGATAAGAATAGGATAGTACTTGCATGTGAAACCTGAATGGCATAGTAAGACTTTAAGATGTCATCTGACTGGCGTAGATGTATTGGTGTCCAAAGAGAGTATACTGGGTAAAAGAGCACAGAAAAATCTGCAGAAAAAGCAATACTTTTGTGAACCTTGCTTTATTATGGAGGATGGAATTGGTGCTCATTGTAGTAAAAACTGGAGGAGTCTTTTTATTACACCTACTAATTTTCAGTTGTGTCTTCATCACTGCTATAAATTTTATTTCAAGTCTTTAACCAATACCTTGTCTTATCCCTAAATAATATGCTTTTACTTTTAGGTATTATGCTTCACATGGCTTATAATTTTTTAAATTTCATTTCATAGTGAGTAAACAATTGATATTTTTAAGCCTGATGGAAGAAAAGAAACCAATATATTTCTGTTTTTTAAATAAATGCATAATGGTAGGAATCTATACTCAAGATTAAATGCTTTGCTTATAGTCTCTTAACTAGTAAGCCACAAGGCTGCGATTTATATGCCATTACTGTCCATAGTTTTCCCATTTATATGCCCAAGACAACCATCTTAGCTGTTAAGAAGTGGTAGTCTTTTTTTAAGCCAAATTATCCTGGAACTAAACACATTTTGATTGTGTTGTCACTATTTCTTTTTCTAAATAAAAGACAATTAATTATTGTTTTCATTGCCATACATTCTAGCCTTCACTTACTGATTTCTTTCTCTATATTCTTTTTCTTTAAATAGACTGTCCAAACATTATGACCAGTAGTTATTCCAAGGCTAGTCTTGTGGAAGATAAACAATCTGCATTCTAGCTGGAATGTAAGCTGCAGAAACAGAATGTAACAGTACTTTAGGGTAATAATAAGTCACCTGGGGAAAATTAGGGGTTTCAGTAATAGAATATTACAACTGTGATCATTACCAGCAGGTCTGTATCTGTAGTTAAAAAGGAGGGAAAAAAAAAAAAAAAAAGCAGGACTTGTCCATATCCCTGGAAACTACAAACTGACATATCTATATGTCTCATTACCCTTTGAATACTTCTATGATAATCACTGAGTGCCAGATTTTGCCTAATTTAAGAATTAGGAGTTCAGGGCGCCTGGGTGGCTCAGTTGGTTAAGTGACTGCCTTCAGCTCAGGTCATGATCCTGGAGTCCCTGGATCGAGTCCTGCATCGGGCTCCCTGCTCAGCAGGGAGCTTGCTTCTCCCTCTGACCCTCCCCCCTCTCATGTGCTCTCTCTCATTCTCTGTCTCAAATAGATAAATAAAATCTTAAAAAAAAAAAAAAGAATTAGGAGTTCACAAAACCATTCAAGCCACAATGATAACAATAAAAATAAATCATGCTTTATTTTATTTAATTTGTGCTCCTAGCAGATGAATATATATTTTGCCATGTCATGTATAATTACCAGCTTCAAGGAGTTATAATTGACAAAAAATACACTACACATATTTAAACTTACAATTTGGTAAGTTTTGCCATACATAATACACAAGTAGTCATGACCACAATCAAGATAGTGATCATATTCATTGCTCTCAAAGTCTCCTTGTATCCCTTTTATAATTCTATCCCCAGGCCAACACTCACCCAATTCCCATCACTATAGGCAAGTTGTACTATATGTATATGTATATATATATATATATATATAGAGAGAGAGAGAGAGAGAGAGAGAGAGAGAGGTGTATAGCATATATATGGAGTTATATAGCATAGATTATATTTTGTTTGACTTTTCTCAATTAGAATAATTTTTTGATAGATGTCACCAAAGTGCAATCCATCCAAGAACAAATTGATAAATTGGATTTCATCAAAGTTAAAAATTTCTGCCCTCCAAAAGACATCATTAAGATAAAGAAAAGACAAGTTATAGGCGGGGAGAAAGCATTGATAAATCATATGCCTTATGCAAAAACTTGTATCCAGAATATACAAAGAACTCCCCAAATTCAATAGTAACAATCAACCCAATTTAAAAATGGGCAAAATGTTTGAACAGAAACTTCAATAAGAAAAATAACATAGCAGCAAAGGGACGGACGTTCAACATCATGAATCACTAGGGGAACACAAATTAACACCCCAACCATAGATCATTGCACATTTATTAGACTGGCTAAGATTCAAAATGCTGAATATACCACATGTTGGCAAAGATTGGAAAAGCTAAAACTATATTCTCCTAATGAGAGTATAAAATGGTATCACCATTTTGAAAAATAACTTTGCAGTTTATTTTAAAAAGCTAAACATATATCTCCCAGAGATTCTGGCTATTTCACTCCATTGGCATTTACTCAGGAGAAAAGAGAGCATATATCCACACAAAAACTTATATAAAATTGTATATACCAGTTTAATTTATAACAGTTGAAACCTGGAAATAACTCAAAGTTCCCTCAACAGGTGAATGGGTAAACAAAACAACAACAATTGTTCATTTCATTACTCTCCAGTAGGAGATGTAGGGGGTAGGCAGTGTCATTTAGGCCATTTTTTGAAATTTCCAAAAATATCCATTTAAAAATCTCCACTTCATACTGAAGACAGCACATCAAAAAGCACATAAGCAATTAGGGTCATTTAAACCTAATAGGCAATGAAATTACATAAATTCATAGTGCTATTTGGATATGTGAATTTTTTTCTTTCTCATTTTTATTTTTTAAATTTATTTTATTTTATTTTATTATTATGTTCAGTTAGTCAACATATAGTACATCATTAGTTTTTGATGTAGTGTTCAACGATTCCTTAGTTGTGTAATACACCCAGTACTCTTCATAACACGTGCCCTCCTTAATACCCATATGAATTGCATTGATATTTAGTTACTGATAAAGATGGTGTCAACTGAACATTCAACTCAGCTGACTTAAATGAAAAAGAGAATATATCAGAATACATAATAGAAACCCATATGTAGAGCTGCCTTAAGACATGACCAGATTCAAGTGTTCAAGTAATAACTCTCTTTTATGCTTTCTCTCTATTTCAGACTCTCCAGTCAATGGCAAAGAGGATTGCCAGCAACTCTATTAGCTTTACAAGCATAATGGGGAAAGAAAATTCTTTGCCAGTAGAACCGAGAGATGTATAATAGCTCTGATTGGCCTGAATTGAACCCCACCCCTTAATTAATCATCTTGGTCAGAATAATGTAGTATATCATCAAACTGATCTCTTCAAAAGACATCATCTAAATGGTCATCTTTCAGATTAGCCATACTTTAAATTTGTAATTATATGTCTTCCTAATTCCAGAAGATTTAAATTATTGTTCTCTCAAGTTTAGAATTTTTTTAAAGATTTTATTCATTTATTTATTTGTTTATTTATTTATTAGAGAGAGAGACAGAGAGAAAGCGTGGGGAGGGGCAGAGGGAAAGGAGAGAGAATCTCAAGCAGACTCCACGCTGAGCACAGAGCTCAATGTGGGCTTAGACCTTGACCTGAGCAGAAATCAAGAGTCAGACATTCAACTGACTGAGCCACCCAGGCGCCCCTGTCTTTTTTTATAAAGTCCCATTTTATAGTTGTTCAATTTCATGAAACTCTTGTAGCAGAGACAATAGTAACAACATAGGTAGAAGCATGAGGCTCTTGCCAAGGAATATGTGCAAATTACTCAGGTACTATGACTACTTTCATCAGGGCTTGGGAACAGAAGCAGAGACCAAGAAGATGGGCTTTGTACTCTGGAAAAATTTCCTTTGTGAATACTATATCACTCACAATCATGCTTGCTGCAGTGTTAATTCTTTCTAATGTAAATCTGCACATAGGAAGATTGTGGGTCAGTTATTTCTTTTTTGTAAACATTGAGTTTCCTGAATGAGTTGTATTCATTCACTTAATTATTCTCAACATGGTAGTGATTATTTTCATATAGTTTCCTATGAGAGGTATTTTTAAGTTAAAAAAAGTACATACACACAAACAGATTTCAAATCAAATTAAAATACACTAAAAAAGAGAAGCATACATACATGCTTTTAACTATTTCAATAACATAAATATAGGTATTTCATTTGAACGCAAACATTAAAGAGCAGACTGGCAAATGGGTTATTACCACATTTTCACTAAAGCCTAAGAATGTGTCACATAAGAAATTGACATAGTTGCTTAAAATTATTCTAAACAGCCCACATCAAATATTTTAGGCATTACTGAAAACTAGTTGTCACTGGAAATACAAGAGCCCTGTTCATAGATTCTTTGTTGCCTTATTGTCTGAATATGGGACTCTCCACATTGACACCAAATTGCTGTCCTGTCAACATGTAAAAGGATGGATCCTTTTATCTCCTGAGTGATGAAGCTTCAGATCCACAAAGGCACAGGCCCTCAGTCCTTTGAGGTGATTATGATGCCTCAAACCTGACAGCTTGCCCTGACAGCTTTCACATATTCTTGAAATCAAATTGTTCCCGCTTCTATCAGAGGAAGGCAGGTGTGTAACAACTAGAGGAAGAAGAAGGTAAATAGAAAAGAGATGATCTTCATGTTCCGAGTAATTATGAAAAGTTGTTTCCAAAGAGAAGTGTAGATCCTGATTTTGCCTCTCCTCGTGATGTACACGGATGAGACACAAAGAACCCATACGGGTCCAAGTTTTGCCAGGAAAAGGAGTATCAGGATAAGCAGATGGTGGCACCATTGCCATATGGCTACTCAGGAATGGGCCCATGTGGTGGCCCTTTGCCATAAGATAAAGCTGGAAATATTTTCATGCTATTTTAAACAGCACGAAGAATGAATACATGGTTTGTTGATGTGAAAAATCATTAGAAAAACATGAGAGGAATATTCTTTTATATGCATCTCCACTAACTAGTTCTTTCACTGATAAATTAAAAAGGATCCAATTTATGAGATTTCCTGTGTTTGGGATACAAAATTATATGGACATTACTGCAGATTTTTTTAAGCTTCAAACCAAAAATCTCATCCATTGAAGTTAGTCAGAATATTTTCAGAGGCTTATAACTGTGGCTTATAGTATTTTCATTGTTTTCAATAATAAATAATAAATCAAAAATCACTGTGGACATTACCAATTCTCATGTTACTCTGAGGTAAAATAACAAATTTTTTAATTTTAAACATTTTTCCAGTTTTATTGAGATATGATTGACAAAAATATTGTATTAGTTTCAGGTGTACAGATATTTGATATGCATATATTTTATGAAATGATCACCACAATAATTTTAATTAACACAGATCACCTCACATAGTAAATTTTTTTCTTGTGAAAAATGACAATTTAAGTAAAGAGAGTAAAGAGAATGGTAAGCCACATACAGGCCATGACAACTTCCAGAAGTCAGCTAATCCCTTCAAGTTTCAGTTTCCTTCCCTGGAAAACGTTTATATGTGATGTTTTGAGAAAAAGCATGCAAAGAAGAATAAAGGGTAATTTGGAGGTCATACAGAACTCTATTCAAATTCACCTCCCCCCATTACAAGCCTTGCTATTTTTTCTTGAAAAAATAAAGCAGCCAAAGCAGAGCTCAGTTCCGCTATCTGGAAGAAAAGCCTACCACTACATGAACCACGGGGCTGTGGTGCCGAGTAAATGAGAATTCCAGACGGCTACAGAAATGGGCAAGGGGTCTGCAGACAGCCGTTTTCTCTCAGACCCATGGATTAGGAATTACTGCAGAGAAGGGAGCAGGCCGACTACCCAAAGCCGAAGACACTTATTCTGTCCCAGGATATTTTGCCTGATTCTGGGGAGAGAGTCTTTCTAGATGGCTTCCCCTGGCAGAGAGATGTATCCCCAGCTACAAGGTTTCTCTGGAACCACTTATTTCAGGTGGGCTTACCTGGAGAATTCCGTGTAGCCCAACTTTTGTGAAAGCCTCACGAGTCCTGACATCCATTTTAAAAAAGGCAGCTCATACCCCATTTGCCCCAGAGCACGAGGCGTGACCAAATAACACAAGCATTCATGGCACCAGGTTGTTCTCATATAGCCTTGGGTGGGCTTCGGCGGAGGATTCGCCTACTAACCAGCTCTGGTCCCAGGTGATGTCTCTAATCTAATCTAATTATGATACTGTTATTTTTTTATCCTTCTCTCTTTTCCCTTTTAATGATTCTGAAAATTTAACCAAACACTTTTCTTTGTGTATCTGATACTATTCAACAATTGGATTATTGTAGTCTTTATAATATATTCTTTCCCCATGTGTTTCTCATTTAATCCTTCAATCAGTCCTTTGAGGGTGGCGGTATTATCCCCTCTCCCACTAAACACATAAACCCAGACATGTGATATACAGACAAAACATGTTTAAGTATTTATAAGATATGATCAACGACAAATAATCAGCGAGGAAGGAGACCAGAAGAAATAACAAGCCACTAACGAGAATGTGCATGTCTTTTCGAAATACTGCTAAAGGCCAATGCTAGCTTGCCTACTTTTATAGCTACTGCATGAAGTCAGCAGATAAAGGAACATTTTCCACATTTTTCTTCCCAGTTTTCTTCAAAGGTCACAGATACACAGTTACACAAACCTCATTGAGGTGCAACTCCTTGCCTAATACTGTTTCCGTGTATCTGGAATACAGACAGGAAATTTCATCTAGTAAGCACTGCGTGTGGCCATAAATAAACTCCCAAGAGAGGAGATAGCTATGAATGCCTGGGAAGGTCAGAAGTTACTCCTCAGAAAAAATGAACAAACGAATGAATAACTGACATGAAGCTTGGAAACAATTATCCAATCAACTTTTTTTTTTTTTAAACTGGTACTGGTAATGTTTAAGAAACTAAGAGATACTGAAGAGTACATGGAGTATATTATGCTCTCTCAGATCTCAAGAATAAGGTTTTTTGTTTTTTTTGTATTGTTTTGTTTTGTTACAGGAATAAAGTTTTTAAAAGGAAGCAGTAGTGATCTGTTGTCCTAGGTTAAAAACCAATAGCACTTTGCTGAGTTTGAAAGCCCCCAAGTGGGAATCCAAAGACAGACCTGGTCGGTCACACACCAGCTAGATGATCTGCAAGCCAACTCTCAGGCTTTTACTTGTTAGTAAAAATAGAACAAATAGCCACGTCTTTCCTGTGACACAGATTTTTTAGGTGCATATCAAAATATATACGTATCTTATAAGAAAACATTTTGAAAATGTTAATGTATTTTATTTAGATGTATAGAGTGTGTTTAGCCACCTCCTTGGTGGATTCCTAGGCAGTGTGAGAAACAGAGCGGTTAATCAGGGTTATCATTTTCAAAGCAGGAAAAACAGAAATTCTTCTTATGGATCTAAAAAGCAGTTATAGAAAGGGTGCCCTCGGGTAAATACATTGATGTAGGCAGCTTGGAGGAGAGGTTAGCCTAAGTAAGACCCCCAGGTCAGACTGGCAGGAAAGACGGTGATATTTTGTACTTTGAGAAATGTATATGCATTTTAAAAGTATAAAGAGGGCTGAAATGCATGAAAGTGAAATATTTGGAAGGCTGTTAAATGATATTTGGGAGAGTATAGATATTTATTGAGTTGTTCTATCAAACCTATACATGAAATTTGGGTTTTAATTGAAGTTTACTCTGCTAGTTAAAATAGAATGTCAGTTGCTGTAATAGATAAATGCCCAAATCTCAGGGAATTAACATAACACAATACAAGTCTCCTTCTTGCTCAAAGTCTAATCTAGTGTGTGTTGGAGAGGCTGTTGGGAGACGCGCAGGAGGCGATTTCTTTTCCCACGCCCTGTCAGAACCCAAACTGACAGGCAGCAGCTTTTCTCACACAGCTTCCAAGGTGACTGGGTGTTAAACCAGTCACCTGACCAGGAATAAATGGATAGATGACAGCATGGCAATTTTATATTATTTTATTTTATTTTCTGTTTTATTTTTTCATGTCATGTCTTTTTGTGTGCACGTGTGGGAGAAGGTGTTTTAACGGGGAATGGAATATAGCATCTACTCATCATCCATTGGCCAGAATGTCGTCATAAGGAGCTATGAAAAAGAGGATAAAAAATAAGATGTGATTGTGTGTCCAAAACGTAAGGACATGTACACATCCAGCCATTCTCTGTCACAGCCCGCCCTTCTGTTCACCAAGCAGCGGTTTACCTGTTTAGCCTCGACACAGATGGCCTCACCAGTTCTCCAAGGGACATAGTCCCAAAGCTCATTTAGCCACCACAGGCTCAAATCTACATGTTGTTTTTTGAGCTATGGGAGACCTGTAAATTAAAAAGACGATTTATCCGAAACCTTCCCTGAGAAACAAATATATAATGGAAACTGTACAACACAACAACAATGCGAGCTCTAATTCACACAAGAGACAGATGGGAGTAACACGACCATCAGCGCAGACAGGAAATCTTGGGGAGCAGGAGCAGGTCAGGTGGTAGGCAGCTCTCAAACCCCCACTCGGGGTAGAGACGGTGCCTTGACTAGACCTCAAAGCTGCTATCTGAGAGGAGCTCCTTTGAACATAGATCCCCCTGTTGTGGCTCTGAAAGCTGGAAGGATTTTATTTATGCATCAGTAGAAAGGTGAGTGTTGAGGAGGATGCTTTCCTAGGAGGCTATGACTTTTACAGCCAACCTCCTATTGGTAAAATTTTAAGACCAGATTAGTATGATTGTCAAAGATTTTCTTTTTTAGTTTGGAATTGCAGTTTCTTTGACAATAAAATTCCCTTAAAAATGAAATATTCTTTTCATATATTTGTATTCAGTCAGTTCCAGATGCCTTCTATAGTTTTCAACTTTTCGTACTTCTTCCTTGTCTCCATGGTATTCTTGCTCAGTTTAGTAGAGGTGACCTTGAAGTTGATGACCTTAGTCTCACCTTATTTTCAAAACTAAGTCAAAAGGGTTTTGATGTTCAAAATATTTTAAAAATTTATTCTTATCATTTGGGGTCTAGAAGCTAATCTGCTGTGCCCTCAAATATCTGCACTTTCTCCATTTCCTCTCATTTCTACTTGCAAATAAGGCAATTATAACTTGAGGCCATTTCATTCTTCTAATACCTTGCTAACTGCAGCTAATAGCCACCAACATGCATTACTAGCGTCGGTTTTCCAATCTCTCCTGCTAGAGCTAGAGGTTCAATAGACAGGTAGTCTGCCTTATGACTTATCATAGGTGACATTTTGGACATTTGTTTCCTCACTGCATAATAGAGATATCCCTCTTTCCAATTTCTTTTGTCAATATCCTTGTAGCTCATTGCCTGACCAACAATGAGACATATTTGAGGAAGTTCAATTCAGTATCCCACTTCTGATAACGACTTTTGTATTAATTAAATTAACACTAGCTGCTGTAACAAGAAAAGGTTATTTCTCGCCCGGGTAAAATTTGATGGGAGTGGAAAGGGAACTGGCTCCACACATTCTAGAAGAGGCTGTTATATTTAAAAGATTGTACAAAATTAAAGTTACTTGGGGATTTGTGATTCAGCTAACAGATGAATAAAGAGAAAGAGACGAGAGGACCACATAGGAAATATTTAGTTGATCATGACTAGAGGTATTATACATGATTCAAATAACTCAGATTAAAACAAATCACATAGACTCACTTAGCAATTTTAGCCACAATATATAGTCTAGGATTATGTTCAGCAAAAAGGAAATAAAAAGGATTTTCTGAATGACTATCCAGTCTATGTCAGTAACTGCGGTATTACTTTATTAACAAATTCTATTAACTTTAGTATATGTATTGATTCACCCATTTGATCATTTCACAATGGTTAAATGTTAACTTGGGCAATTATTTCTATGCAGTTTGACTATTTGAATTTGCAAACTGAAGAATATCTGTTATAAGATAAAATTATAAAAATACTATTTGGTATTATGAATCAGGGAAAATTTTATTTGTTGATAGGATGAAGGGGATAGAAGGTATAGAGTAAATTTAGGCTGAATCTTGAATGAGACTTGAAAGGAACTGAGTAACATAAAGACAAATGTTTCAGGCAAAGGGAATATAATATGCAAGTATATACATATTTATTTATATATGAACATCCACATAATGTAAATAAGTATATATCTTTATACATACAAATGTAAATGTATTTATTTATGTGAATGCTTTATTTATTTATTTATTTACTTACTTACTTACTTACTTACTTACTTACTTACTCACTTATTCTGTCTCTACCAAGATGCCCCACTCAGGAAAAGTGGTCTGGGGTAAAACTTGTGTTATGCCATAAAACAAAGAACTACCAGGTTTATAAAATCCTAGGGTGTACATGAGGGATATATATTAGCCTCTGAAGGTCCTCAATTCTGTAGAAGATTCTGTGAAGTTACAAGACTGCTCCAGAGACTTACATTCTTCCTGTCATTTATAAGTAAATTCTCTTTACATAGAATAATTAGGCAATTTCTCCTGACTTAAGTTTCTTCTATTACCACTAATAAAAAGTATTCCATAATTTTCAACAAATGCAATTTGTAGGTGACAGAGAAAGAATAAGTTTGAAAAATGATATTTACCCACAATTTAAAAGAATTTTTGTTCAGCAATCTTATGATGTACTCCTTAAACTATTCATGTGCTTTGCCATGTAGCTCATCATTTTGTAAAAGCATCAAGTAGAATGTGAAACTTAGAAATTTTGGTAACAGATATTGCTTAGAACTTCAAATATATACTCTAATGTCTGCCATTAAAATGAAATCAAAACACAAACATCACTTATTTATTTCATAGCAAATATAGGAAAGTTAGTGGACTGTTATCTTTCTAAGTAAACCCATTTTAATAGGAAGACTAGAAAGTCATATAACACTAAAGATAATGTGAGGTGTCAATGCTTTCTTTTGTCTGCAGAATCTTTACCTTAACAAATCTTGCTTATTAGTTTTTCTTTCAGTATCAAAGATATTTGATGTGATACAAAGATGTGATATTTAGCCCTTAACTGATTTTAAGAAATGAGATTACACCATTTTCTGTTTGTGATTCCAGAAACAAAATTAGAACAGCACTAGAAGGTGACATATTGAAACATTTATATGGGCTTCTGTTCCACTCTTTCATGCAGAAATCATCTCTCCCTTCCCATCCTGTCTAATTCCTCCAAAAATTTTCATTTGTGATTTGAGTTCTTGTTCATTATGTGGGGCATTTTACTTACTCCCAGCTCTAGCTCTTAAACTCATATACATATTAGCGATTTTACATACTCTGGATCAAATGAATTTCTTTAGATTTCCCCAAGCTAGAAACCGATTGTCTCTAAAAAATGACTCCCCACCTCCGCCTCGGAAAGGCAGGAAAGATAAAGAGACATTCTAATCTCAACCCATATATCTGGACATGAATTTAAAGAAAATCAGTAACAGCCTATCTCAAAACACTGAGTATTTCCATTTTTATTAGATGTTAAAATAATAGTATAGCTGTGTTAAAAATACTATAGCTATGTTAAAAATAAAATTCTATTAGTGATAGATATATGATGCATGGGATTAACTTCAAAATAATCACTGAGGTGTGAGAAATTGAATGAGGACATGGATGAGACAGGGTTGGCCATTTCTTTTTTTTAAGACTTATTTATTTATTTTAGAGAGAGAGAGAGAGTGAAAGAGAGAGCACATGAGTCAGGGGAGGGGCAGAGGGAGAGAGTTTTCAAGCAGACTCCCCACCGAGTGTGGAGCCCAACTTGGGGCTCTATCCCACCATGAGATAATGACCTGAGCCGAAGCTAAGAGTCAGATGCTTAACTCACTGTTGGGTTGGCCATTTCTTATTCATTGTTAAAGCTTGTTGATTTGGTTCATAAGAGCATGTGAGTTCATTATGCTATTATTTCAATTTTGGCATATTAGTTTTAATATGTACAAAATAAAAAAATAAAGGAAGATTCACTCAGAGTCCAGATGTAGAATTATCTAAACATTCTAAAAATTATATTTTCTCCTACTCTCCTGGATGCCACCATATGACAGATGAAGTAGCAGTCCGTTCATCAAGCCATCTATGTCACTGTCCTGGCAAACTGGGTGTTTCCTTGAGAGTTAATGATAGTAACAAGAGTACCAATGAAAGCTGAACCAAGAAACAATGTGGTCTTACTTCTGATTAAACAACTGTGAGTCTTCAGCAGGAATATCAAAGCCTGAAACAACCTTACTTACACTATTAACTTACATTTTATTGATACCTGACCACAATGTCAACTGACTGGAGTCAGAAAGCATTCCCACACAGCAGAACCCAATCACCATCACTTCTTCATTTGTCTTACTTGTGTCACTCATGGCCCAAAGCCCGTATCCCATATAGCTGTTCTCAAATTGTGGAACTGCATCAGGAGTAACATCTGCAAATTTGTTAGAAGTACAAATTCTCAGGCCCTACCTCAGACCAGCTGAATGAGAAACTTTTGGGGGTAAGGCCCAGTATATTCAATTTCTCTTGCTGTGTAACAAATAACCAACAACAGGAGCGCCTGGCTGGCTCAGTTGGTTAAGCGGCTGTCTTTGGCTCAGGTCATGATCGTGGGGTCCTGGGATCGAGTCCTACAACAGGCTTCCTGTTCAGCGGGTAGCCTGCTTCTCCCTCTCCCTCTGCTACTCCCCCTGCTTTTGTGCGTGCTCTCTCTCTGCCAAATGTCAAATGAATAAATAAAATCTAAAAACCAAAAATAAACAAAAACTCACTAAAAATGTAGCAATTTAGAACAATAACATTTACTCACTCACAGATCAGCAGGTCACAATTCATCATGGCAGGCTGGCTTTTCTGCTCATGGTATCAAAGCTGAAATCAAGGTGTTGGCTGAGCTAAGTTTTTGTCTAGAAGCTCTAGCAAAGAATCAACTTCCAAGCTCCTTCTGGTTTCTGGATGAATTTAGTTCCTTGTAGATATAGGAATGCAGTCCCATGTCATTTCAGGTTTTCAGCCAAGGCCTGCTCTCAGCTCCAACATAATGCCTTGCCTGTGGTCCTTTCCACCTTTAAGCCTGAGTGGTACACCATATCCTTATAGTGCTTCTGATTTCTCACTTGCTCTGTCTCTGACCTCTAGATCCAGATTTAAAATTAGGTCAAGCACACGTAGATGATCACTCTCTCATAAGGTCAACTGACTTGGGACCTCATTGACCTCTGCAATAATCCCTTCACAGCACCAACTAAATTAGTGCTTGAGTTGAGTAAGTTCAAGAATGCATATATGGACCTGGAACCAGGAATCTTGGGAACTATCTTAGAATTCTGTCTTCTACACCTACCAATCTGTGTTTTAACAAGCTCTCTTGATTCTGAGGCATGTTAAATGTTGAGAACCAAAGCCCTATCTCTTAGTTTTCTCTCTGTCTCTCTTCCCTCTCTCTCACTCTTTATTTATATTTATTAGTCTTTTTTTTTTTTTCCTTACAATATGGTGAAGGACTTGATCTCTGTGGCTCACAGGTGTATCCACATGTACTGTCTATCCTGGAGATATTTCACCTACTTAGCCATGGAATGCTCTTAGGTTAGCAGCAGCTCATGCAGATAATATGAGATAGGGCTGAATACTAAAGCTGGTATTACTCTTGAAAAGCAAATTTCATTTCTAAACCTCTTAATTTTAGAAACTTATACAAAATGTAACTAATATTGTTTCTAAAATAAATGAGTAAGTTAACAAATGAAGCATGAATATAACCATAATGCTCAATTGCTAAAAAAAAAAAAAAGTTGCAATCCATTAAACCTTAACCTCTTATGTCTATTCTAAAGTATTGCTGAGATTATGATAGTTCCTTTGTCTGAGACTCAAACCGATAAAAGTTGTACTATTTGGAACTTTAGGTGAAAGGGAAATTTGTTATATGAAATATCAGCAATTAAATGTGTTTACTTAGACATGACCACATCAATTTTGCTTACTTTTCATTGACCAAAGAAAGTTTCATACCCATACCTAACTTCAAATGGCAAAGAAGATGTCATTCCATGTGTCCAGAAGGTTCACTGCTGTAGTATGTGTGTGTGTGTGTGTGTGTGTGCATATATAGGGGAGATAGAAGTGAGTGTATGTATGTCTATGAGAGAAGAAATATCTTTTTACTATGTCAGAAAACCTAAATTTCTGACACTCCCATTATATTCTAGAATGTCAGGACAAAAATAAGGGAAAGGAAGTTTGTGATTTTAGAAAGTAAGAGGGGAATAGATTTCAACTTCCCCATGACACATAATCAATCCTAAACTCTGAAGTTTGGACAGTTCAGGTATGGCTAAAAAATACTGTAGGAACAAGTTGCTAGAAAATGTTAGATTGCTAGAAAATTGCTAGAAAGTGTTATTTCATATTTGTTAAATATTACCTAATTATAGCTACTCTTAAAATTAATATATGTCCATTAGTTATTTTTTGTTATTTTTTTTAGTTTTATGGTTTTATTAACACAAATATGATGTGCACAACAAGCTGTCTATTCATTTTCTTCGCTGCACAGCCTGGCCTTGGGATTGGTGACTCTGATTGCCAGCTGGGCTGCTCTTCCCACAATAGCTTTGCAGTTCTTGGAGGAGACATTGTGAGCAATCTCTGCACAGTAAGATTTGTTGCGCATCAGCAGCACTTCAAGCTCCTTGACGTTGTGGACTAGGAACTTCCAGAAGCCACTGGGCAACATGTGCTTTGTTTTCTTGTTGCTCCCGTAACCAATGTTGGGCATCAAGGTCTGGCCCTTGAATCTTCTGTGCACCCTATTGTCAATACCTCTGGGTTTCTGCCAGTTGCACTTAATTTTGACATATCTGTCTGACTGGTGCTGGATGAATTTCTTGGTCCTTTTTTTAATGATCTTGGGCATCACCAGATGTCCGAGGGCAGCCATGATGCCCAGTAACAGATGGCTGCCACCTCCGCAGGCAGTGCCGAGGAAGAGAGCCATTAGTTATTTTTTAATCAAAACACTTACATTTTTTTGGTGTAGATGAGATGTGGAAGTCTGTTTATGTTTACTACTTGGAAAAATTAATGTACACATATGGAATCTGTTAAAAGTACTCTCCCTTCCTCGAACCAAGACATGATTACAATGGTTGAGACATCAAAAACTGATTCTCAGATGGTTTTGTTAAAACATCTTATGCAATTTTTCATTTTTCTCAACTCTAGTTCACAGTCTATTACAAGACTGAAAATGGAGACACTAAAAGAAGAATAGGAGTTCAAGATCAACAGCAATGCCAGGGTATATTGGAGCTGCCATAATTCTATAATCTTTTCATTAATAAAACTGAGAATCTTGCTTGGAGCCTACTGAAAGTAAAGATTTTAGTGGTAAAAGTGAGAGATGGAGCCTGGATACTTCTACTGAATAGGCATGAAGCCTGGAAAATCAGTTCAATTTGACTGTGCAAATATAGAAGTGGTATTTGGTTTGATTTAGAAAAGAGCTTAATGCCCAAGTCATCATTTAGTGAGAAAAAAAAATTCTCCATCTCTATTGAATTCCAGGAAGGTCTTTGAGTTTCTCATTGTTATATTGATATTTATACTACCTGTAGGTATTACACCATGTTATTTTTTCATTTTTTAAATTTAAACTCAATTAATTAACAATTATTATTGGTTTCTGAGGTAGAGAACAGTGATTCATGAGTCTTGTTTAATACCCAGTGCTCATTATGTCATGTACCTTCCTTAATGTCTATCACCTAGTTACTCCATCCCCCCAATTCCCTCCCTTCCAGCAACACTCAGTTGGTTTCCTATGATTAATAGTTTCTTATGGTTTGTCTCCCTCTCTGATTTCATCTTATTTTATTTTTTTCCTCTCTCTCCCTATGATCCTCTGTTTTGTTTCTTAAATTCCACATATAAGTGAGATCATATGATAATAATGGTCTTTCTTTGATTGACTTATTTCACTTAGCATAAAACCCTCTAGTTCCATCCACATCAGCTTTCCTTTTTGATGGCTGCATAATATTCCTGTGTGTGTGTGTGTGTGTGTGTGTGTGCCACATCTTCTTTATCCATTCATCTGTTAATGGACATCTTGGTTCTTTTCATAGTTTGGCTATTGTGGACTTTGCTGCTATAAACATTGCACGTGCCCATTCAGAACAATACATTTGTATCTTTGGGGTAAATACCCGCTACTGCAATTGCTGGGTCATAAGGTAGCTCTATTTTCAACTTTTTGAGGAACCTCCATACTGTTTTCCAAAGTATCTTCACCAGCTTGCATTCCCACCAACAGTGTAGGAGAGTTCCCCTTTCTCCACATCCTTCCAACATCTGTCATTTCCTGTCTTGTTAATTTTAGCCATTCTGACCAGTTTGAGGTGATAGCTCATTGTGATTTTGATTGTATTTCCCTGATGCCAAGTGATGTTGAGCATTTTTTTCATGTGTCTGTGTGCCATTTGGATGTCTTCATAGCAGAAATGTCTTTTCATGTCTTCTGCCCATTTCTTGATTGGATTATTCGTTTTTTGGGTGTTGAGTTTGATAAGTTCTTTATAGATTTTGGATACTAGCCCTTTATCTGATATGTCATTTGCAAATATCTTCTCCCATTCTGTCGGTTGTCTTTTGGTTTTGTTGACTGTTTCCTTTGCTGTGCAAAAGCTTTTTATCTTGATGAAGTCCCAATAGTTCACTTTTGCCTTTGTTTCCCTTGCCTTTGGAAATGTGTCTAGTAAGAAATTGCTGCAGCCGAGATCACAGAGGTTGCTTCCTATATTCTCCCCTAGGATTTCGATGGATTCCTGTCTCACATTTACGTCTTTCATCCATTTTGAGTCTATTTTTGTGTATGGTGTAAAAATATGGTCCAGCTTCATCCTTCTGCATGTGGATGTCCAATTTTCCCAACACCATTTGTTGAAGAGACTTTTTTCCATTGGATATTCTTCCCTCCTTTGTTGAAGATTATTGACCATGTTATTTTTAATATGGTGATGGAAGCTGAAGCACTTTGTAGAATGGCAAATACATTGACCTTGCTGTCATTATAGATGATGGTGATTTTCTTCATAATATTGACTCTAAAACTAATATGGAAAGAAAAAGGGAATCCCTAAGTTTCTTACATTGTGTGGGGGAGCATTTGACATCATAAACAGGGTTAGGAAAGCGTTTATATGCATACATTTTTGTATCTTCATCTTGATCGATCGATCTATCTATCTATCTAT
This sequence comes from Mirounga leonina, assembly GCF_011800145.1. Taxonomy (NCBI): domain Eukaryota; kingdom Metazoa; phylum Chordata; class Mammalia; order Carnivora; family Phocidae; genus Mirounga; species Mirounga leonina. Next base: position 31,499,496 of record NW_023270320.1, on the reverse strand, counting down.
CTATCTATCTATCTATCTATCTATGCAAATTTTCCCAAGTGGTAGTGTCCTGTTTTTGTTGTTCTTTGGTTGTTAATGCATTGGTTGGTTTCCTCAGGGGCAAGTCTTGGGCTGACGTGCAGTTCAAAATTTTTGGTATGTTGACTGAACTGCACATTTAACCTGAAGCTTACAAGAAAACTTGGACTATTTCTTGTCTGCTAGATAAATGTCGCCAAGGATCATATGAATTCTAGTTCACCTTTGGGAAAAAAAAAAAAAAAAAGCATAGTTGATTTGGGGATTATGAACATTATGGCATCAAGAGAGATCTCTCTAATTCTGAGCCGGCTTCCATAATGTGGAACTATTTTTGGGACTCACCACTCTTTGATAGGATTTATGGAACATAAAGAGGGGAAGTTCAAAACGACCTAGCTGGAAGAAGAAAGGAGTTTGAAAAAAAAAAAATTCTGTGAAGGAAGTAAAGACAATAAATTACACCTTCCCAAGAACAGCCTCTACAGAGAGAATATATATGTAAATGGCTGCCAGCAGCCTTCCCCAGGGCCTCTGGGGAATATGCCAAGTGAAAAAAAAAAAAAAAAACAGAGAAGGAAATTAGTAATGAGTTTAGCATATTATCCACTCCTTATTCCAAAGTAAATAAAAGGGAGGCCAGGTAAGATGTGGAAGTAATTCATGCAGGATTTTAAAGATTTGAAACTTGTAAGTGGACTGGGATTTATTAAAGCCACTTTACCTTGACCAGATTCAGGATTTTGTCTGAAGTTTTCAGGCTGCAACATTTTCTTTCCCAATCTGTGTATAATAATAGAAGAATTATATCAGCCCTGGGTGACTCATTAAAAGGAATTTAATGTGAATGATAAAAAGGTTCAGGCTATTTTATTCCTGAAGTCATTCAGTTTCTTTTCTCTGCCCCTACAAAAAACAGGAGAAATTCGCCACTGGTTCAAAATTTTTGGAATTAGGTTCTACATACTAAAACATTCCTAAAATTTTCTCAGTAGGTTCCAGAGCTTTCATAATTCTTTTAAAAGAAGAGAATGGATCCCCAAAATGATGACCAATCTTGAATCATGTTCTTAGGGAGTTATCTCTTAAAACATGATTTTCAAATGTTTTAAAGGTGACCATGTATGGTTTATTAAACCATGTCTCTCTGCCTACAAACTCTCTTGACTATTTTTAATTAATGTTATGGTAAATTTAATTCTTCTGGTTATTAACAAAGCATTTTTAACCAGAGATGCTGAGGGTAAAGTTTCTTTAAAATTAAAGTATTCTATAAATTAACATTTAAAAATCCCATATTTTATCATATTATTAGAATATTAATAAAACACATTTGTATTATTTTGTGGTTCAAATGACTTTTTCCTCATCACCCTTTGACAGAGAATGTCTTCCTCCTCTATTGGATAGATTCATAGCATTTTAGAGATATAACTTATTTAACCTTGAATGTGAAAATATACTTGTGAGAAGGACTAATAATCACACCAATAAATTATTGGTTTTCCATTTTAGGTTAACTTGTTTTAATGTTGATGTTTCTTTTAGCTGAGGTGCATCAAATTTCTTTAATATTTTTAGATACAGGTAATATATAAATCACATACCTTTAATGAGATGAATTATAGATATAGAGTATCTTATGATCCCTTGAGTCTATTATCATCCATAAGCTACATAATCACCAACAACCAGTCAGAGGAAAGAATACAAAGGCACAAAACAAACATCTTATATTTCATCCATTTCCCCTTCCTAACAGATGAAAATTACTTGCTTTGAACTATTGGCCTTAAGTTTCCTCTAATAATCTTGGAACACAGGATGTCTGTAGAAGGTGGGGAGGTGAACAGTGAGGTGGAGAGAAAAATAACATGACATGCTCAGACAATTTATTTGTTCAGAATAGGGGCAAAAAACCAAGTAAGATGATTATGTATTGCTTTGATTTATTTCACTAAATGGCTATCACTAGCCACTGCGGTCATGGCATGATTATTATTGAAATCTATGAAAACAGAAGTTCCAAGGATAATGGAAATGCCTGTTCACATTTTATTCTAATAAGGATTATCTCAATATAAATGGCAACAGCTGGTGTGTCTAGTTTCTTCTCATTATCCTTACTCTTTCTTTTATTTTCAGCATTTTTTTTTTTTTGTTGTTGTTAAAAAAATACTCCCCTCCTTTAGTTATTACCACAGATAGGATGGTTAATCATTGGGGTTGTTTATATACATACCTCTAAAAAAGTCAGAACTTGGGGCACCTGTGTGGCTCAGTCGTTAAGCATCTGCTTTCGGCTCAGGTCATGATCCCAGGGTCCTGGGATCGAGCCCCGCATCGGGCTCCCTGCTCGGCGGGAAGCCTTCTTCTCCCTCTCCCACTCCCCCTGCTTGTGTTCCCTCTCTCGCTGTGTCTCTCTCTGTCAAATAAATAAATAAAATCTTTAAAAAAAAAAAAGTAAGAACTTATGTACTGTTTTGTCACGATTCTATACTCTTATATACAGCTCAGTGTTGGTTCCATGATGCCTCTTATTTATATTTTCAATTACTTAGCCAATGCTTAATGGTTTTCTGACATTTTCTCCAGATATAAGTTCAGGAAATACAAGAAGAATAGAAGAACAAGTTCTTTGGGGACAAAGACTCTATTCTGATACTGTAAGTGTAAATAATAAAATATTATGAAATGAAATCCCTGAATTTTAGGGATTATCTAAGACAAAAGAATTTTGAATGAGGAACTACATCAGAAAACATCCATTTCACTTTCTGGTGAGAATGACCAAGTAGGTTATGGTGCAGCTAGATATGAAAGGTGGCCCCTGATAATCTCTTATGATTCCTGTGAGAATATTCTTGAGTGCCTGAAAAAGAAGTGTAATGTTTAACTGTTGAACTTAGAAGCTAGTAATAATTGAAATCTGTTTCATCATCCCATGATTCAAGGAGTTGCACATCAGAGAAATATATCATGATGCTATGTACCTCAGAGTACATAAAATATGTAGCCAAATACACCAGGGAAATCAGAGTTTGCCCCCAGCAAATTAGGATGAATCATAGGTATGAGCCACTATGAGACATCTTCTTTCCAAAGTGATGAGAAAATCATTGGCTGATTCCAGCCCAGAACCATCTTATTCAGAAATATGATGGATCTCTGGTCCATCTAATGCTCACTACTGGCATGTTTCCAGTTCTCTAAGTAGATTCGTATGGAGGCTACCTTGGTAGGTCCATGATTCTCTCCAGGATGATGAGAATAGCTGAGAATACCTAAAATGAAGCTTCTGAACTAGACTATAATTAAATTATGTATCTTTTTTTTTTCTTTTTCTTTTGTTTAAAGTAATCTCTATGCCCAATGTGGGGCTTGAACTCACAACCCCGAGATCAAGAGTCTCATCCTCCACCAATAGCCAGCTAGGTCCCCCAATTTATGTATCTTAAGAAGACTATTCAATTGACAGTTCCTACATGTCTAGATTAAATTCTGTGCAATGAGGCAGGTTCAAAGTAAAAATCAAAGTCAGTTTTAGAAATACAGTTTTAAGATTACATATCTGAATTTGGTTGACTTAAGAAAATTTGGAATATTATAGCCATAACACCACAAATAATATCCCAGTCAAGTTGATTTAATGGAGCACATTTTTATTGTTTGCTTTTGTTTGGCAAGAAAGAAATTAGCAGATGCCATATCATTTGGGAACAGGAAATTAAGTACAGACATATCACATTGGGACTTATTCCTGAAAGGCAAGAACCAAGTCTGTGTTATCTCCATCAGAGGCATAGAGATTCTCATGACAGCATCTGCTTACGTGTTTGATTCATTTCCTCTCTCAACAGATTAGTGCTATCTGATCTCAGCTCCAGTTAGTCATGGGTCATTATGGCTTCTCCAAAAGGCACCCTTACTTCTGACCTTAAAAAAAAAAAAAAAAAGAACAATCACATATACTATTTGGCTTTTCGTATGTAACTGACAAAATCTGTTAATATGCTCCTTCCAAATATCTTGCCCCAACTTGTGTCATTTATCCACCATCGTCTCATCAATTGTGACCAGGTGAGTTAATCTATTAGGCACTAATATGGTCCCCATGCCCATCTTTTCTGAGGAGTGGTAGATGAATGTAGATGATCTTGGAAGGCATCACGGGCCAGTGGTGAGTACTCTCTCCAGATAAAATGCTTGAAAATACTCATTTTCTTCTTCAAAACCCCATATAAACAATTTGCAATAGTTCTCAAAATACATTTAACACATATATTCATGATACATTGATAAATTTTTGGAATTGACTGCCTTCATGCTAAATTTGTCTTTTTTTTAAACAAACAGAAATCATCTGCTTAACCTTCATAGACAAAGCTCATGATTAATGAATGCACCGAATTAATTTTCACAAAATTTTAAATCTTAGTCATTGGTTTCCAGAGTTTAAGGATGAGTCTTTTCCCCCAATTTATTAAAAATCATCCACAAATCTTTACTTCCATATATACTGGAAGGTTTTCATTCAGTAATTATAATACCAGAATTTGGAAATTGGTATTCATATCACTTGGGAACAGTGTTGAACCTTAAATCACATTCTTTCTTCAGGTGACATCTTATAACATTGAATGATGGCATAATTTTCCCATCAGGGTTTCTTTAGTCTTAGGGCTCTGACTTGTTCCTCTTGGTTTAAATGACACAATTACAGCAAGGACAAATTTAGTGTTTTGCTCTTTTGGTAACATGTTCTATAAATAAGAACATCTGTTTTACAGTCGCTTCCTGTTTATAGGGTAAGCTATTGTAGTTAAATTTCAAAATGTCAAACTCAATCAAAAATACTGATATGTTTCAGTGTGAAAGTGAAACAGCTAATGTGTATGAGGAGTCAATATAACCTAGTGGCAAGAATACTCTGCTGGGAATAGGAAGAACTGTTTTCTATTCACAGCTCTCTCATGAATTATTGGTCTTGTCTATAAAAGGATAAAAAAGGTATCCCAAGGACAAACAGGCTAATGCACACAGGGAAGAAGCTGGTATAGGAACGGGAGAATCTGATTGCCCTGACAAAGCATTTATGTGGTGCTCGATTTAGGTCATACCTGGCTGTATACCTGTGAACATGGCTAGATTTCCTACTATGTCTTTGCGTGTTCATGACACATGTGATATTAGCAGAAACATAAACAGATTCAGTAAAATAAAGCAGATTCTAAAACAACAACATACCTTTGAGGAGGCAATATTTCAGTAGATTGTCACGAGCAGGTACAGGGTCAGCTTGAGGGTGCGTGAGTCCCGATGGGCTAAGAAATGTTTAGGGGGCGTACAAAATGCAAGGGCATATTGAAAAAAGACACCAAAAGTTTCCCCTGAGGTTGTAAAATGCCTCTTCAAAATTTTCAACAATAGGAATTTAAAACTCTAAGAGACTATGCACTTCCCCCTTTACATTTGTTCATAATGAATGCTCACAAAACTCCTTTAAGAGTTTTCATAGGGCAATTGAATCGTCTGTGTTTTAGCTGCTTGATAGCAGGATTTTAGATGACCGGAAGTGCCTGTTTGCCCAGTCTGAGCAAATCCTACCACCAGATGTGTAATCAGAGCCGCAATGCATGTGCAGCAGGAAGCATGTGTGAGCCTTGTTTGACTAACAGCTGTGAACTGTCAGTGCGTATACATTTTGAGTGAAATTTGAGTTAAATGATTATTTAGAAGTATGACTAAAACCTCTTTATTTCTAAGGTTTTAAATTGGAGAGATTTAGGGTGGCAAAGTAAAACACAAACAGAAGTAAAAACAAACCAAAAACAATATGTAAACAAAACCCAAAAATGATGGAAATCTTTCCTCATGCAAATTTGGAAAATGGAAAAGGAACAAATAATATTTTCCTGTCCATTCGTTTTAACTCATTCCTAGTTGCTATTGAGTATAATCAAGAGATTCCAAGTTGGCATTAATGTTTATATACAGGACATTAAACCTAGTTCCAGGAAGAATGTTTGATGGAGTCAGGAATCCTCACTTCTGTTCTAGTCTCAACTCAGTCAAAAACCTCAAAGTTTGCAGTTAGGACTCATCCCTTTTCCTTTGATATTCTCCTCCATTAACCTCTTTAGCAGATGGTCCTGGCTGGGTCTTCACAGAAAATGACCTTAAACTCTTTGTGATGACAGCCTCTTCCCATTTCTTCCCCCTTTATAAGGAAAGTATCTTAGAATGACTGAAGTTAGTGCTTTTTTGGTTTATTAGGTATGAGGTAAGGTTTTCCATTATTTAGTATGATGAGAAATTTCTGAGTCTTAGGTATTAAGAAAGATTGGTTTACTTTGAAGAGCAAATACAGGATAAGGGAGGAATTGCTAGTTGAATTAAAGACCCTTGTGCTTCGAGGTTAGTGCAGTTAGATGTACTTAGACATAGTGATACAGAGTTAGTAGTAATTTTTAGGGAGTTGAGGAAGGGAAATGGGAGAAGAAAAGATTTATTCAAATCCCATTTTTCAAAATTTTAAATGGGAAAAGAAAAAAAAAAAAAGCTGTTTAATTATGACAGAAAATCTCCTGCAGGAGAGAAAGGGAACATGATTCTGGGTCTGTTATAAATCTGTGTCCTGTTGTTGTTTGGAGAAGTGATAGTAATGAGCAAGATGAAGGCTGGCAGACGCCAAGTCCCTGTGAGGGAGAGGAGTGCACCTCTGTCTCATCGCTGCATTTTGAGGTGACATGCATTCACCTCAATGATGCTCACCCTGATTGCCAGCCCTGCAACCCCATTAGCACCCCCACTCTCAGTTTCCTCCCTTCCTTCCACTGGAAACCATGATCTCCCATATACCCAAAATAAAACAGAAGAGAACTCATGCCACAGATCTCCTTCATATTCAGGAAATAATAAGCTACAATTACAGGCCAAGGTGCAGAAGACACAAAACTGAGCTTCATAAAGTTTGCAAATTCTGGTGTGCAAAATGGACAGAGGTTCCCAGGTCTGCTGCTGTCACCAGGAGGCAGGTAGGGACCTTGAGCTTCAGTATTCAAGGTAGAGCAGTGCTTCTCAAGTATTAATGAGCACACAGACTCCCTGGAGTTCTTGATAAAATGTAGATTAGGACTCAGTAAATCTGGGTGGAGCCTGAGATTCTTGCATTTCTAAAAACAAACCCAGGTAATGCTGCTACTACCGAAGAGGCTAGGGGAAAATATTTCCATACTAATTGGTGGGGAATTTGGAGGGGTACCCTGGTTATACACAATAAAATTACTCTTCATTATATGATTTTAAAACCACAGTGATAGGTTTCTTGTACTGTAAATCCAAATCTTTAAAGAGTTAAAAAGATGTTACACAATAAAGCAGAACCACAACAAACCCTCTGCATGAGAGGGTCTACTGATTTCAGCTCTGTGAAACTCAATGTCCCACTTTTTTCATGAAAATACTTTTTACACCTCATTTCCTATCACAAAATAAAATTCATAGAAATATAATGTACATATACACATAGTTTAAAATATCACTATCATCACAATTATAATACATAAAATAAATATATTATTAAAATGATGAGAATTTTGAAATGTAAATTTGTAGGTACAACTAGTTATTACACCTAAAAAAAAGGTCAAATGCTTGCATGCATATGAAGAATTACTATTTTTGTGGCAGGTACCATCCAGACTAATACAGTATGTTTTGTTAGAAATATAGGCAGAAGCATTGCTGTTGGTGGTGATGTAATTTTTCCAAAATGATACAATCTTTGGTAAAGTCTGAACAAAGTACAATTTTGCTTCCATATCAGATATTTGCGTTCCTGAAAAATTCCAAGTATATAAGAACCGTGCCCCAAATGGTTTGCATTTACATACAAAACAGAAGTAGTTTCTTAGCTCAAAAATTTATAAATAGGTTTCCACGTATGTTAATGACCCCTAGGACTCGTGACTCAAAACATAGTCTGAGAATCAGAAACATAGGTCTCACCTGAGAACTGGTCAGAACTTGCAATTTAATAAGATCTTCAGGTAATGTATAAACATGGCAATGTTTGAAAAACACTGCCTTAAGATATTTAGGACATTCATGAGTTCTGTTGAACAGAAGATAATTCTTTGTTATAATGGACATGGCATTGCAGGAAATCTGGCCCTCCTGGTTGTTCACTAAAGGCCAGTTACACCCACACTTCCTCATCCTGACAACCAAAAACACCCTCAAGGGTATTGTACTTCTTGTTTGTGAACCATATTAAGCTTGTAAGTAGAGGGAATTCTCACAGTCCTAACTTCTGTTAATGAAGTGCTCGTCTTTCTTTTACTTTTTAATTAATTAATTATTTACTTATTTATTTATTGTGTGTGGGCTGCTATCATGCATCTCTTAATACCATTTGGGGCAGAGTGTTGGTTATGAGACATAAATATGATGAAACTCAAATCTCAAAGGCATTTGGAAGAGTGAAAATAAAATTATTATTGACATAAATAAATTATAAAAATTAGCTAGAAAGATCTAAAAATACAACTCAAAGAGTATATGCAATGATTATATTTCTCACTGTACTCATTCAGGTAATAAAGAGACGATTATGATGTGGAGAACAAAGGCAGAAGGGAATGTAGATAAAATTAAATTTCCTTGTAACCTGCAGCTCATTGATAAGTACTTGAGGCCCTCAGCTTAGAACCTGCCTCCAGCAACTCCCAACTCTCTTTTTTTTTTTTTTAAAGATTTTATTTATTTATTTGAGAGAGAGAGAATGAGAGACAGAGAACATGAGAGGGAGGAGGGTGAGAGGGAGGAGGGTCAGAGGGAGAAGCAGACTCCGTGCCGAGCAGGGAGCCCGATGCGGGACTCGATCCCGGGACTCCAGGATCATGACCTGAGCCGAAGGCAGTCGCTTAACCAACTGAGCCACCCAGGCACCCCAACTCCCAACTCCCTTAATGTTAATGCCTGGCTAGAGGAATAAAACAACCTTAGCTTGACAATAGCTAGGCCCCCAGAAACCTGTAAGTCTTCTTTAACATACAAAAGTCCTTTTAGAAACTTCCTTTGTCTTTACCCACCCTTCTCCACCACCACCCCAACTTGAAAGTATATAATCAATTGCTCCTCACAACCCCAGTGCTGCTCTCTCTGCCCGTGGGTGAGAGTCCCTGTGCTTTAATAAAACCACCTTTTTTGCACTTAAAATGTTCCAAGAATTATTTGTTGACTGTTTGCTCTCAGACCCCACATCAATTACATGATGTTGGAATTGTTATAAATTACTAATTAAATTATCTAATAGCTTATTTTACTAATTCAATACATTAGAGATCAGTGCCAGTGCTATTTAATGGTTGAAATACCATGCCTTCTAGAACCAGACAGGAATTGAAAATGAGAGCTTATGTGCCAGGTTTAAGGAGAAATACACCATTTTTCCATGTCAGTGTAGAAACTTGAAATTTCAGACTAAGAAAGCAGTGTTCCTCAGCTCCTTTAAATTTCCATGCCTCAGTGTGGCCCCAGGGATCCCAGATAATTTAAAGTTTTAATAAAAGCCACAAGTTTAGATGTTTATTTAAAATTTTCTGATATATTAATAGCTCATTCATTTTTTAAAAATCTAAATGAGATAATTCTTTAGCCAAACAAAACAAACAGGATGATTCTGAAATGTTTTTCTTTAGTACTTTACTCTGGTCATTACAGATTTGAGAATTTGGTTAACTTAATATGCTACTTTCTATATATTTAACTTAAAGAAATTCATGATGAAAAGAACCGTATGAATTTGATAGATCCATGTCTCTGCTATTAAGAACACGTAAATATTTTAATAATGACATTAATAGTATGCTTACACTACTAAGAAATGCATTATTATATAATTCTATTTTTGGCAACCATATAATTCCAATATTGTTTCTAAATAAATTATGCTCTCATAGTCAGCAAAACATTAATCATAGGTGCTGAGAAATCCATTCCCTCACAATTTCAGTATTTTAAATAGGAGAAAAAAGTTCATAGAAACTTTACAAGTCTTTTCTGTTGGCCTTTATGAAAATCAGGTAAAAATTGCATATTTGTTTTATTTCTCCATTATGTGAGGATGAGTAAAAGTAAATTAACAACTTGACATATTCAGTAATTCAGAAGTAAAATAATACTTTTGAGTGGTTCCAGAAGAAAATTGGATTCCAATGAGAAGGGCAATATGACTTCACTGAAGACAAATAATCAAGTGTACTGAGAAATTATGCTCTCATCTGCTCTCCCCAAAACTTTGTCTCTCACAGGGTTCCACTGTGTGGAAGCTTTACATGCTATGTACTGCCCTTAAGATCCTTAACCAGAATGACAATATTTTCCAAATCTCAAAATTCTAAGAACTTGAAAACTTCCCTGGTCTATTATATTTACTCAATAAATAATTCTTTAACTGGGGCACCTGGGTGGCTCAGTCGTTAAGCGTCTGCCTTCGGCTCAGGTCATGATCCCAGGGTCCTGGGATCGAGCCCAGCATTGGGCTCCCTGCTCGGCGGGGAGCCTGCTTCTCTCTCTCCCACTCCCCCTGCTTGTGTTCCCTCTCTCACTGTGTCTCTCTGTCAAATAAATAAATAAAATCTTTAAAAAATAATAATAAAAAATAATAATCCTTTAACAAGTATTTTATTTCTTTGTTTTTTTCTAAAATGTGTTATATTCAAATAATCCGCAAGCTAGCCCATTATATATTTTTAATTTTTTATTTAAATTCAATTTAGTTAACATATACTGTATTATTAGTTTCAGAGATAGAACTTAGTGAGTCATCAGTTGCATATAACACCCAGTGCTCATTACATCAAGTGCCCTCCTTAATGCCCATCACCCAATTACCCCATCCCCCAACCCAACCCATTATATGTTTTTAATTCACTCTTAGATCCTTAAGATATTTTGCAACACATTGTTTTTTTTAAATGAAGAATTTAGAGAAAGGCAAGATTTATTGTATTTGCTAAATTAATCCGAAACATAGATAATATAATCTTTTAATAAAAATTAATCTTTCAATGAAAATAATGATACATTGCAAGTAAATTTTAATAGAGTGCCTAATTCTTATGATTATGACTGTGAATCAAATTATTTCCAAATGGAGATTGAGCAAAACAGAAATATTTGAAAAAATGAATAACATATAAAATGGTTTTGTTTAAAGATTTTTTTTTTTTTTTTTTTTTTTTAGAAAGAAATAGAGCAGGAGTGGGTGGGCAGAAGTAAAGGGGGAATCTTAAGCTGACTCTGCCCTGAGCATGGAACCCAATACGGGGCTCAATCTCACAGCCCCAAGATCACAACCCAGCCAAAACCAAGAGTCTACGCTTAACCAACTGCACCACCCAGGCACCCTAACATACAAAATGTTTTGATATATTTTTATTAAAGTACCCATTGCTACTCATTTTTATAAAGAAGCATAAATGTTAGGAAACTATAAATACATTTTTATTAAAAAATTATGAACAAAACTGATACATTTATAAACATTTAAATTGTATTACTGGTTAATACAAAACTTTTGCTTGTTAATGGTAGAAAGTAGACAAGAATAGACTAAGAATAGACTCAGAAACTAAGTGTGGGAATGTCCTTCACTGTGCCTATTTTCCAGAAAGAAGCAAAAATCCCTATAACATATTATTTTGGAGAAGCAGTGCTCTGGAGGAGCTGAAATCATTAGAGTACAGACTTGTTTATCTTTTTATGTCCATAAACTAATTTGGGGTCTCACACATAAGAGGTATTCCTTGAGGGGCGCCTGGGTGGCTCAGTTGGTTAAGCGACTGCCTTCGGCTCAGGTCATGATCCTGGAGTCCCTGGATCGAGTCCCGCATCGGGCTCCCTGCTCCGCAGGGAGTCTGCTTCTCCCTCTCCCACTCCCCATTTGTGTTCCCTCTCTCGCTGTGTCTTTCTCTGTCAAATAAATAAATAAAATCTTTAAAAAATAAAAATAAAAAATAAAAAAAAAAAGAGGTATTCCTTGAATGTTTGTTGAATGGATGAATGAATGAGTGAATGAACAAATGAATGAGTGAATAAGAAACCCATATTGTCTGCTTGGGTGCCCAATGCACATAAAAATTCTGACATTATTTAGTCTCTATAATAACTGATATGCATTACATATCATTGATTGAAACAACGGTTTCACCGAGTTTCTCATCATTTCAATTCAAAATAAAATTTAAATTGTATTGCAGTTAACCCAAAACTTTTTTGTTTGCTATGCTAGAAAGTAGGCAAGAATAGTCCGTGTTTAGAAACCTCATGTTTTAGAAGTGTAAGAAAATAAAATTCAATAGTTAAGCTAAAAACAGTAACATGATTGCTATTTAGCAAATCTATGATGAACTGTGGAAAACCAAACTTGATAAATTGGAAAAAAAACAGCCAGAGGAGGGGTCGTCTGGGTGGTTCAGTTGGTTAAATGTCTGACTTCCCTTTGGTTCATGATCCCAGGGTCCTGGGATTGAGCCCTGGATGGAGATCCCTGCTCAGTTGGGAGTCTGCTTCTCTCCCTCTCCCTCTGTGTGTGCTTTCTCTCTAGCTCTCACTTTCTCTCAAGTAAATAAATAAAACCTTAAAAACAAAAACAAAAACAAAAACAAAAACAAAAAACAGCCAGAGGAGAACTGTAATATAACTCTTAATGAAAAATCTCAATATTTTACAAATACTCTTTGGAGCAATTAAAAATGAAGTAGTCCAGATAAGGAAAATCTGTGTCCTAAGATGGCCAACGGAGCCAGCAGGAGAGTCCTTGCCCTGGGGCTCTTCTGGGTTCTTCTCCCTGCCCCGCTTAGCGCACACCCCAAAGGCCAAGTATGCAGAAGTAGAAGTGTATAAATTGCCCCCTTTGTTTGTGCTTGGGGCTCAGACCTTTGGAGACCACTCTCCTCTGAGCCCTCCGGCATTAAATAAACCTCCTAGCCTCCAAGATCTCTGAGTGCTGCTTGGTTCTTCCATCAGGCGATCCAGTCCAGGTTCTGTAACAGTCCTATTGTTTCTACCTCTGAATTCCACGTGGGAAAGGGACAGCACACGGGGGTTTACCCATCATCAATTTGTAGGATCTCTGAACTGTTAGGAGTTTGAGAGAGAAAATATTCCAACACCTTCATTAAATTAGTGAGGAAACTGAGGCAACTTGTGCAAGATCAAATGAAAAAAATTTTTGGTAGTTTTGTGGTTTTATTAACATAAATATGATGTGCACAATGAGCTGTCTATTCATTTTCTTCGCTGCGCAGCCTGGCCTTGGGATTGGTGACTCTGATTGCCAGCTGGGCTGCTCTTCCCACAATAGCTTTGCAGTTCTTGGAGGAGACATTGTGAGCAATCTCTGCACAGGAAGATTTGCTGCACATCAGCAGCACTTCAAGCTCCTTGATGTTGTGGACTAGGAACTTCCGGAAGCCACTGGGCAACATGTGCTTTGTTTTCTTGTTGCTCCCATAACCAATGTTGGGCATCAAGGTCTGGCCCTTGAATCTTCTGCGCATCCTATTGTCAATGCCTCTGCGTTTCCACCAGTTGTGCTTAATTTTGACATAGTGATCTGACTGGTGCTGGATGAACTTCTTGGTCCTCTTTTTAACGATTTGGGGCTTCACCAGAGGTCTGAGGGCAGCCATGATGACCAGTAACAGATGGCTGCCACCTCCACAGGCAGCGCCGAGGAAGAGATTCAAATGGAAATTTTTAAAAAGATCCAGTACTAGAAACTAAGTTTCTTTACTTCCAATTAAGTGTTATTTCCAGTTTTTTTGTTTTGTAGTTATACACATGCATCAAGGTCAAACAGCTAATAAATTCCTTTAATCTTTTTACCTAGAAAACTTCTTGTTTTTTCATTATTCAAGGTAGAAACAAATGTACAGTTTTTAAGTATTTATTCTTGCCGTCTGAGTATTTGGATAAGGTTAAAATCTTCAATTCTAAAAACAAGAGTATCCTCCTCTCATTTCTGAGGCACTGTGAAGGGAGACATGGTTGCTGAGCTGCCTGCATTATGAGAAGCTGGGTATATTCAGAATGAGATTCACTCTCAAACATACTCGAATAAAATAAGTTTTGTGGATCTTTTTCCTTTCTCACCTTCTAGGAATATGATTTTCCTGTGTGTAAAAGACTTTAGAATCACTTCAAAATGAGAATTATCGAAAGGAATTTAGTTTTAAGTGGTAACTATGACTATATCTACCTTTAGGGTAAAAGAGACCACTATATCAATTTTTTTCATGAAATCTGTGCATGAAAGTATTTCATGCCAAATACATCATATTTAAGAAAGAAAAGATCCAACTGGAAGTGACGATTGTCCAATATACAGAGAGAGAAAATGTATCTTGATAAAGATAAGGCATAGGCTATAGAGACAATATTCTACCCACTGGAACTGAGCAGGGCATACTCCAAAGTTAAACCAGAACAGGTTACAGTGGTATGGATATTAGATGCATATATGTTTCAAAGAATTAAGACACAGTTACATTTCTTTTTTTTTTTTTTTTTATAATTAGAGAGGAATAAACTTTATGTAGCCCCTTTCCGTGTGATGAATGATAGTCTTGGTCTCCCCATAAGAGTAATTCTTAAGATCTGTGTGAAAGCTTGTTGCATAGCATCAAACCTGGAATACAGGGGCGCCTGGGTGGCTCAGTTGGTTGGGCGGCTGTCTTCGGCTCAGGTCGTGATCCTGGAGTCCCTGGATCGAGTCCCGCATCAGGCTCCTTGCTCGGCAGGGAGCCTGTTTCTCCCTCTGACCCTTCCCCCTCTCATGTGCTCTCTGTCTCTCTCATTCTCTCTGTCTCAAATAAATAAATAAAATCTTAAAAAAAAAAAAAAACTGGAATACATCAAAGATATACTAGTCGACTGCTTGCAAGAGCATTTCTAGACTTTATCTCGTGTTCACACTGCGGTGGTCAATAGAGCAATTTAAGAGTTTGCATCTAGTCCTCAGTGCCAGCAACACTCAGAGTAGGCAGTGATATCTACATTCAGAAACCTCTTTATATAACCCACACGCAGGACATATTTAAGATCATTTCAGTCAGTCCATTTTGAGAGCAAGTAACTGATCTTAACTAGTAAAGGTCAGACACATCACTTTCAAAATTTTCTTTTATGGAAATAGCTAAATCATGGAAATTTACTAAAACTAAAATTCAAACAGTTCCTAAAGAACACCACAGATGAGTCCTTTTTAATGTTTCAGCCAGAATAAATGCATAACTCCAATAATAAATCAAATCCACTGTAAAAATAAATTGCAGATTTGCAAATGCTTTTTCCGTGTGTATAAGTTGTGGCGCGTGTATGTATCTGTGTGTGTGTTGAAGGTTGGCTGATTGGGATAAAAAGAATATTCTTACTCAAAAAGCATTTTTTAATTGATGACTATTTCTGATCCTTAAATGCCTAGAGCATTTAAGAAGGCTAATAGGATACACTTAGCATTTCCTAGTGTCTTTCATTTTTTCTTTTCATTCCATTTTCTCATAGCAAGATGAAGATGTTCCTTTTTCTTCTTTTGTATTCTAACTTTAAACTTCAATTTAGCAGACTGTAACTCTGAAAACTAAACATCTTATGTTTAAAATGTCCCATGGTGACTCTGTTTCAATAGTAGCTATTTCAGATACTTTGGACCCACAGCATTTATATCAAGAAGAGCCTTTTCAGGGTGCCTGGGTGGCTCAGATGGTTAAGCATCGGCCTTCAGCTCAGGTCATGATCCCAGGGTACTGGGATTGAGTCCCACATCAGGGAGCCTGCTTCTCCCTCTCCTTCTGCCTGCTGCTTCCCCTGCTTGTACATTCTCTCTCGGTCAAAAATACTTAAAATCTTAAAAAAAAAGAAGAAGAAGAAGAACCTTTTCTTTCTGGTCAGTTTCACTCATATCATTGCAAAAGAAGTATTAATTAGAAAAGATAAACTTTTGAATGTGGTCAACAGATCTAGGGCCATTTAGGAAGTGACTATGGACTACAGAGAGCCAGTTAACTGCTATCTGGATATTTTGTATAAAGTCAATGGCCACATTTTAATGTCTTCTGTTATCCTTGGCCTTGTTATCAAGTCTACTCGTAAATCAGAAGCTATATAGTTCAAGGGTCTCTTTGTCACCTGAAAGCCTAGGGAAAATGGAGATAATACTCTTTTTGTGAGGCTATACAAATTATAGTATTCTTGATCTTCTAAGAGTCAATGTCTCCTACCAGCATAAGGCTGAAAATTTAAAAGCTACAGAGTTAGAACAAGGCTAGGTCAAGTTCCTTCTAGAATGTGTTGGCATTGTTTTTTCTCATATGTGAATTGCAATATTTTTTCCTTAGTAATTTTATTGTTTTGTAGGGTTGCCATAACAAAGTACCACAAACTGGGTGACTAACCAGAAATTTGTTCTCTCACAGTTATGGAAGCTAGAATTCTGCAATCAATAGGTATGTAGGACCATTTTCCTTTTGAAGGCTCTATAGAAGAATCCTTTTTTGTTTGTTCAAGGTTATGGTGATTGCTGGCAATCCTTGGTGTTCCTTAGTCCATCTCTGCCTCCACTGTCACATGATCTTCTACTTGGTGTGTATCCATGTGTCTTCATACCATCTTCCTTCTGTGCCTGTCACTGTGTCCAAATTTCCCTCTTCTTAAAAGGTCACTAGTATTGGATTAGGGTTCACACTAATCTAGTTTGCCCTCCTCTTTTTTTATTTTTAAGATTTTATTTATTTATTTGAGAGAGAACACAAGCATTGGGAGCAGCAAAGGCAGAGGGAGAAGCAGGCTCCCTGCCTCGGAACTCAATCCCAGGACCCTGAGATCATGACCTGAGCCAAAGGCAGACACTTAACCAACTGAGCCACCCAGAGGTCCCTGATATGCCCTCATCTTAATGTGATTATATCCACAAAGATCCTGTTTCCAAATAAGGTCACATTAAACATTTATTTATTTATTTATTTATTTATTTATTTATTTATTTGAGAGAGAGGTTGGGGAGGGGCAGAGGAAGATGGAGAGAGAATCTCAACCAGACTCTGCACTGAGCAGAGAGCCTGACCCAGGGCTCAATCACAGGACCCTGAGATCACGACCTAAGCTGAAACCAAGAGTTGGACACTTAACAAACTGGGCCACCCAGGCACCCCCAAATAAGGTTGCATTTTTATATTTTAGGTACACATGACCTTGGAAGGACATGATTTGTTATGGAATAAATATTTGGTTCCCTGAAATTCATATTTTGAAGCTGTAATCCCCAATGTGATGGTATTAGGAGGGGAGGCCTATGGGAGATAATTAGGTTTAGAGGAAGTTATGAAGGTAGAGCAGATTAGTGTCTTTATAAGAAGAGGAAGAAAGACCAGAGCTGCTTCTCTTCCCTTTCTCAGCATGTATGCACATACACAAAAGAAAACATAAAGGGCGCCTGGGTGGCTCAGTTGGTTAAGTGACTGCCTTCGGCTCAGGTCATGATCCTGGAGTCCCGGGATCGAGTCCCACGTCAGGCTCCCTGCTCAGCAGGGAGTCTGCCTCTCTCTCTGACCCTCCCCCCTCTCACGCTCTCTATCTCATTCTCTCTCTCAAATAAATAAATAAAATCTTTAAAAAAAAAAAAGAAAACATAAAGAAAAAACAAACAAACCAACATGTAAGGACATAACAAGACAGTGGCCATCTACAAGCTAGAAAGAGGGTTCTCAACAGCCAGTGAATCTGCTGGGACCTTGCTCTTAGACTTCCCAGCTTCTAGAATTGTGAGAAATAAGGATCTGTTGTTTAGACCATGTAGTCTATGGTGCTTTGTTAGCAGCCCAACATGACTATATCAGCATTCAACTCATTAGAGTAATGGACTTATAATACTCAACTAAATGAAATTCACCTTTGAATGTGATGTTTCAATATTGTTATGGTTATAGGTTTAAAATATGGTGTGATTGTTCAAACATATATTGAAGTTAAAATTAATAAAGTTTGACCCAGGACCACTTACTAATGTTGAGTTTGATTCATGATAACAGCTCCACTTTGAAATGCAAATATGAGACATATCATCTCTAAATTTCTTAAAGGTTCATTAGATAGGCCCAATTTCCTATTTTCAAACTTCCAAGGTACTTTTTCTCAAAGAGAAACTTTGCAGGTCTTTGAATTCTGATGATTATTTCCACATGGGAAAGTATCCTAAGGGTTTTATTCTCTCACTCCTTGAAACTGGATCATATCATAATAAAGGCGACAACTCAAAAAGAAGATGTAAGAGTTATAAATGTTTATGTATGCAATTTGGAAGCTCTCAAATATATTAAAAAATAATGACAAAATAAAGGAACTCATTGATAATAATACAATAATAGTAGGGGACTTTAACAACCCACTTACATCAATGGACAGATCATCTAAACAGAAAATCAATAAGGAAACAATGGCTTTGAATGACAGAGTGAACCAGATGGACTTAACAGATATATTCAGAACATTCCATCCTAAAACAGCAGAATACACATTCTTTTCAAATGCACATGGGACATTCTCCAGAAGAGATTACATACTAGGTCACAAATCAGGCCTCAAAAAAATATAAACAGATTGAAATCATACCATGCATATTGTCTGACCACAATGCTATGAAACTTTAAATCAACCACAAGACAAAATTTGGAAAGACCACAAATACTGGAGGTTAAACAACATGCTACTAAACAATGAATGAGTCAACCAGGAAATCAAAGAAGAAATTAAAAAAACAAACAAACAAAAAAAAAACATGGTAACAAATGAAAATGAAAACACAGTAGTCCAAAACCTTTGGGATGCAGTAAAAGCAGTTATAAGAGGCAAGTATATAGCCATATAGGCCTATCTTAAGAAACAAGAAAAATCTCAAATAAACAACCTAATATTACACCTAAAGGAGCTAGAAAAAGAAAAGCAAAGCCTAAACCCAGGCAAAGGAAGGAAATAATAAAGATTGGAGCAGAAATAAATTATAGAGAAACTAAAAAAACAAAACAATAGAACAGATCAATGACACCAGGAGATGGGTCTTTGAAAAAACTAATAAAATTTATAAACTCCTAGTTAGACTTGTCAAAAAGAAATGAGAAAGAAGCCATATAAATAAAATCACAAATGAGAGAGGAGAAATCACAACCAACACCACAGAAACACAAACAATTGTAAGAGAATATTATGAAAAACTATATGTCAACAAATTGGACAATCTAGAAGAAATCGATAAATTCCTAGAAAGATAAACTACCAAAACTGAAACAGGAAGAAATAGAAAACTTTAACAGAATGATAACTAGCAAAGCCCTTGAATCAGGAATCAAAAATCTCCCAACAAACAGAAATCCAGCACCAGATGGCTTCACAGGTGAATTCTACCAAATGTTTAAAGAAAAGTTAATACCTATTCCTCTTAAACTATTCCAAAAAATAAAAAGGAAGGAAAACTTCCAAATTTATTTTGTGAGGCCAGAGTTACCCTGATACCAAAACCAGATAAAGACTCCACTAAAAAAAGAGAATCATTCACCAAGATCAAGTGGGATTTATTCCTGGGCTGCAAGGATGGTTCAATACTTGCAAATCAATCAACATGATATACCACATTAACAAAAGAAAGGATAAGAACCATACGATCATTTAAGTAGTTGCAGAAAAAGCATTTGTGAAAGTACAGCATCCATTGTTGATATAAACTCTCAACAAAGTAGGGTTAGAGGGAACATACCTCAACATCATAAAGGCCATGTTTGAAAAACCCACAGATAATATCATCCTCAGTGGGGAAAAACTGACAGCTTTTCCGCTAAGGTCAGGACCAAGACAGGGCTGCCCACCCCTACCAGTCTTACTGAACACAGTACTGGAAGTTCTAGCCACAGCAATCAGACAACAACAAAAAAATAAAAGATATCCAAATTGTCAAGGAAGAAGTAAAACTTTCAGTATTGGCATATGACATGATACTCTATATATAAAACCCAAAAGACTTCACCATAAAATAGCTAGAACTGAAACATGAATTCAGTAAAGTCACAGGATACAGAATCAACATACAGAAATACGTTGTATTTCTATACACCAAAAATGAAGCAGCAGAAAAAGAAATTAAAGAATCAAACCCATGTACAATTATAGCAAAACCCATAAGATACCTAGAAATAAACCTAACCACAGAGGTGAAAGACCTGTACTCTGAAAACTATAAAACACTGATGAAAGAAATCGAAGAGGCCACAAAAAAGTGGAAAGACATTCCATGCTCATGGATCAGAAGGACAAATACTGTTAAAATGTCTATGCTACCAAAAGCAATCTACACATTTAATGCAATCCCTATCAAAATCCCAACAGCATTTTTCACAGAGCCAGAATAAACAATCCTAAAATTTGTATGGAACTACAAAAGACCCCAAAAAGCTAAAGCAACCTTGAAAAAGAAAAGCCAAGCTGAAGGCATCACAATTCTGGACTTTAAGTTATATTATAAAGCTGTAGTGACCAAAACAGTATGGTACTGGCACAAAAATAGACATAGATCAATAGAACAGAAAAGAAAACTCAGGAATGAATCCACAACTGTATGGTCAATTAATCTTCGACAAAGCAGAAAAGAATATCCAATGGAAAAAAGACAGTTTCTTCAACAAATGGTGTTGGGAAAACTGGACAGCTACATGCAAAAGAAAGAAATGACCACTTTCTTACACCATACAGAATAATAAATTCAAAATGGATTAAAGACCTAAATGCGAGACAGGAACCCATTAAAATCCTGGAGGAGAATACAGGTAGTTGTTTGATGTCAGCCATAGCAACTTCTTTCTAGATATGTCTCTGAGATGAGGGAAACAAAGCAAAAGTAAACTGTTGGAATGTCATCAAAATAAAAAGCTTCTACACAGCAAAGGAAATGATTAACAAAACTAAAAGGCAACCTATGGAATGGAAGAAGACATTTGCAAATTATCCAAAATATATAAAGAACTTATATAACTCAACACACCAAAAAATGAATACTCCAGTAAAAAATGGGCAGAGGAGATGAACAGAATTTTTTTTCCAAAGAAGACATCTAAATGGCCAACAGACACATGAAAGGATACTCAACATTATTCATCATCAGGGAAATGCAAATCAAAACTACAATTAGATATCACCTCACATCTGCCAGAATGGCTAAAATCAACAACACAAGAAACAACAGGTATTGGTGAGGTTGTGCAGAAAGGGGAACTGTCTTGATCCATTGGGGGGAATGCAAACTAGTGCAGCCACTCTGGAAAACAGTATGGAGTTTCCTCAAAAAGTTAAAAATAGAGCTACCCTATGATCCAGCAATTGAGCTACTTGGTATTTAACCAAAGAATACAAAAATACCAATTCAGAGGGATATATGCACCCTGATGTTTATAGCAGCATTATCTACAATAGCCAAGTTATGGAAGTAGCCCAAGTGTCCATCAATTAATGATGGATAAAGAAGATGTGGTATATAAATATAATGGAATATTATTCAGCCATAAAATAGAATGAAATCTTGCCATTTGCAATGATGTGGATAGAGCTAGAGAGTGTTATGCTAAGTGAAATAAGTCAGTCAGAGAAAAACAAACACCATATGATTTTACTTATATGTAGAACTTAAGAACAAAACAAATAGCAAAGGGAAAAAAGAGAGAGGCAAACCAAGAAACAGAGTATTAACTCTAGAGAACAAACTGATGGTTAGTGGAGCAGAGGTGGGTGGGGTATGGGTTAAATAGGTGATGGGGATTAAGGAGGGCACTTGCCATGAGCACCAGGTGTTGTATGGAAGTGTTGAATCACTATACTGTACACCTGAAACTAATATTACACTGTATGTTAACTACCTGGAATTTAAATAAAAACAACAAAAAATAAACCCTGGATCATCTGACTGCAGTCATCCCCATGAATTTTATGGAGTCAAACAATGAGAAGTACAAACACTCTTAACAACCAGAGAAGTTTGAGCAGTGATACAATTTACTACATCTAAAGCATACCATTTTGATAGAAATGTGAACAAGTATTGGCCAAGCAAAACTTATAATTATCTTAGCACAGAAACACAAAAACAGACTTTTTCTTTCGAAGACAGATTTTTAAGTTTTCTCAGGAAGAAAATTTCCGTTATCTTAGATTGATATAAATTAGAGCACTTGGTGTAAATTAGTTGTCATTCCTAATAAAATGCTTAAGAATATTTTTCTCTCTGTGTAGCTACTTTGATTATTCCTCGATCTCTCTCTGGATGCTTCCCACCACTAGCTAAGATTGGTTCATTGTTATTCCAAGTGCTCCCCCTCTAAATAAATCTAGTACAGACCACTAACAGTTACGGACCTCCGCTCCCTAAAAGTTCATTCTCTTTCCGAAGGAATGTTTTTTCTTTTGGTATTTCTGAGGTTCTTGAGTTTCCCACAACCTGATGATCTTTTTTATAAATTCCTTTGAGAGCCCAATTTGTTTGTTTTATATTAACTCACAAATTGAAGACTTCAGAACCTCTTCCAGTTTCATCAATTTTTCTGAGATCTCTGTTGAGAATTTTGTGCAGCGTGAGATCCTCTCATTTTGAAGAATACTTGCAGAGGATCCTGGGGCCTCTGAACTTTCTGAATTTTACAACTCCCTCTTCTCTTCCTTCTATTATTCCTGCATGCCTGCTCACACCTGCAGGTCCTCTCTTCTACCTCACTTCAGTGTGGTTTTGACCCTCATTCCCATCCTATTCAGAGCTTTGTGCACATTCCTTGTCACCCAGTCGTTGAATGATGTTGTCTCTGGGAGCTTATGTTTTGGTATCCTAGATTTTTTTCTTCTTTTTTTTTTTTTTTAGGAGATGTAAGAAGTGTCAAAAACTATGCTACTATCTTGCTATTCTTCTGCCACAATTTGTGACCAAAATATTTATGTCGCACTTTGTGTGCATCTTGTAACTTGTGTATTTGTATATTTGCTGTAGAGACTTATATATTTTATTTTCCAATTAAAATGGTGCAATAAAAGCATGGTAATAATTTTAGAGTATTTTAAATTTTATTAAGTGAAAGCAGTCCTGGTTAATTTAAAAGTTAAAACAAAAGATGCCTTTTCCATTTCACTTATATGACATATTTTTCATGAACTATGTCAGTCCAAATATACCTACATGCTAAGGTTGTTTCCACCTAATGCTATGGTAGCAGGCGTATTTATTCAAACTAATCAAACATTTGGGCAGGCCACTTTAATAAATCAGTAGACTATCTGGACCCTTCTGAGAACTCACAGTAGCACTATAATAAATAAAATGCATTTCCCTTTCCTTTCTGCATTTACATGTGTATGCAGACTATCAAAGGCATTTGTAAAAATTGCTGATGCTAATGATTTACAAATGGACCATGACTGTAAGTGGAAAGGTGTGGTAGTTCCATCCATTATATTTTCACTATTTATGTGGGAGTAATCTGACCAGGAAATCAACTGGACCTTACATTCATTCTGACAGAAGAAACTCATTACAAGGCAATACATTCTTTAAATATCATTCCCAGTAGAGTTCAATTCTAATGATAAAAATGAAACAGTAAAAATTACTGTTTACAAAATACAGATAGTGTAAATACAAATAATTTTATCTAAGTACATGCTAATAGAATAGATAGAAAGGATCAATTTGTATTTAATATCTTGGTTAATTTCTTAAATGAGCAGATTTGGTATAAGTTATCAGAGATGGTAGACATATTTCTGGTGTAGATACCGATTTCATTTAAGCCAGATGACAGACACAATGCACTGAGGATATTTTAAATCTCAACAACTATTATGATAGCAAATACAATATTTCTATAAAACTTGTTCTACTATACCTTCCACTGTTATATTTTCTTAACTTGCTACTTGGGAAAATGTTTAACATACATTTATTTGTAAATATTATCCACATTGTCCAATTCGATTAAGTACTATTTATTTTATACAAATTAAGTACTATTTATTTTATACAAATATACAAAGAGACAATGCTGCATAACTGCCTATTGGAAGACCCAGAAAAATAAATCACAGGAAAACATATGACTCCTTCGGTCAGACATACAAATGTAGCCAACACATGGCTTTACGAATTCAGAGAAATGAAAACCCAATTTTTAGGAAAAGAAATGGCACACATACTTCTCGCGCATTGTCAGAAGCTCATAAATATGCACGGATTCAATATAGAAGTATAGTAATAGTATCCTATTAAAAAAAACCTCTGATTTTTCTTACTGTCTGTATGTAGGTAGTTCACCATCTGTAAAATGTCTTGAAAGGAACATGAATATGGAATACATTCAAGATGCTAGTGTGCCCTATTTACAAAACAAATTGGCAGATTGCATTTGGCTTGTTCTGGGAAACCAAAATAAATATGTTCCTTTAAAATTTCATTTATTCTATGGTAATGAACTAAGACAGAACAGTATGAAAAACATAAAAAATGAAGTTAAACACAAATATCAAATCTGGAGACTTACATGGTGAGTTTTTAAAGTGAATTTAATTGCATGTTTTATAAATATTTTTTTCTTCAGAGTTATACGTCACTCTTGAAAAAAATTCAAATTAAAAGGAGTTGTTCTGTATATATATTATCCAGAAAATGCCATCAATGCCAGAAATGTTTGTATGTTTTTTTGTTTCAAGATTTACATGTTTTTACCAGCATAATTGGACCAGAAAATTAAATGTTTGGAAGCCAACAAGGGTTTGAATAAATTGTGTAAACAGTGACTGTTTTGTTAAAAATGTAGACCTCAAAAAAAATCAATTAAATTTCCGTTGTGTTTGTCATCTCTACTTCATTTTACTCTGCACTCATTTTTACTTTTAATGATTTATTAATGTCTATACTTTAATATGTAATTCATCTAGAAATTATATTTATATCTGGTATGAAATTTAAATCAACATTTTTACCTTCTGAATAGCTTGCCAGTTGTACCAAGTGCTATTTATGAAATAGAGTATTCTTCTTTATCATTGAAAAGAAAACTCAAATTCATCAACTAATAAATTTATGTATTATTTTCTGATTTCTAATTCAGTTCTAATTATTATAATACATAGATTTATATGTATATATGCATGTACTGCATGGATATATTTATACTTATATTTATACTTATGTAATTTATACATGATGGATGCATTTATACTTATGTAATTCATACATAAATATATAAAAATATATTCTCTGTACATAAAATCAAACATATATAAAGTTGGATTCAGAAACTCTGCTCTAAACTGTGGAGTGTTCAGGCAAGGGTAATGTATTCAGAGTCCTACAACCTATTTGGCACATGGTTAAACAATAACTTCTAGCTATTATTATTTGAAAATATTTTGTAAATAGAATTTGAGGCTACTGAGGGCAGTTAGGCATTGGATACACAGAGCAAGACACCATCTTCTGAGGAACTTCTGGACATTTGGGACTTGATGGTATTTTCTACAGCTTTATTAAGGTATAATTGATGTAGAATAAATTGGAATATCTAAAATATGCAATTTGAAAATATTGAAAAAATGATAAATATATATGGATGATACTAACACCACATTTAGATAATGACCATATTTATCACTAAAAGTGTTCCTAAAGGCATTCTGTTATCCTTCTTTCTCCCACTCTCAAGACACCATTAATCTACTTTCTGTCAGTGTTGATTAGTTTCCTACAACTGTATGTGGATGGGATCATACAGTATGTCTCTAATACTGGTTTTTGGTCTCACTTCTTTTCTTCAGTATAATTATTCTGAGATTCATCTGGGCTGTTGGGTACATAAATAATTAATTCATTTTTAATGCTAACTAGCATTGCATTTATGGATATACCACAAATTCTCTATCTGTTCATCTGATGGAGAAATTTGTTTTCTTTCCAGTCTTTGACCTTTATAATACAGCTATTGTGAACATTCATTCATGTATAAGTCTTGTCGTAAACATATATTTTCATTTCTCTTGTTTCCTTCCTATCTCAGGGATCACTGTCATGCCCTGAAAATGCCTAAAAAGGCCATTGTTTCATATATTTTGTGTTTTTTTAAGTATTTCAGGCAGAATGGCAAATTCAATTTCAATTATGCTATCTTGGTGGAAGTGGGTTCTTATCCCCTATTATTGTGATGACAGATTTTCCATCAACTATCAGTTATGTTTTTTCTTCCTGCAACAGGTTTAGTTCCAAGAAGTTAGCAATTTTTTTTCTACTCTTTTTAACTATCATTACAGCTTCACATAAAATGTTCCTATCCTTTAATTGAAATTCCATAAATATTTGTTAAATTACTAAATAGAGTAACAGAAACTCAGATAACCAGGCTAAAAACATATGGAATTTTTTTCTTAACCCTGATTCATGAATGAAAAATGATTTGTAGATCCAACAATGCTATTCAAGACCCTGACTTATATCATTCTACTTCATTATCTTTGATATACTGAATTTTTATATTGGGCTTATCACTATGAACAGAATTGTAAGAAATGCCTGTAGTTCTATATTTCAGGTGCTCACTTGGCCTCACCTAACAGCAAAATGACGTGGGCAGAAGAAAGAAATAAGGGAGAGCTTAATTATTAGACATTACTTTTAATCTATTTTTTTCATCAGTTTTAAATTGTTTCTTAGGTAAGAATTTTACTAATATTACTTGTGGGCATGTCTTTAATTAGACAGGATATGTCTTGTTAAAACCTTCAGTGTTGGGCGCCTGGGTGGCTCAGTTGGTTAAGCGACTGCCTTCGGCTCAGGTCATGATGCCGGAGTCCCGGGACCGAGTCCCGCATAGGGCTCCCTGCTCGGCAGGGAGTCTGCTTCTCCCTCTGACCCTCCTCCCTCTCATGCTCTCTGTATCTCTTTCTCTCTGTCTCAAATAAATAAATAAAATCTTAAAAAAAAAAAAAACCTTCAGTGTTACTTCTGCTTATGTATCATTGGGCAGATACTGTTCACATGACCACCCCAAAAGTATGGTAGCTACAAAACTCCCCACTTTTTAAATCTGGAGAGTGGAAGTTAATTAATGAAGAGATTTGGGATAATTGTTGTGTAGTCATCTATCAGTGTCTGCCACAATGTGTTTATCTCTATATTTATATTGTTTTTGTAATTGTCTCGGCGATTCTTATCCATTTATTTTTACATAAACTTCAAAAATTAGTTAACTCAAAAAAAATGACTTTTTTTTTTGAGAGAGCAAGGGAATGTGCATGAGCAGGGGGGAGGGGCAGAGGGAGATGGAAAGAGACAATCTTCAAGCAGACTCCCTGCTGAACACATAACCCCACGAGGGATTGATATCAGGACCCTGAGGTCATGACCTGAGCTGAAATCAAGAGTCAGATGCTTAACTGACTGAGCCACCCAGATGCCCCCCAAAATTGACATTTCTAATGTAACTTCATTAAGTTTGTATATATATATATGTTTTTTTTATATACAATTGCATGCACTTTCTCATTTGTTCAAACCTTGTTCCATGCCTTTCATTAAGATTGTATTTTGTTTTCAAATTTTAATTACTAACTATTTATTGTTTGGAATAGAACATTGATTTATTTTTAGCTTATGCAAAAATATTTTATCATTATATATTGATTCAAATTAAGTTATTATACACTTGGGTTTTATTTTGGAATGTGATCAAATAATCAGTAAAATAGAAATTGGCTATGAGTTTTTATTTTATTTTTTATTTTTTTAAAAGATTTTATTTATTTATTCATGAGAGACAGAGAGAGAGAGAAGGAGAGGGAGAAGCAGGCTCCCAAGGAGCAGGGAGCCCGGTGCGGGACTCGATCCCAGGACGCTGGGATCATGACCTGAGCCGAAGGCAGACGCTTAACCATCTGAGCCACCCAGGCACCCAAAGATTTTATTTATTTATTTGAGACAGAGAGAATGAGAGGGAGGAGGGTCAGAGGGAGAAGCAGACTCCCTGCCGAGCAGGGAGCCCGAATGCAGGACTCGATCCCGGGACTCCAGGATCATGACCTGAGCCGAAGGCAGTCACTTAACCGACTGAGCCACCCAGGCGCCCTGGCTATGAGTTTTTAAATAATTTTATTGTCTATTTCATTTCCCAAACCTCAAAAAATTGAATAATAATAGTAGGAAAACATCAAATCTTGATATAACAGATAAAATGAGTGTTCATTTAAAATTCTATTTCATCTTATTTTTAAAATAGATTTATCATAATTAAGTACTTAAGAACCCACTGAGCTACCCTCACTACTGATTTATTGATCCATTCTATTTGAATTCCTCTGTCCCTTATAGCATTGTATAGATTTTTTATATACCCATGTGTACTAAGTATTACAGGTGTGTCATGTGTCAGATACTATTTTATTTTTTTTAATGTTTTATTTATTTATTCATGAGAGTCAGAGAGAGAGATAGAGACACCGGCAGAGGGAGAAGCAGGCTCCCCGCCTAGCAGGGAGCCGGGTGCGGGACTCAATCCCAGGATGCTGGGATCGTGACCTGAGCCGAAGGCAGATGCTTAACCATCTGAGCCACCCAGGCGCCCCTTAGATACTATTTTAGATTTTTGGATTAATTCTTCAACATCAATAAATCAGTCCATCTGACCCTCAATCATAAGCCTTTCCAAACACTCCAATAAAAGTTAATACATCTTTCATTTGAAATACTAATAATTTATTGTTTGTACTATTGATATGATTGCTTTTGTGCATTCCATAATGCTTTCTCAGTGTTTCTTACATGATTGGCCTCTCACCACATTACTTACACAGAAAGTCTAAAGGGAGGGCGCCTGGGTGGCTCAGTTGGTTAAGTGTCTTGATTTTCGCTCAAGTCAAGATCTCAGGGACATGAGATCAAGCCCCTTGGGGGCTACACACTCAGTGGGGGGTCTGCTTGAAGATTCTCTCTCTCCCTCTCCCTCTGCCCCTCCCCACCCCTGCTACGCTCTCTCTCTCCTTATTGCTCAAGAAAAGAAAAAGAAAAAGAAAATCTAAAGGGAGGTATTAATATAAAAAACTATAAGGGATTCTTCTTTGTCTTTTTATTTTTCAATTTTTGGCACAATGTACAAAGAGGGTCTTCATAAATGTTATTTTGGGGTGCCTGGGTGGCTCAGTCAGTTGAACCTCTGATTCTTGGTTTTGGCTAAGGTCATGATCTCAGGGTCTCCTTCTGCTCCTCCCTCTGTTTGTTCTCTCGCTCTCAAATAAATGAATAAAATTTTAAAAAATAAGTAAATAAATAAATGTCATTTTATCCAAGTACTTACCAAATGTAGAAAGGAATCCCTTAGGAATTATCTAGACAGATGTAGAATTAACCTGTGATACAAACTTTGAGTAAATTATAAAAATTACATGGTATAGCAATGCACTAAAATAGAAAATATAAAGATTTTTTCTTTTTTTTTTTTTTTCTGGCAAACACACACAATTCAATTCAACAAATATCTGAAAGAAGAAAAAAGGATTTGTAATATAACAGATGGAGGATCAGGTACAGGATAGTACAGAAACATGGTTAAACCCACTATCAAGTGAGGTAAGCAAAGCTGTTTGTTCAGAGAAAGTAATATCTGAATATGTTTTGAGGATGACAACAGTACTAGACAAGGGTAATAGTCTTATGGCCAAAGGTACAAAGATATAAGCAAATGATGCCAGTATATACATATGTCTTCTGATTAATTCTTAATTCCTTATTATAGCATAAAGGGTCATTTATGATATTTTCCACTCTTATCTTTGTAGAAGTTTTTATTACCTGCAAATACATTATAGAGGTGCTAAGAAACAGGACATCGATGGAAGAGAATTACACTAGAGAAGTAGCCAATGACTGGTTTATGAAGGCTCTTATACACCTTGCTAAATGTTTAAGATGATAATCACAGTAAAATAGATACAGGGATGTGGGTAGGGCTGGCTAGTTTTGAAAGATAACATTGACAGTAATGTCAAGAATTTGGAGAGGGCGCCTGGGTGGCTCAGTTGGTTGGACGGCTGCCTTTGGCTCAGGTCATGATCCTGGAGTCCCAGTATCGAGTCCCGCATTGGGGGGGGGTCCCTGCTCAGCAGGGAGTCTGCTTCTCCCTCTGACCTTCCCCCCTCTCATGCTCTCTCTCTCTCATTCTCTCTCTCAAATAAATAAATAAAATCTTAAAAAAAAAAAAAAGAATTTGGAGAATGTGTAAAAGGAAAAAGGGGAGGCTATTGTCAGAAATGATGAGGCTTGAATCAAGGTTCTGTTACAATAGTGTCATCGGGAATAGGCCAGGAGGACAGGTTTGCAACATATTTTATAAGCAAAACAAAATATTTAGGGACTTCTTAGATGCAATGGTGAATTTTAGTTTAATTCCTTAGAAATAAGAGACTGAAGAAAATGCATAGGTAAGAGTATTGGGGTGGGTGTGGGGGTACTGCCGTTCTGGGAAAGGGAATAAGGACAGTAGGAGAGAAAGGGGGAAAAGGAGAGCCCCGACAATGATGTCTCATTGAGCTGGCCTTCCCTGTGGGCAACTAGTTGCTTGTTGCTTTGGGACCATCAAAGAAGCAACATACAACTACATCATAAAATTATCCTTTGTAGAGAATGGAGAAAGAGGCAATTATTTATTTATTAGGTCACATTCTCCATTGATCAGTGTTTACCCCATGCAAAGTTAACTCACCTCCATCTCTGAGTTGTACATGAATAGGCACAGAGTGGGTCTCTAGATCTTTTCACATCAATGGAGATGGCTTGGGGTATGATTCAAGATGTGTTGCAACATAGGAACTGTCTAAAGTTGGCTGAAATTAGAGGCAGGTGAGAGAGACCAAGAGGGTCTGGAAAGGTACACAGAAGGTATCTAATCTAGTAAAGGAGAAAAAAACATTCAGAACAAATACGGGATGAGAAAGCTTCAAAAAGTATTCAGTTAACATGATGTACCAATATATTTAAAATGTTTATTGTTGTTATATGCCTACAAACAGATGTTTAGAAAAATTAGGTGGTTTGGATCAGAAGTGGTATTTCTATCATTCTGGCAGCTGAGTTGTAAATGGGAGGCAGGCAATGTAAGATACTTTTCCTACTTTGCAAAGTTGGTGAGCTTTTTTTCTTTCCCTAAAGTTAGTTATTTAGGCTTCTAAACAGCCTTTCTAAAAAAAGAAAAAAAAAGTCTTTCAAGTCATAAAATGTGTCCATGGAGACCTGTTTTCAGACACTATTTGGGATTCTTTTTACCAAAGAAAGTAATCTTCATAGCAGAACTCCAAGCTTAAAAGTTATTTTGCTTTTAGATTTGTCTCTGAATGTTGCTATGCTAAAAGAAACTTTTACAAAACAAGAATAAAGCTTTTAAACTTTACACATAGCCACAGGGATACCTTCCTCATGAATAGCCACGGGGATGCCCAGGGCTTTAATACTAAGAAAAAAAAGGCAGCAAATCCCTCTACCCATCATACCATCTGGAGGACATTTACTAGACTCTTCACACTCACACACACCCCTGAATAATAGCCCATGAGCAACCCTGAGTGAGTAATAAGTTAGAGATATATTTTTTCTTGCTTGAAAGTGTGATTCAAATGATTGTTATGATATATTTCAGAAAACTTTGGAATTTGTCTCATAGTTCTCAAATTTTAGGTATTTATTCACTAAATCAATGTACTCTTCAAATAAAGAATTACGGAAAATTGAAGCTTATTGGAAGTTTCAGGGTCATTCCTTAGTTGTATAGGTAGGTTATTTAAAACCCATAATCCTCAAGCAGTTACTAATGAAAGTCACCTATGTATTTATCTAGCTATAAATTAAAATTAAATATTTATAAGCTACTTTGTGCATTCACAATTAGGGATATAGGTGAGTGAAAATATTTTGTGCAGATTAAACCACTTATCTTGGCAAGAGAAAAGATGGATCATTTGAGGAACTTAAATTCAATGTAGCAAGCATTGCAGTTTGAGAGAGTATGGAAAAATAACACTGAAAAAGTAAGCAGGATCCATATTATGAAGTATCTTTAAGTCATACGACAGTGACTTAACTGTCTCCTAAGGTCATGGAAGCCACTGAGAAGTTTTAATCATAAGAACCAATCTGATTGTTTGTAAGCAAGCATGGGGAAACCAATCAGACATCAATATACATTGAAATAGGGTTGTGACAGGAGCCTCACTGAACAAACTTGAAGAAAGAGTGAGATATGAAGACCATATTGAAAGCCCTTTCAAAAAAAAAAAAAAATATGTGAAAGGGACTGCAGAAGTAAGAAAAGGCTATCAGAGATATAATATGGAAGTATTCAAAATCACATCCTTCTCACCTTAACTTGTGCAATTGATTTAAAAAATTAATTTACTACCCCCATCACTCTTATATTAAATTCAGCTGCAATAGCCCATAGAGATCACATGTCATAGTCTGTCAGATCCTGAGGATAATTGCACGATCACTGGGGCACACCATTTTGTTAAAAACATAACTAGGTGTAGTACAATTCTATTCTGGCCCTGACCACCTACAGTTACTGCAGACCCCACAAGTAAAAGGTCACAGTCTCCAATAAGAATGCCCTTACTTAGACCCCAGCTGTACTTTGGGAGTACCCAAGCCACCTGCATTTCTGACCAACTGGCTATAAATTTGGGATTCCTATGACCCTTTTAGTTTCAAAAATTCAACAGACTGGCTCATACAATAATGGTTTTATGATAAAGAAACAATACAGGGGAAAAAATCTGACAGCATCAACTATTGGCATAAATAGAGGACATTTTGGACTTTCAACTACTGATAGGACTATACAGTGGAACTACTACCTCAGAAAACAGTATGGTGTTTGCACAAGGTTCAAGATTTATATCTCCTCAGACTCAACATTTCCACTTCTGGCATGCCTGGGTGACTCAGCCAGTTAACCGTCTGCCTTTGGCTCAGGTCATGATCCCAGGGTTCTGGGATTGAGTCCCATGTAGGGCTCCCTGCTCACAGTGTGGAATCTGCTTCTCCCTCTCCCTCTACCCCTCCCCCATGCTCGTGCTCGCTCACTCTCTCTAATAAAGGAAGTCTTTAAATAAACATAAAAAAAAAAAAAAAATTTCCACTTCCAGTACTACATTTTGGAATAGTGTCCAATTACAAGCATCAGAATAGATATAAAGCAAGGTCTCACCTTTGTTCTTTTTTTTAATTTAATTTAATTTTATGTTAATCACCATACATTACATCATTAGTTTCTGATGTAGTGTTCCATGATTCATTGTTTGCATAGAACACTGAGTGCTCCATTCAATACATGCCCTCTTTAATACCCATCACCAGGATAACCCATCCCTCTGCCCCCCTCCCCTCTAGAACCCTCAGTTTGTTTCTCAGAGTCCATAGTCTCTCATGCTTCGTCTCCCACTCCGATTTCCCCCACTTTATTTTCCCCTTCCTACTATCTTTTTTTTTTTTTTTTTAATATATTATTTGTTTCAGAGGTGCAGGTCTGTGATTCATCAGTCTTACACAATTCACAGCGCTCACCATAGCACATACGCTCCCCAATGTATATCACCCAGCCACCCCATCCCTCCCCCCCACCACTCCAGCAACCCTCAGTTTGTTTCCTGACATTAAGAATTCCTCATATCAGTGAGATCATGGGATACATGTCTTTCTCTAATTGACTTACTTTGCTTAGCATAATACCCTTTAGTTCCATCCACATCATTACAAATGGCAAGATTTTGTGGGTTTTTTTTTTTTTTGATGGCTGCATAATATTCCATTGTATATATACACCACATCGTCTTTATCCATTCATCTGTTGATGGACATCTTGACTCTTTATACCACACACAAAAATAGACTCCAAATCGATGAAAGACCTTAATGTGAGACAGGAGTCCATCAAAATCCTAAAGGAGAACACAAGCAGCAACCTCTTTGACCTCAGCCGCAGCAACTTCTTCCTAGAAATATTGCCAAAGGCAAGGGAATCAAGGGCAAAAATGAACTATTGGGACTTCCTCAAGATAAAAAGCTTTTGCACAGCAGAAGAAACAGTCAACAAAACCAAAAGACAACCGACAGAATGGGAGAAGATATTTGCAAATGACATATCAGATAAAGGGCTAGTATCCAAAATCTATAAAGAACTTATCAAATTCAACACCCAAAGAACAAATGATCCAATCAAGAAATGGGCAGAAGACATGAACAGACATTTTTCCAAAGAAGACATCCAAATGGCCAACAGACACACGAAAAAGTGCTTGACATCGCTTGGCATCAGGGAAATCCAAATCAAAACCTTGATGAGATACCACCTCACACCAGTCAGAATGGCTAAAATTAACAAGTCAGGAAATGACAGATGTTGGCATGGATGCGGAGAAAGGGGACCCTCCTACAACTGTTGGTGGGAATGCAAGCTGGTGCAGCCACTTTGGAAAAGAGTATGGAGGTTCCTCAAAAAGTTGAAAATAGAGCTACCATTCGATCAAGCAATTGCACTACTGGGTATTTACCCCAAAGATACAAATGTAGTGATCTGAAGGGGTATGTGCACCCAATATTTATAGCAGAAATGTCCATAATCACCTTTGTTCTTATTAACCAAAAACAAGGAATATCTCAGTTCCTCAGTGCTATTTCTTTTTTTTTTTTTTAAGATTTTCTTTATTTATTTGAGAGAGAGAATGAGATAGAGAGAGCATGAGAGGGGGGAGGGTCAGAGGGAGAAGCAGACTCCCTGCCGAGCAGGGAGCCCGATGTGGGACTCGATCCCGGGACTCCAGGATCATGACCTGAGCAGAAGGCAGTCGCTTAACCAACTGAGCCACCCAGGCGCCCCAGTGCTATTTCTTTTCAATTCTATTCTAATCTATTCTATTCATCTATTCCATTCTATTCCACTTTACATTCATATGCAAATGAATACTATATAGTAATGGGGAAAAAATCTGTAGTTATGCACAAGAATGAATTGAAACAACATAATTCTTGGTCATAGCAACCAGGAAAAAAAAATCCCATTTGATGATTTCCTGTACATAAAGTAAAATAACAGCAAATCTATACTGTACTGTATAATGATATCCATATATTTAGGCAGTATCATGCTCAAAAAATAGGATTTTATTACCCAAAACATCATGACTGTAGTTATATATGGGTTAAAGGAGAGTGAGTACTTGAGAGGTTTCTGGGGGTATTAGAAATATATTATTTCTTGACTATAATGATGGTTTCAAGTCTGTTCAATTTTTAATAATGTATTACACTGTTGATTAACAGTAAATGGACGGCACCATATGAATTATATTTCAAAATTAAAATTTAAAAGACAAATCACCATCCACATACTTTGAAACACAGTTTTAAATAGCATATTATCTATTTTTAGATAGTAAGTTGAACAGATATTTTACCTAGGGATAATATTTGGAAATGTTTATCAAAAGCCTGTGCTTTAGTAAAAGCACCATCTATTGTAATTAGCATTAGTGGTCCTTAATATATTACAAACTCCAATAATGTGGAGAGCAATACAATTTTATTGGCAATTTTGTTTCATGGATATATGTATTGCCATCAGCAGCTCCATTTTTCAGGCATTGTTAGGTTTCAAACTTTCAATCCCCTTTTTTCAAATGAAATAAACTGGCTTTAAGGGAGGCAGAGCAAGATGGCGGAGGAGTAGGAGACCTGGATTTCGTCTGGTCCCAGGAATTCAGCTGGATAGGGATCAAACCATTCTGAACACATACAAACTCAACAGGAGATCGAAGAAAAGAAGAGCAACAACTCTCTGAACAGAAAAGCGACCACTTTCTGGAAGGTAGGACGTGCGGAGAAGTGAATCCGAGGCGATATTCGGGAGGATAGACGGCAGGGGAGGGGCCTCCGTTGGCCGCTTCTGGCAAGTGATAGAGCCGCGGAGCACAAAATCGGGACTTTTAAAAGTCTGCTCCGCCGAGGGACGTCACTCTGGTGGCTAAGCGGGGGGAGGAACCCTCCGGGACAGTGTGGTCTCAGGACCCTCGGGGTCACAGAAAGACCGGGGGTGCCTGAGTGTGGCCGAGCTCCCAGGTATCGGGGCAGGGAAGCCGGCTGCAGAGGCGGAGCCCAGGCGCGGGCTCTCAGCTCGGGGTGGCCATTGACCGTGATCCGCGGCCCAGTCGGGCCCCTGCTCCTCCAGCAGGGACCCAACAAGCGGCAGATCCGGGGAGACTCCCCTTCCTCCCCCGGGAGGAGCCGCGCGGGAGTGCACCGCAGGGATCTGCTGGGTTTGGAGACTCCACCCGGGGTCGGTGCCAGAGAGACAAACGCGCGGTCACAGGCCGGGTGAGCACGGAGTGCGGCAGGAGACCGGGGAGACGGGAGTGACTGGCGGCTTTTCTCTGGGGGCCCACTGAGGAGCGGGGCCCCGAGTTCTCGGCTCCTCCAGGGCGGAGATTGGGAGGCCGCCATTTTCACTCTCCGCTTCCAAAGCTGGACGGAAAGCTCGCAGGGAACAAAAGCCCCGGAGAGCAAACCCGAGCAGATGACTTAGCCGGGAGGGGGCAAGGGCGGGGCACTTCCGCCTCCCGCAGAGACATTTGGAAACCACGGCAACAGGCCCCTCCCCAGAAGATCAGCGAGAACAGCCAGCCAAGACCAAGTTTACCGATCAATGAGAACAGCAGAACTCCAGGGCTAGGGGAATACGGCACATAGAATTCATGGTTTTTTTTACCATGATTCTTTAGTCTTTCAAAGTTATTTTTTTTAACTTTTTTTTTTTTTTTGAATTTTTCTTTTTCCCTTTTTCAACCAACATCTTATCAGTCCCTGTTTAAAAAAAAAAAAAACAAAACATTTTTATTTATTTTTCATTTTATTTTTTTATTTTATTTATTTTATTTTCATTTTATTTTTCATTTTAGAGTCCCTTCATAGCAGTTACCCATATTTTTGACATATATATATAAGTTGTTCTCTCTTTAAAATTTTGAGATAGTTTCTTCTAACAGATCAAAATATACCCTAAATTTCTAGTGTATGGCTTTGGTCTATTCTCCTGCCTGATCACATTCTCTCCCTTTTTTTCTTTTTTCTTTTTAAATCCTCTTCTTTCTTTTTTCAAAGAACTTCTTATCAATTCCTTTTATAAAACTTTTTATAATTATCTTCTTTACAGTCATATTCCATCCCTTCATCCTATCAACACTTATTTTTGTACATATATAAGTTTTTCTTTCTTTAAATTTTGGGAGGCACTTTCTTCTAACAGACCAAAATACATCCAAAATCTAGTGTGTGGCATTGATCTATGCACCAGCCATATCATATTTGATCATATTCTGTTTTTTTTGTTTTGTTTTGTTCTGTTTTTGTTTGTTTTTATCTTTTTCTTCTTTTTTTTTTTTTCTATTTCTTTTTTCTTTCTTTCCCTTTCTTTTCCCCTGGCTTCAGGTCTTTTCTGATTTACTTCGGGTATATTTTCTGGGGACGTTGTTAACCTGTAGGCATTTTGTTCTCTCATTCATCTATTCTCCTCTGGACAAAATGACAAGATGGAAAAATCACCTGAACAAAAAGAACAAGAGGTAGTACCGATGCCAGGGACCTACTCAATATGGACATTAGTACAATGTCGGACCTAGAGTTCAGAATCATGACTTTAAAGATACTAGCTGGGCTTGAAAAAAAAAATGGAAGTTATTAGAGAAACCCTTTCTGGAGAAATAAAAGAACTAAAATCTAACCAAGTCGAAATAAAAAAGGCTATTAATGAGGTGCAAAAAAAATGGGGGTGTTAACTGTTAGGATAAATGAGGCAGAAGAGAGAACCAGTGATATAGAAAACCAAATGATGGAAAATAAACAAGCTGAGAAAAAGAGAGATAAACAACTATTGGATCACCGAGGACAGAATTCGAGAGATAAGCGATACCATAAGACGAAACAACATCAGAATAATTGGGATCCCAGAAGAAAAAGAAAGAGAGAGAGGGGCAGAAGGTATAATGGAGCAAATTATAGTAGAGAACTTCCCTAATTTGGGATAGGAAAGAGGCATCAAAATCCAGGAGGCACAGAGAAACCCTCTCAAAATCAATAAAAATAGGTCAACACCCCAACATCTAATAGTAAAACTTACGAGTCTCATAGACAAAGAGAAAATCCTGAAAGCAGCTCGGGAGAACAGATATGTAACCTACAATGGTAGAAACATTAGATTGGCAACAGACCTATCCACAGAGACCTGGCAGGCCAGAAAGGACTGGCAGGATATATTCAGAGCACTAAATGAGAAAAATATGCAGCCAAGAATACTCTATCCAGCTAGGCTGTCATTGAAAATAGAAGGAGGGATAAAAAGCTTCCAGGACAAACAAAAACTAAAGGAATTTGCAAACACCAAACCAGCCCTACAAGAAATCTTGAAAGGGGTCCTCTAAGGAAAGAGAGAGCCTAAAAGCAATAAACTAGAAAGGAACACAGACAATATAGAGTAACAGTCACCTTACAGGCAATACAATGGCATTAAATTCATCTTTCAATACTTACCATGAATGTAAATGGGCTAAATGCCCCAATCAAAAGACACAGGCTATCAGATTGGATAAAAAACAAGATCCATCAATATGCTGTCTGCAAGAGACTCATTTAAGACCCAAAGACACCCCCAGATTGAAAGTGAGGGGGTGGAAAACCATTTACCATGCTAATGGACACGAAAACAAAGTTGGGGTGGCAATCCTTATATCAGACAAATTAGATTTTAAACCAAAGACTGTAATAAGAGATGAGGAAGGACACTATATCCTACTTAAAGGATCTATCCAACAAGAAGATCTAACAATTGTAAATATCTATGCCCCTAACATGGGAGCAGCCAATTATATATGCTAATTAATAGCAAAAGTAAAGAAACACATCGACAACAATACAATAATAGTGGGGGGCGTTAACACCCCCCTCACTGAAATGGACAGATTGTCTAAGCAAAAGATCAACAAGGAAATAAAGACTTTAAATGACACACTGGACCAAATGGACTTCACAGTTATATTCAGAACATTCCAACCCAAAGCAATGGAATACACATTCTTCTCTAGTGCCCATGGAACATTCTCTAGAATAGATCACATCCTAGGTCACACATCATGTCTCAACCGGTACCAAAAGACTGGGATCATTCTCTGTCTATTTTCAGACCACAATGCTTTGAAACTAGAACTAAATCACAAGAGGAAAGTTGGAAAGAACTCAAGTACATGGAGGCTAAAGAGCATCCTACTAAAGAATGAATGGGTCAACCAGGAAATTAAAGAAAAATTAAAAAACATTCATGGAAACAAATGAAAATGAAAACACCACTGTACAAAATCTTTGGGATGCAGCAAAGGCAGTCCTAAGAGGAAAGTATATAGCAATACAAGCCTTTCTCAAGAAACAAGAAAGGTCTCAAGTACACAACCTAACCCTCCACCTAAAGGAGCTGGAGAAAGAACAGCAAATAAAGCCTAAACCCAGCAGGAGAAGAGAAATAATAAAGATCAGAGCAGAAATCTATGAAATAGAAACTAAAAGAATGGTAGAACAGATAAATTAAACTAGGAGCTGGTTCTTTGAAAGAATTAACAAGATTGATAAACTCCTGGCCAGACTTACCAAAAAGAAAAGAGAAATGACCCAAATCAACAAAATCATGAATGAAAGAAGAGAGATCACAACCAACACCAAAGAAATACAAACAATTATAAGAACATTTTATGAGCAACTTTATGCCAGCAAATTAGATAACCTAGAAGAAATGGATGCATTCCTAGAGATATATCAACTACCAAAACTGAACCAGGAAGAAATAGAAAACCTGAACAGACCTATAACCACTAAGGAAATTGAAACAGTCATCAAAAATCTCCCAAGAAACAAAAGCCCAGGGCCAGATGGCTTCCCAGGGGAATTCTACCAAACCTTTAAAGAAGAATTAATACCCATTCTTCTGAAAATGTTCCAAAAAACAGAAATGGTTCCAAACTTGATTTATGAGGCCACCATTACCTTGATCCCCAAACCAGACAAAGACCTCATCAATAAGGAGAATTACAGACCAATATCCTTGATGAACATGGATGCAAAAATTCTCACCAAAATACTAGCCAATAGGATCCAACAGTATATTAAAAGGATTATTCACCACAACCCACGTGGAAATATCCCTGGGCTGCAAAGTTGGTTCAACATCCACAAATCAATCAATGTGATAAAATACATTGAGAAACGAAAGAACAAGAACCATATGATCTTCTCAATAGCTGCAGAAAAAGCATTTGACGAAGTACAGCATCCTTTCCTGATCAAAACTCTTCAGAGTATAGGGATAGAGGGTACATACCTCAAGATCATAAAAGCCATCTATCAAAAACCCACAGCGAATATCATTCTTAATGGGGAAAAACTGAGAGCTTTCCCCCTAAGGTCAGGAATGCGGCAGGGATGTCCACTATCTCCACTGCTATT
The DNA here is from genome assembly GCF_011800145.1 of Mirounga leonina. Taxonomy (NCBI): domain Eukaryota; kingdom Metazoa; phylum Chordata; class Mammalia; order Carnivora; family Phocidae; genus Mirounga; species Mirounga leonina. The sequence goes on along the minus strand of NW_023270320.1, from coordinate 31,458,827 downwards.
CAACATAGTATTGGAAGTCCTAGCCACAGCAATCAGACAACAAAAAAGATATAAAAGGCATCCAAATTGGCAAAGAAGAAGTCAAACTCTCACTCTTTGCAGATGATATGATACTTTATGTGGAAAACCCAAAAGACTCCACCCCAAAACTGCTAGAACTCATACAGGAATTCAGTCAAGTGGCAAGATATAAAATCAATGCCCAGAAATCAGTGTCATTCCTATACATCAACAACAAGACAGAAGAAAGGGAAATTGAGGAGTCAGTCCCATTTACAATTGCACCCAAAACTATAAGATACCTAGGAATCAATCTAACCAAAGAGGCAAAGGATCTGTACTCAAAAACTATAAAATACTCATGAAAGAAATTGAGGAAGACACAAAGAAATGGAAAAACGCTCCATGCTCATGGATTGGAAGAACACATATTGTGAAGATGTCAATGTTACCTAGAGCAATCTACACATTCAATGCAATCCCTATCAAAATACCATCCACTTTTTTCAAAGAAATGGAACAAATAATCCTAAAATTTTTATGGAACCAGAAAAGACCCTGCATAGCCAGAGGAATGTTGAAAAAGAAAAGCAACCTGGAGGCATCACAATTCCGGACTTCCACCTCTATCACAAAGCTGTCATCATCAAGACAGTATACTACTGGCACAAAAGCAGACACATAGATCAATGAAACAGAACAGAGAGCCCAGAAATGGACCCTTAATTCTATGTTCAACTCATCTTTGACAAAGCAGGAAAGAATGTCCAATGGAACAAAGACCGTCTCTTCAACAAATGCTGTTGGGCAAATTGGACAGCCACATGCAGAAGAATGAAACTGGACCATTTCCTTACACCACACACAAAAATAGACTCCAAATGTTTGAAAGACCTAAATGTGAGACAGGAGTCCATCAAAATCCTAAAGGAGAACACAGAAGGCAACCTCTTCGACCTCAGCCGCAACAACTTCTTCCTAGAAACATCACCAAAGTCAAGGGAATCAAGGGCAAAAATGAATTATTGGGACTTCCTGAAGATAAAAAGCTTTTGCACAGCAAAAGAAACAGTCAACAAAACCAAAAGACAACCGACAGAATGGGAGAAGATATTTGCAAATGACATATCAGATAAAGGGCTAGTATCCAAAATCTATAAAGAACTTATCAAACTCAACACCCAAATAACAAATGATCCAATCAAGAAATGGGCTGAAGACATGAACAGACATTTTCCAAAGAAGACATCCAAATGGCCAACAGACACATGAAAAAGTGCTCAACATTGCTCGGCATCAGGGAAATCCAAATCAAAACCTCAGTGAGATACCACCTCACACCAGTCACAATGGCTAAAATTAACAATTCAGGAAATGACAGATGTTGGCAGGGATGCGGAGAAAGTGAACCCTCCTACATTGTTGGTCGGAATGCAAGCTGGTGCAGCCACTCTGGAAAACAGTATGGAGGTTCCTCAAAAAGTTGAAAATAGAGCTACCATATATCAAGCAATTGCACTAACTGGGTATTTACCCCAAAGATACAAAGGTAGGGATCCAAAGGGGTACGTGCACCCCGATGTTTATAGCATTAATGTCCACAGTAGCCAAACTGTGGAAAGAGCCAAGATGTCCATCGACAGATGAATGGATAAAGAAGAGGTGGTATATATATACAATGGAATATTATGCAGCCATAAAAAGGAATGAGGTCTTGCCATTTGGAACGATGTGGATGGAACTGGAGGGTATTATGTTGAGCGAAATAAGTCAAACAGAGAAAGACATGTATCATATGACCTCACTGATATGAGGAATTCTTAATCTCAGGAAACAAACTGAGGGCTGCTGGATTGGCGGGTGGGGTGGGAGGGATGGGGTAGCTGGGTGATAGATATTGGGGAGGGTACGTGCTATGGTGAGCGCTGTGAATTGTGCAAGACTGTTGAATCACTGATCTGTACCTCTGAAACAAATAATGCAATATATATTAAGAAAAAATAAAAAAAGAAGAAGATAGTAGGAGGGAAAGAATTAAGGTGGGGAAATCAGAGGGGGAGACGAACCATGAGAGATGATGGACTCTGAAAAACAAACTGAGGATTCTAGAGGGGAGGGGTTGGGAAGATGGGTTAGCCTGGTGATGGGTATTAAAGAGGGCACGTTCTGCATGGAGCACTGGGTGTTATGCACAAACAATGAATCATGGAACACTACATCAAAAACTAATGATGTAATGTATGGTGATTAACATAACATTAAAAAAGTAAAAAATAAATAATCTGGCTTTTATGGAATTTGGAGTTTACCAATGATCACTTCTAATCTTGTATCTTTCCATGAATTAGTTGAGAAGCAAAATTATTTGATTAGAATATCCATTTTTCATATCAGAGCAGATGTTCATCATTTTCATCCTGGTACACTTTCCATTATTGACAGACTTTGTGTGTTGTACTTCAATAAAACTACAACAGTTGCTACAGTAAAATGCCAGACATATTTGCTTGAATTTTTACCAATTAAAAAAGACCAACCAGAATTAATTTAGATTCAAAGCAATTTGAAACGGTGTTATTTTATTTTTCACTGAAGTGTTATTCCTAAAATAACTTTATACTAGAGGGGAAAATCACCTGTAACCCAGTTTCATGCTTCCCTGTGGAGGGGACTCCACTAGAGAAACATTCCTGGCCCCATGACCCAATCGTTTCCCCATTTCTGCCCAGGACCAAGACATGCCAAAGTGCACAGCAGCAAATCCAAAGGGTCACCAAATGTCCAAATCTGATATAATTTGAACACACAAATCTGATATAACTTGAGCATCCAAATAATGATATTATTACACTATAATCAAAAGAATAAAATGAATGTATACAACTCTATAATGATATAAATAAATAAATGAATTAATAAATATGAATAAAAAATAGAAGTAATTTATGTAGATATTCCCCACCACAGCTCCTGACTGTCCCACAGCAGAAGGTGGAGCTCAATGCCCCTTCTCTTTGAGTATAGGTTTCAGGATCATTTTGTATATTCCCTCCCCCATCCTTAGGACCAGCCATTCTCTAAGGATCCTGAGTGCCTTTGACTTTCACTAGGGATTTTTACTGCTGCTGGAGTGTCTTATCAGCAAACAAAGCTAAATTTAAGTAAGTATACTAATGCATGTGTACACACATATCAAGACTTAGTTCTGGTAAATATGACTTCCTGTTGATATCTCTGGCTCTAATCCATTATTGCATGGTTCATTCTAGCTTCCTTTCTTGTTTATTTGTAACTCCATTCTGAGAAACTGGGATTCCATTATCTATAATATATGTAACGCATCTCTATAATATATGTAACCCTGGGATATGTAAACAGTAGCTTCAAAATTACTTATGTTCTGTGAGAAACACATTTGCCAGAACCAGAACAGTATTTGGGCTCAGTTCCTTTGGTCTTTGGCTTTACGGTGTCCAGTCAAACCTGATTTTTGAAAGTTATTTTCAGTCCCCATTTTCTCACTCTTTGCTTTGAAGTTGTATCATGCATTTGTAATACTATTATATTTGTTTGTCATTGTCTGCATTTCTTCCTGCGATCGCTCCCACTGCTGTTGATTGTTTTTTGTTAATTTTTAGATAGTGTTCTCTCTGTACAGACCTTGGGTGTACAGACTCCATGCATATAATATATAATTTGAAAAATCAAAGGGGTAAAAAAGCAAAATACAAAATTAAGTATTAAAAAGTACAGAATTAACCTAACTAGGTAGTGAATTACAGTAAAGTTATACACACACCACATACAATTAATTTAAGTAATTTTTGAGCACAGCATTCATATGTATACCCTTAGACAAGTAATCTGCCATGTAATCATAATTATTTTAGTAATATTTTTGGGGGGGTAGTATTATCAGTATAATGATTAGGAACATTTTGTGTACATTGTAAGATAGAACAAATTATTAAATAGAGACATATCATCAGGAGTCAACATTTTCTCTGTGGCAGTAGGAGAGTAAACATTTGAAGTGACAGAAAAAGAGGAAGAATCCTGAGATATTGAGTTGGAACTGGAGAAATCAGTATTAAGTCATGATCTTTTAAAGAATACCTTAATCTTGTCCAGTGAAAGAGCCTAGAAGAAAGAACATACCGGTAGCAGTAAGCATACATACTGCTTAGATCTTGGTATCTAAATACCATTCCCAGTAAAAGAAATCAGAGCTCTTTGAAGAAGCTATTGAATATAGATCTGGGGCTATAAAAACGTTTTTTAAAATAAGGCTGGAGCAACTTCTGGGCACTAAAATTAAGAAAGTGCCAAAAGATAGATGTATCAAAAAAAAAAAAAAAAAAAAAAGACCAGCCAATGTGAAGGCTTCCACTGGCCAAATTTGAGGAAACTGTACCCCCAAAAGAATAAGGCTATTATGTTTTAATAACATCTGACTAGAGAAAGAATCCATCAGCACATCATCTTGGGGGAAAAAAAACTATAAAGGGAGATGAAAGGAAGTTGAGAAAGCTTGCCTACATAGAAAAATGCCATGTAATAGAGAAGGGATGAGGAAAGAAAACAATCATCGTTTTGTAATCAACACTGCATTAATTGATTCGGACAACTGAGGCCTGAATGATGTCAAGCAATTAATAGCTTCAACTATTGCTGAATAAGATATTCAAAGAGCTGCACACAGTTTAAGTATAAATTCCAAAGGGAAATACAATATAGCGTATATTTCCAGAAAAAAGCTGGTAAATACCACCTTAACTAAGGTGAACACTCTTAGTTCAACCAGTAAGACAAATTGACAGATATCCTTATAATATAAGGCAATGGAGAGTATATAATATCACCTCTCTAGTTGTCTTGCCAAATACGTACTCTCTGAATCTGTTCACATGAAAATAATCAGACAAATTGAGATTTTGTGACATTTTTTAGACAAATGATATAGATTCTTCAAAAATAAAAACATGTATTCAAAAATAATAGATGTTTTAAGATTCTAACATTATTATAATAAAGCCAACTCATCCTCGAATTGATAGTAGATTTTAAAATGACATGGTGGGTACATCTGGGAAAATGTGGATTCTATATGAGATCTTATTTTAATGTTTAATTTCTTAGAAGGGAAAACGTTGTTGTGGCTTTATGAAAGAATGCTTTCATTCTTGGAGGCTACAAGATAATGTATTTGAGAATGAAATAACTATGGTTTCTGTAAGTTTCATGCTACTTACTTTCAAATTTTATAGCAAAATATATTAACAAGTGGTGAATGTACACAGAAGCTATACAAGTGCTTTTGTACTTTTTCTGTATGTTTGAACTTTTCTTTTGTTGTTAGTGGGAAAATACTTTGTCTAAAATGAAAACCAAAAATTAAGGGGAAACAGAAATCAAGACAAGAGAATGACAGGGGTGCCTGGGCAGGTCAGTTGGTTAAATGACTGCCTTCGGCTCAGGTCATGATCCTGGAGTCCTGGGATCGAGTCCCACATTGGGCTCCCTGCTCAGCGGGGTGTCTGCTTCTCCCTCTGCCCCTCCCCCCTCATGTGTGCACTCTCTCTCTCTCAAATAAATAAAATCTTAAAAAAAAAAAAAAAGACAAGAGAATGACAGTAATTGTCAAAGCCATCTGATGTGCAATTCGGGTTTATTACATTGTTCTCTTTGATTTTATGTATATTTGAAATTTTCTATAATGAAAATTATGTTATACATAATAGCTCATATAATGTTGCTATAATAGTAAAAACACACATATATAAAGCTGTAAAATAATTAAACTATGATGACTGTCTGCATGCACAGATTGAAGGAATAAGGTATAAATGTGAGAAATTAAAATCTGTGTCCTACAGAACACTTTAATAACAAACCAGAAGGTAAAGTTTGGAAAGCTAAAATGAGCAATTTACTGCAAGGCCTAAACCAAACTATTCCCAGATATGGTAAAGAATTAAATGTTAATAATATTATCAGAAAACCACCAGAATAAAAACATAGGCCAATAATGAATTGTTCTCAAATCGGGGGAAATGTTCCAAGTGGAGGACCCAGAAATTAAGGAAAGGGAGACAAAGTAAAGGAAATGGATACAACTTCTGTCTTGCGGAAGTACGTCCACACATCAGAAAGATGGGGTGATGACTGACTTGCACAGATGGTTAGCTAAAGTTTAATCATGTAAGTCAAAATAGCCCCTGTGAATAAATCATATAATAAGCAGTGCCCTCAATAGAATGAGCAAAAGGCAGTTACAGATTGTTCATCAAATAAGCAAAGAACTGCTTAACAGATAAATTGAGAAAAAAAAAAAAAAATTAACCTCACCAGAAATGAGATAATCAAATTAGAGAAATACAAGGGTATTCCATATACTCTTACCAATTAGAAAACCATTTTTTTAAACATTTTACTTATTTATTTGAGAGAGAGAGAGAGAGCACGCAAGTGAGCAGAGGGAAGGGCAGAGGGAGAGGGAGGGAGAGAATCTCAAGCAGACTCACCACTGAGCGGTGATCATGACCTGAACTGAAATCAAGAGTTTCAGATCATGACCTGAACTGAAATCAAGAGTTGGATGCTCAACTGCGTGAGCCACCAGGTGCCCCAGAAAACAACTTATTAATATCTTACCTAATAGTGTTCAGAAGGAGGTGAGATGATGACTCTAAATAACTGAATATGAAAATTCAGCATCCTTTTCTGATGGCAATTTAGATGCAATAACAAGGTATTTTACGATATTCTTATATGTACACTCTAGAAATATATGTTAAGGAAATAATCAGATATGAAGTTAAAAAGAATATTCAAATATTTACTTATAACTAAAAACACAGAGCATGTTTATTGTCCAAAAATATGGAAATGGTTATATACATTTTGATACATCCATTAAGTATAGTAACATGAGGGTCTAAAGTCATATACTGGAAGCATTTCATAAGATGCAAAACGCATGATGGAAGAAGAAATGAGAAAGGAACATTTCTTCATATTTATTTATTATTTTTTTAAAGATTTTATTTATTTATTTGAGAGAGAGAGCATGAGAGGGGAGAGGGTCAGAGGGAGAAGCAGACTCCCCACTGAGCGGGGAGCCCGATGCGGGACTCGATCCCGGGACTCCAGGATCATGACCTGAGCCGAAGGCAGTCGCTTAACCAACTGAGCCACCCAGGCGCCCCACATTTCTTCATATTTAATTATAATTTTTAAAGAAGTATAAAGAACAAAAATTAGATAAAACATATCTTAAGAATATCTGTTATTGCTGTTGTAAGTATGATTTCCATTGTTAATGTGCTTTCTTTTTCAATGAAAAAAAAAAGTTATTCAAAGAATACCATTCTGAACACAACTCAAACAGAAACCAGAGTGTATTCCATGTATTACCTCAATGAAATTAATGTGTCAGCATCAAGTCAGTAAACAGGACAATGTTGTGTACCATAATGCTAAAATAATGTTAAAGTACGAAATGTTTGAAATTATCTTTATGCAAGCACCATTCAGTAAGGATTCTGTGGATATTAAGATTTCAAGGTTGCTGTCAATTAAGATCGTGAAGTCCAGTAAATATTCTTTCACAACAACAAAAGCAATAGTGATAATTATACTAGTGTTGGAAGAGGATTGGACTCACCTTGTAGAATCAAGTATATACAGATAAAAATGATTTAACTTGTAATGAAACCATATCAAACTAAGAGCAACCGTATAGTTTGTGTGATAATTATATCAAATTGTCTTTCCCAAGAAAGTATTAAAGCTTTAACTAAATGTGACCATGAAAACTCTTTCATTCTGGCCTTTTTTGGATCCTCTTTTTATACAACATTTTTTTGGTAAGAGTTCTTGTTCCTTTTCTGTGTCCCACCTCAGTAAAAGACCCTGCTGATTGATCCAAACCACTTCTGTGTTGGATGGGTCACTTTCTGTGTCAGGACTGATTGATAATAATTGCAGAGAAGCATCTTTCTCAGTCTGCTCTTTTTAAAGTTAAAACTTGAAAGAATAGAGCATCATTGAATTGCTTCAGTTTGAGTCATTTCAGTTTCTGTGTTTTGGTGCCTGGATCCCTGTGTATGCAGGAACAGGAGGCTAGGAAGTTGTTCTCTAATAAGCAAAACAATTGCTTTCAAAGTCCCTTCTCTTCCTCTGAATTGCTGCACTGGGAAAAGTTTTATCAATTTTTCTGACATTTGAAGGAAAATAAAAACTCCTGATCAGAGTTCTACAATGTCTCTTCAAATCTTGCAATGCCCTTTATGCTACAATTACTTCCTTTGTGATTCTTTCAAATGTCTCCTAATAGCAGCAGGCCTGCTTGAAACTGTCTGCTTTTGGCTCACTAGGTTTTTACTTTTTAACTGCAAATGTGCTATAAAAGCCAAAGACAAGAGAATGTGCATTGACTACAGTTATCTAAAAATGTTTATTTGATAGATATGAAATTTATTTTCTAGAATTGGGGATAAGGATTTTTTATATTTATAGAATGTTTTAAAAATGCATAGTTGTAATGAAGTTCCTGTGAACATCATTGTGGTTTTGTGTGAATAGGAGTCTTCTGTTGTCCTTTGTTCCTGAGTGTGTACAATGTATTTTGTACAGTTTATTCTTCTTATAGGCTTTGCATGAATTCTGCTGTAAGTACTATGATTTACTTATTGCTTATTTTTAAAAATATTTGTGCAAGTTTTACTCTTTTGTTATGTAGTTTTGTTTCTTCACAACTGTTATATCTTTCCACATGAATAAAGCCTACTAATAGCAAATGTCTATATGTCTACATATCTATACAGTTGTATCTCTCTATCAAAGTGTTTCCTTCCTTTCTCTAGATAAAAAAGATTAGATACATAGATATTTCCATCTTTCTCTGCCTCTCTATCTCTCTCTTACTTTGTTTTGTAATTAAAAAGTTAGAGCAATATGTGGCATCGAATTCCAGAAACATATCCACCCTTCAATTTTGCTATTTTTCTTTATCCAAACAGAGGCAAAAAATCCCAGGAAAGAGTTGGTCTAAAGCTCACAGTAATAGTGGATCGTTGTATTTAAAAAATGAAGACCCCATAAAATGGTGATGTATATAGAAATAGAAACAGAGACAAGAGATAGTACCAGATCATTGAGTTCATTGAACAAAGGCCTATTGAACATACACTGTGTGCAGGCAGTGCTCTAGGCACTGGGATACATCAATTAAAAATAAAGGTCGCTACCTCCTTGGGGCTCACATTCAAGTTTCAAGAGTCAGGCAATAAAAAACTTACCTTTAAAGTAAATTACATGGTCTATCAGAAAAAGTATAACCAAAAAACATTAAGTAAAGCAGTAAAGACAATCAGTTGTACTAATGTAATGGAAGGAGCAGTAGGAGTAGGCCATATTGTGAAAACGGGATGTGTAGGAGTTGAAGCCATAGCCACATGGATTAATGGGAGAAGAATATTCCAGGGAGGAGGGACAACTAGGGCAGAGACATGATGCCACAAGTGTGCCTTCTGTGTCTGGATAACAGAGTCAATAGAAAAAAAAAAAGTGTTAGGAAAGGATATCAGAAATGTAAATGATACCAAGACAAGTATAGCTTATAGACTATTTTAAGGACATTGACTTTTACTTTGGATTAAATGTTAAGGCATTAAAGGACTCAGAATAGAAGATTGGCAATATCTGATTTACATTTACCATGATCTCTCTGGATGCTTTTTTGAGAATATTGTGTCAAGGCTACAGAGGGTCATGATAGAGGCCATGGTGGTGGTCAGAGATGGTAGATTCCAATAATAATTAGCTGGAGTGGCTATACAAATATCAGACAAAATAGACCTTAAAACAAAAATTCATGTTCCTAGAGGAAAAAAGAAAATAATCCATCTGTTAACGAAAGTGTCAATAGTCACAGAAGATATAATATTTTATGCATATATGTACCAAATAACAATGTCAAAATACATAGGACAAAAAATGACAGAAATAAAGGGAGAGAGATACAATTCAACAACAGTAATTAGACACTCAGTATTAGTTTCCTAGGGTTACCATAACAAATTACCACAAACTCTGGTGGCTTAAAACAAAAGATATTTATGCTCACACATTTCTGCAGGCTAGCCTTCTGAAATCAAGGTGTTGGCAGGGCCATGCTCCCTGTGAAGGCACTAAGGAAGAATCCTTCCTTGCCTTTACTTCTTTTTTTTTTTTTTTAAGATTTTATTTATTTATTTGAGACAGAGAGAATGAGAGAGAGAGAGCAGGAGAGAGGGGAGGGTCAGAGGCAGAAGCAGACTCCCTGCTGAGCAGGGAGCCCGATGCGGACTCGATCCCGGGACTCCAGGATCATGACCTGAGCCGAAGGCAGTCGCTTAACCAACTGAGCCACCCAGGCGCCCCTTACCTTTACTTCTGTTGGTTATGGATCATCCATGATGTTTCTTGGCTTGTAGTCACTTAAATCCAGTCTCTTTTTCTGTCTGTCCATGGTCTTCTTCCCTTTGTGTCTGTCTGTGTGTCTTCACATGACCTTCTTACAGGATACCAGTCACTGATGTCCATTTAATATTTCAAGTATGATCCAATCTTATCCAAGTATATCTGCAAAGACTTTATTTCTAAGTAAGGGCACATTGTGAGGTTTTGAGTGGACATGAATTTTGATGGGGATGCTAGTCAACACAGTAGAGTTCATTCTCTGCCCACACAAATTCATGTCTTTCCCATTTGAAAAATGCATTCACACCAACCCAACATCTCCAAAAGTCTTAACCCATTCCAGCATCAACTCTACAATGCAAATCCCATCTAAGCATAAGCTCAAAAAGTTCTAAGTTTCATCATCTAAATCAGGTATGGATGAGACTTTGAGTATGATCCATCCTGGACAAAATTGCTCTCCATCTGTGGATGTGTAACACTAGAAAGCAGGTTATCTGATTCCAAAATATAATGGCATAGAACAGACATTCCCATTACAAAATGCAGATATTAGAAGGAAAAGAGTAGTTATAGGTAATGAGCAAGTCCACAACTCAGCAGAGAAAATCCCATTAAGTTTCAAGCCCTGAGAATAAGCCTCTGCATTGTAAAGCTCCCAGAACTGTTCCCATAGAGAGACGTTGGGGCCCTCGTCTCTGAGCCTGTGGAAGTAACTTTATCTTGGCCTGTGGCAGTGGTGCTCTGCTTTCTGGGCAGCTCATTTCCTACTTATGGAATCCCAGAAGTCTTATAGCCTTCCTTATTTATTTATTTTTTTCCCTGTCTTTGTCTTCTTCAGTATAAGATGACAGTATTTCTACTTACATAACATTCTCAAAAACCTTGTTGGTCTTCTGTGGATGTCAAGAGGACTCATCCATATCCAAAGAGGGTGCTTCATAGATCCTTTCTGGAAGAGTCCATTTCTGTTCCTAGCTTAAGGAGAGATGGTCATTTTGATCCATGAATTGCATACTTAATGTCCTCAGATAAAGTTTTTCCAGCCACACCTTTGATTCTGATTCCAGGGCAACCTATCTGGATTAGCCAAGAATTTTCCAAAGCATAAAGGGCTAGCTAGCTCCTCTTTCTTAACAGTTCTTTCATCAATTTAATCTCTTTTATTTCACATTTTACTGTAAGCACTAAGAAGAAATCGGTTCACATCTTCTACATTTTGCTTGTAAATCTCTTCAGCTAAATATTGTGATCACTCCAAGTTCATTGCTTCCAAGTTTTACTTTTCACCCAATAGTAGAATAAAATTCTGCCAAGTTTTTGCCACTTTACAACCAGGATTGCTTTTCCTTCAGTGTCCAACACATGCTCTTTATTTCCATCTGAGCCTTCCTCAGAAACACCTTAAATATTCATATTTCCAGCAATCTTCACTTTGGGATACCATATGTGTCCTTTTAGATGACAGGAGCCTTCTCTATGGCTCTCCTCACTCCTTTCTGAGCTCTCAGCTGTGTCACCTTTGACATTTATATTTCTATCAAAATCTTCAAGGCAATCTAGATATTTTTCTATCATGCACTTCAAAATTCTTTCAACCTCTAGTCATTACACAATCCCAAACCCTGTTTCAATTTTTAGGCATTTGCTACAGCAACACCTCACTTACCAGCACCAAAATCACTATATTAGTACCTAAGTCTGCTGTAACAAATTACCACAAACATGGATGGCTTAAATAAGACATTTATTCTCTTATAGTTCCAGAGACCAGAAGTCAGGAATCAAGGTGTCAGCAGAGCCACAGTCCCTCTGAGGGCACTGGGGAAGAATCCATCCTTGCCTCCCCTACCTTCGGGTGGTTGTTGGCGATCATTAACTTCCTTTGGCTCATAGCAGCATAATTCCAATCTCCTCCACAGTGTTCACATGGCTTCTTTCTTTTGTGTCTGCCTTAAAAGTACTATATTTCCATATTAGGCCAGATTCTGAGGTTCTGGTTAGACAGAGTTTTGCAGAAACACTATTCAACGTAGTGCATCCCTCCTTCAATAATGAATAGAAAAACTAGGCAGGACAAGAAGGGTAGAAGACTTGAGCCATTATATAAGCAAACTAGACTCAATAGACATCTATAGAACACTCTACCAAACAAAAGCATAATATACATTCTTCTCAGGTGCCCATGTTTAAGAACATTCTCCAGGATGAGCCATAGACTGGGCCATAGATTAAACATCATTAAATTTAAAAGGACAGAAAGAATAGAAAGTGTCTTCTCTGACCACATTTGATTGAATTAGGAAACAACAGAAAGAAACTTGGGATGGTCACAGACAAGTGGAAATTACACAAAATACCACTAACTAACTAATGTGTCAAAGAAGAAATTAAAAAAAAAAAAAGTTAGGACACATTTTGAGATGAACAAAAATGAAGATATAACATGCCAAGAGATTTGAGATTCACCTGTACTTCAGGGAATCTTATAAATGTAAATGCCTATATTAAAAATGAAAAACAATGATCTTAGATTAATAACTTAAGTTTCCTAAACTTCTACCATAATGCATTGGACAAAGAACAAATTAAACCAAAAGGAAGCAGAAGGAAGGAAGTAATAAAGATTAGAGCAGAAATTTATACAATAGACAACAGAAGAACAGTAAAGAAAATCAATAAAACTGAAAGATGGTTTTTTGAAAAGATCAACAAAATTGACAAAACATTATAGCTGAACTGACCATTATTCCCCCAATTAATCCACAGATTCAACACAATTGCTTTCAGAATTCTAAATGATTTCTTTGTAAAAATTGACAAGCTGATTCTAAATTTCATATGGAATTGCAAGAGACCCCTACAAGATTGTAGAACTCACACTTTTAATTTTCAAAACTTACTACGAAGCAACAATAACCAGGGCAATGCGATACTGACATAAGGATAGACATACAGATCTCACCTCACATCATATATAAAGACAACGTGCACGTGCACACGTGAACGCATGCAAGCACACACACTAAAGTAAGCTCCTCCATTAACCTAAGCCTCACAGTTGCTTAACCAGCAAGATGTAGGAGTCATTATTTTTATGTCTTTCCATTTTCTCACCTTCATTCCACTCCGTAAACAAATCGTAATAGTTTTATTCCTTAGAACAGCCAAAGAAAAAAAAAAAAAAAAGAAAGAAAGAAAGAAAGAAAGAAAGAAAGAAAGAAAGAAAGAAAGAAAGAAAGAAAGAAAGAAAGAAAGAAAGAAAAAGAACTGCCAATAGCCTCCCCTCTGGGTTTTACACCCTTCAGTCTTCTGTGCTCTACAATCCATTATTCAAAAAAGCCACAGATATCTTTTTGAAAATGTAAATAAATTGTTTTCTACCTGCTTAATGTCCACTAGTGTTTTCTATCTTTGGGATATATTCCTGGAATGTATTCATGGCCTTCTTTCTGGACTTTAAGAATACTAAGTTATTTCTTATGCCAGTGCCTTTGAACTTGATTTCTTTGACTTCTTTTTCTATTCTTTGCTTCCCCCTTCCATTTAGATCTAAACTCATATGCTACTTCTTTGGACACTATTCACAATGTCCCCCAACCCCTATGATTAACTTGTCATTGAATACATAATTATCGAGGTCCTACCCTGTTCTAGGCACTGGTTTTAAAACCCTCTAGGTTCAGAATACTATAATTTTGATTTTATCACAATTTATTTTTTTTTAAGATTTTATTTATTTATTTGAGAGAGAGAGAATGAGAGACAGAGAGCATGAGAGGGAGGAAGGTCAGAGGGAGAAGCAGACTCCCTGCCAAGCAGGGAGCCCGACGCGGGACTCGATCCCGGGACTCCAGGATCATGACCTGAGCCAAAGGCAGTCGCTTAACCAACTGAGCCACCCAGGCACCCATTTATCACAATTTCTAATTACGGTTTTTATTTCTTGTCTTGCCTATTGACTGTCTCCTTGCCAAGATCTCTATATTTCGTTCCATGTAGTCTACTTGCACATAGTACAATGCCCCTGTGCATAATAAATACTCAGTGAATATTCTCTGAATAAATGTGCCATGTTTTGAATGTAGCTTTTCTATCATACTAGACACAGTGTATAAAAGCCAATCTGGAACAACGGTCCAGCCAGGAGTATTAACTTGGAGCCCACTCCAACCTACAAATTAGATTTATACTTCATGATTTTACTTCTCTGGTTTTAAATTTCCTTGAACAGTATGTCAGCCCTTAATATTTCTTAGAGGCCCTGTTCTTTTGTTTAAGATGTATTTATTTATTTGAGAGAGAAAAAGAGAGAGAGAGATAAAATGCAAGCAGAGGGGCAGAGGGAGAGGAAGAGAAGCAGACTCCTCACTGTGTGCAGAGCCTGATTCCAGGTTCCATCCCATGACCCTGAGATCATGACCCAAGCCAAAATCAAGAGTCTGATGCTTAATCAATTGAGCCACCCAGGCACCCCAGAGGCCCTGTTCTTTATGCATTTGTCTATTCATTTGCTCAACAAATATCCACTGAACTTTTTTGTCAGTCATTATATTAGGGATTGGATATATATACATAAGA
This sequence comes from Mirounga leonina, assembly GCF_011800145.1. Classification (NCBI taxonomy): domain Eukaryota; kingdom Metazoa; phylum Chordata; class Mammalia; order Carnivora; family Phocidae; genus Mirounga; species Mirounga leonina. The sequence continues at coordinate 31,443,782 of NW_023270320.1, read as the reverse complement.
GAGATAGGGTTTTTATTCCAATGGAGTTCATAATCTGTCATATTAGTAATTGCAATAAACTGTATAAAGGCCTGTTCTGAACAAGGCAGTGCTCTATTGCAGCATACAAAAGAGAAACAAATCCTAATATGGGCATTCAGAATGGTTCTCTGAGGACAGATAAAACATTTAAACTGTATCTTAATAAAAGTATCAACTTTCTCAAAGAGATGAGCAGCTGCAGGGAAGACCAGGTTGGAGCTCATTCTCTAGTTTACAGACTCAATCACCTTCCTGAACTCTTGGCCCTATGCATTACTTTGATTTCAGGGCTCCTTTCAGCTTTCTGTCTAAGAGATGCTCCCTCAACCACTCCTCCTAAACCCTGCAGTAATACCCACAGCCGCTCTCATCTTCTGCAATCCTCAGCAACTGAAAGTAAATGCAAGAAAGGAGAAGCTTGGAAGACGGAAGGCAGAAAGTGAGGACTTTGGGGAGTGGAAGAGTCTGGGTTTAAGATGCAGCTGAGAAAGTTACAGATGATAAAATCTTTTGACAAACTCACCACATGACTCAGAAAAGGACACGAGTGAGGAAGAGTGCTTGGAGTGTAATGCTCATATAAATATCTCCAAAGTTCATTTTACTATAATAACTAATAACATAGCTGAATAGGAAGGAATAACCATGTTGAAAAGAAAGTTGTTATGAGAACAATAAAGATTCTGATTTTTATTTTTAAAACATTGTACATTAAGAGAGACAGAAGATCAAGTGTAATGTTTTGTTTAACTTTTGGTAGAAAACCTGCAGTGTGTGAATGTCAATTATACTATCACTCAATCTCTGGTGAAATCACCTTATACTCATCTCAGATTTTATGTATCTGAGGTACTGAAAATGAATTTTATAAGACATTGTCATTGATGAATGACCAATACATAAGCTAGTATGTCTCCAAATTGTATGAAGGAATTTAATAACACAAATAATGGTGAATTTGTATATAAATAATTAGTGAATTTACTATACATAATAGGAATAAGTAAATTAATAGCAGTCATGTTAATTTATTTATACCGAATATCATGTTCATATCTAATTTGGATATACTTCTTAAATCTTTAGATCATTCATTTAAAAGTATTCAAAAAACACTTGTTAAGTTTTAGTTTACCTGATTTAGCCAGGATAGAATATGTTCTAGGATAATATTATGCAATTAATCCAACAATTGTTATCTAGAGGAAGTTACTTAAAATGGACATATTAGGGATGCCTGGGTGGCTCAGTTGGTTAAGCAACTGCCTTCAGCTCAGGTCCTGATCCTGGAGTCCCCGGAGGAGTCCCGCATCGGGTTCCCTGCTCAGCGGGGAGTCTGCTTCTCCCTCTGACCTCTCCCCTCTCATGCTCTCTCTCTCTCTCAAATAAATAAATAAAATTAAAAAATAAATAAATAAATAAAATGGACATATTAATATTTTCATCAGCAGACATCCTTTAATATAAGTTTTGTGGAGAACAGCTAAGAAATTCCAAAGCTTTACACTTACACATGTATAAAATGTGAAATACTAAGATTTCCTGTTAGAAAGCCTCACTTACAAAATGTATAGAGAATAACATATTTCAAAGGCTCACACCATTAAAGTATTTTCCCATGTGAAGATCACTCAATTATATCTTCAAATAAAGTAAATGTTATCCTTTTAGCGATCTGATTTCCTTCAGTCAGCCCTAGATTTAAACTGCAATTCAATTTGAACTCTCTTCTCAAGAGTCTATATATTAGTTGCCCCTATTATTTTAGTGTCCTCCCACTGAGAACTAGAATACCTAGGCCAATGCCCCTGGTCTCTCTGATATATACACTAAATGCTCTATCCCTCCTCCATTGCAGATAGTGTTGCATTCTAAGCACTTAGAAATGTGAATTCTTAAGGTCCTTCAGCTCACTGGTGCAAAGTGGTATTTTTATTTATGTTCAAGCATTTCTTTATACACTTCATCTATTATTGAATTGATACAGATGCATATAATTATGAAACTTCAGCTTAGAAGAGCCTTTTAGATGAAATATTCGAATTCATCTTCCATAACAGGAATAATTTCCGAGGTGAATGAAGAATATAAAACTGCCATTCTATTTATGAAGGGCTCCATTGAAAAATTCTATCTTAGAACAGACTAGAAAATAACTTCTGGCTATTTCATACATGTATATTCCAGTTCTGCTTTCTGGAACAAATAGCAAATGTATTCTCTTTGGCAAAGCACAGCTCTTAGATATTTGAAGAGAACTATTTGCCATATTAAATAACAGAGGGTACTTCCAATGCCCCTTATGTTATTTGATTTTCTAGCTCTTCAGCCTACTGGTAATCCTCTTATGGCCCTTCTTCAGACTGTCAACTTCCCTTTTTATAACATGTAAGGAGTACAGAGTTGAATGTGACTATTACCTTATTTGAGAAAGACACTATATTTCAAATTAGCCATCATGCACCATGCTTCAATTATAACTAAATTGTAATCAACTAGAAACCCCGTATCAAAATGTATTATATAAATTACAATTAATTTATTGTTTCCAATGTATATTTAAGCAATTGGGTTTCACAAAGACATCCAGGATTCTAAATTTTTGGAAGCGAGTTCTAAGTGTCAGTGCTCTGAAATATGCATAAGTAGAAATTATAACAAAACCTTATGATATCATGTTAAAGTTGATATTATAGTGACCCTGCTTTTATCTTAACAATGGGGAAGGAAAGGGGAGTGCATTTATGTTCATGTTTTTAGTTTGGATTGGAGGAATTTGGCAATATCTTGTTTAAGGAACAAAGGGCAGGGAACAGGTTTGTGGGAAATTGAGTTCAGTTCTGAACATACTGAGCTTGAGTTGCTAGACAGATTTCCAGGTAAAGAGGTGGAACGTACAAGGCAGGAAATATCAGAAAATGGAGAAAAGATGAGACAGAGCTCAAAAATAAAAATAAGAGAATACTGAGATCTTGGACTTAGGAGAAATTTTGCCCATTCATGCATATGAATTTTAAGTTATCTGCACAAAATTTGGTCAATTGTTGATTGATTTTGTCCTACTTAAATGTGTATATTATAATACTCTCTACTCTTTTAAGTCTGTTCAAAATTATCCAGTGCATATTTCAAAAATATATACACATATACTTATACACACACACACATACAATCTATATAGGCATGTCATTTAAAGAACTGGATTGGGATGACTTTTCTGAAAAAGAATGTAAAGGGAGAAGTCTTAGATATGAATTAAGGGAAATGCTTATTTTAGATTTAATGAAAGGGAAAAGGAGCCAAACAAGAAGTTGGAGAATGTGGTGAAAATTAGTTAGATGCTCTAAAAGTTTGACTCTATTCTTCCTACTCTACTAAGATATATTTTCTAACCTTCCTGTAGATATATTTGGTCCTGTTAGTGATTTCTGATCAATGAAGCATTTTATGGAAGTGAAAGGAAGTCAGTATGGGACTTGATACATGATCCTCACTGCTTCATTTTTACTCACTTCTGGGGAAGGTGCCAAGGGAAAGCAATGGAAGAATCTTAGATGTTTGGATATTCTTCTGAGGAGAGTTGCTCAGTAGAGTTCTCTAATCAAGAATGCCCACAAGAATGAGAAATATATTCAAATACCAGTCATTTGATTTTGTTTCTACTGACGTCATTTTTTCTAGACTTTGGATAATGTTTTTCCTTTTTTTTGTATGCCTACTGATTCCTGATTGAATATACATTGTTGAATCACTAAACTGTATACCTGAAACTAATATTGCACTGTATGTTAACTAACTAGAATTAAAAAAAAAAAAAACTTTAAAAAAAGTTTATGACATTGTAGAGATTCTCGCTGGAGGCAGACTTCAAGGGCTTGGAGAGCTCTAAATGGTAAAACAATACGTGGGTAAAGAAAATGTATACTATTCTTAAAAAACAAAACCTAACAGATTGAGAGAGATACAGCCTACTACATGTGGATAGTATGATTTTTGAAACATAGCTTATTTAGTTTAAACAAGGTTTGACAACAGGAACGAATCTAGGGGAAATAGACATTGAAAGTGAATGAAAAGGTAGCCTAAATATGCTTTAGGGAAAGGCAGAAAAATATCTGTAGTAAGAATTCATGTAATTATATACATGTTGGTAGCTCATTTTCAAGGACAGAACTCTGTGGTTTGCCCCTAAATAACACATTGATAATCATCACATTTTTAATATGGCTGATAATACATATATACCTGGCTAGTGCATAAATATGCCATATTTTTCCAATGTTATCTATAATAACATTATAATAAGGCATTTTAAAACTTTGACTAAAATTTATTTACATGCACTATCATAGGAGTCATAGTGTATGAAAGTTAAGTCAGTCTGCCATAACTTTAGTGGACATAAACTGACTCTTATTATTCTTTCTGAAGTCATTCCCGGCCTCTCAAACTTAAACATATTCCTTTTTAAAAATTTTTGTCATTGGGATGTCAAAATATTTATCTATTTATCTATATGCATGCATGTATATGTTTGAACTTCTGAAATCTGCACATTTAAAATCTGTAGTCAAGCATGGGAGTGCACCACAGGGATCTACTGGGTTTGGAGACTCCACATGGGGTTGTGTGCCAGAGACAGAAACACTAGGTCAAAGGCCAGGTGAGCACAGAGTGCGACTGGATACAGGGGAGACAGGAGTGACTGACTGCTTTTCTCTGGGGGCTCACTGAGGAGTGAGACCCCGATTTCTCAGCTCCTCTGGGGCAGAGACTGGAAGGCTGCTATTTTCACTCTTGTCCTCCAAAGCTGTATGGAAGGCTTGCAGGGAACAAAAGCTCCCGAGAGCAAACCCGAGCAGATTACTTAGCCTGGACAGGCAAGGGCAAGGCAATTCCACCTCCGGCAAAGACATTTGGGAACCACGGCAACAGATCCCTCCCCCAGAAGATCAGCAAGAACAGCCAGCCAAGACCAAGTTTACCGATCAATGAGAACAGCAGAACTCCAGTGCTAGGGGAATACGGCACATAGAATTCATGGTTTTTTTCCCCCTGATTCTTTAGTCTTTCAAAGTTATTTTTTTTTATTTTTTCCCTTTTTCAACCATCTTATCAATCCCTTATTTAAAAAATCTTTTTCATTTTTCATTTTTAGAGTCATTCTATCCCTTCATAGTAGTTACCCTTATTATATTATTATAAGTTGTCCTCTCTTTAAAATTTTGAGATACAGTTTCTTCTGACACATCAAAATATATCCTAAATTGCTAGTGTATAGCTTTGTTCTAGTCTCCTGCCTGATCACATTCTCTCCTTTTTCTTTTTTTTAAATCCCCTTCTTTCTTTTTTCAACCACCTTCTTATCTTATCAATTCCTTTTATAAAATCTTTTATAATGTTCACCTTTACAGTAATATTCCATCCATTCATCATATTAACCCTTATTTTTGTACATATATAAGTTTTTCTTTCTTTAAAATTTTGGGAGGCACTTTCGTCTAACAGACCAAAATACACCCAAAATCTAGTATGTGGCACTGATCTATGCACCAGCCTCATCACATTTGACCATATTCTGTTTTTTTGTTTTGTTTTGTTTTTGTTTGTTTTTAATTTTTTCTTTTTTTTTCGTTCTTTCCCTTTCTTTTCCCCAAGTTTCAAGTCTTTTCTGCTTTGTTTAGTGTATATTTTCAAGGGACGTAGTTACCCTGTTAGCATTTTGTTCTCTCATTCATCTATTCTCCTCTGGACAAAATGAGAGGATGGAAAAAATCACCTCAAAAAAAGAACAAGAGGGCGCCTGGGTGGCTCAGTTGGTTAAGCGACTCCCTTTGGCTCAGGTCGTGATCCTGGAGTCCCAGGATCGAGTCCCGCATCAGGCTCCCTGCTCGGCAGGGAGTCTGCTTCTCCCTCTGACCCTCCTCCCTCTCATGCTCTCTGTATCTCATTCTCTCTGTCTCAAATAAATAAATAAAATCTTAAAAAAAAAAAAAGAAAAGAAAAAGAGGCAGTACCAACTGCCAGGGACCTAATCAATATAGACATTAGTAAGTTGTCAGAACTGGAGTTCAGAATGACAGTTTTAAAGATACTAGCTGGACTTAAAAAAAGCAGGGAAGATATTAGAGAAACCCTTTCTAGAAAATAAAAGAACTAAAATCTAACCAAGTCAAAATCAAATAGGCTATTAATGAGGTGCAATCAAAAATGGAGGCTAAAACTGCTAGGAAAAATGAGGCAGAAGAGTGAATTAGCGATATAGAAGATCAAATGATGGAAAATAAAGAAGCTGAGAAAAAGAGAGATAAACAACTACTGGAACACCGAGGGCAAAATTCGAGAGATAAGCGATACCATAAGAGGAAATAATATTAGAATAATTGGGATCCCAGAAGAAGAAAGAGAGAGAGGGGCAGAAGGTATAATGGAGCAAATTATAGCAGAGAACTTCCCTAATTTGGGGAAGGAAACAGGCATCAAAATCCAGGAAGCACAGAGAACCACTCTCAATATCAATAAAAATTACTCAACACCCCGACATCTAATAGTAAAACTTACGAGACTCATAGACAAAGAGAAAATCCTGAAAGCAGCTCAGGAGAAGAGATCTGTAAGCTACAATGGTAGAAACATTAGACTGGCAACAGACCTATCCACAGAGACCTGGCAGGCCAGAAAGGACTGGCAGGATATACTCAGAGCAATAAATGAGAAAAATATGCAGCCAAGAATACTATATCCAGCTAGGCTGTCATTGAAAAGGGAAGGACAGATAAAAAGCTTCCAGGACAAACAAATACTAAAGGAATTTGCAAACACAAAACCAGCCCTACAAGAAATCTTGAAAGGGGTCCTCTAAGCAAAGAGAGAGCCTAAAAGTAACATAGTCCAGAAAGGAACACAGACAATATACAGTAACAGTCACCTTACAGGCAATACAATGGCACTAAATTCCTATCTTTCAATAGTTACCCTGAATGTAAATGGGCTAAATGCCCCAATCAAAAGACACAGGCTAACAGACTGGATTAAAAAACAAGATCCATTGATATACTGTCTGCAAGAGACTCATTTTAGAACCAAAGACACCCCCAGATTGAAAGTGAGGGGGTGCAAAACCATTTACCATGCTAATGGACACCAAAAGAAAGCTGGGGTGGCAATCCTTATATCAGACAAATTAGATTTTAAACCAAAGAGTGTAATAAGAGATGAGGAAGGACACTATATCCTACTTAAAGGGTCTATCCAACAAGAAGATCTAACAATTGTAAATATCTATGCCCCTAACATGGGAGCAGCCACTTATATAAGGCAATTAATAACAAAAGCAAAGAAACACATTGACAACAATACAATAATAGTGGGGGACTTTAACACCCCCCTCACTGAAATGGACAGATCCTATAAGCAAAAGATCAACAAGGAAATAAAAACTTTAAATGACACACTGGACCAAATGGACTTCACAGATATATTCAGAACATTCCATCCCAAAGCAACGGAATATACATTCTTCTCTAATGCCCATGGATCATTCCCAGAATAGATCACATCCTAGGTCACACATCATGTCTCAAGCAGTACCAAAAGATGGGGATCATTCCCTGTTTATTTTCAGACCACAATGCTTTGAAACTAGAACTCAATCACAAGAGGAAAGTTGGAAAGAACTCAAGTACATGGAGGCTAAAGACCATCCTACTAAAGAATGAATGGGTCAACCAGGAAATTAAAGAAGAATTTTTAAAAATTCATGGAAACCAATGAAAATGAAAACACAACTGTTCAAAATCTTTGGGATGCAGCAAAGGCAGTCCAAAGAGGAAAGTATATAGCAATACAAGCCTTTCTCAAGAAACAAGAAAGGTCTCAAGTATACAACCTAACCCTACACCTGAAGGAGCTGGAGAAAGAAGAGCAAATAAAGCCTAAACCCAGCAGGAGAAGAGAAATAATAAAGATCAGAGCAGAAATCTATGAAATAGAAACTAAAAGAACAGTAGAACAGATCAACGAAACTAGGAGCTGGTTCTTTGAAAGAATTAACAAGATTGATAAACCCCTGGCCAGACTTATCAAAAAGAAAAGAGAAATGACCCATCAACACAATCATGAATGAAAGAGGAGAAATCACAACCAACACCAAAGAAATACAAACAATTATAAGAACATATTATCAGTAACTCTATGCCAGCAAATGAGATAGCCTGGAAGAAATGGATGCATTCTTAGAGATGTATCAACTACCAAAACTGAACCAGGAAGAAATAGAAAACGTGAACAGACCTATAACCACTAAGGAAATTGAAGCAGTCATCAAAAATCTCCCAAGAAACAAAAGCCTAGGGCCAGATGGCTTCCCAGGGGAATTCTACCACATTTAAAAAAGAATTAATACCCACTCTTCTGAAACTGTTCCAAAAAAATAGAAATGGAAGGAAAACGTCAAAACTCATTTTATGAGTCCAGCATTACCTTGATCCCCAATCCAGACAAAGACCCCATCAAAAGGATATTACAGACCAATATCCTTGATGAACATGGATGAAAAATTCTCACCAAAATACTAGCCAATAGGATACAACAGTACATTAAAAGGATTGTTCACCAGGACCAAGTGGGATTTATCCCTGGGCTACAAGGTTGGTTCAACATCCACCAATCAATCAGTGTGATACAATACATTAGTAAAAGAAAGAACAAGAACCATATGATCCTCTCAATAGATGCAAAAAAAGCATTTGACGAAGTACAGCACCCTTTCCTGATCAAAACTCTTCAGAGTATAGGGATAGAGGGTACATACCTCAAGATCATAAAAGCCATCTGTGAAAAACCCACAGCGAATATCATTCTTAATGAAGAATAACTGAGAGCTTTCCCCCTAAGGTCAGGAACGTGGCAGGGATGTCCACTATCACCACTGCGATTCAACATAGTATTAGAAGTCCTAGCCACAGCAATCAGACAATAAAAAGAAATAAAAGGCATCTGAATTGGCAAAGAAGAAGTCGAACTCTCACTCTTTGCAGATGATATGATACTTTATGTGGAAAACCCAAAAGACTCCACCCCAAAACTGCTAGAACTCATACAGGAATTCAGTAAAGTGGCAGGATATAAAATCAATGCACAGAAATCAGTGGCATTCCTATACACCAACAACAAGATAGAAGAAAGAGAAATTAAGGACTGGATCCCATTTACAATTGCACTCAAAACCATAAGATACCTAGGAATCAATCTAACCAAAGAGGCAAAGGATCTGTACTCAGAAAACTATAAAATACTCATGAAAGAAAATGAGGAAGACACAAAGAAATGGAAAAACGTGCCATGCTCATGGATTGGAAGAAAAAATATTGTGAAGATGTCAATGTTACCTAGAGCAATCTACACATTTAATGCAATCTCCATCAAAATACCATCCACTTTTTTCAAAGAAATGGAACAAATAATCCTAAAATTTGTATGGAACCAGAAAAGACCCCAAATAGCCAGAGGAATGTTGAAAAAGAAAAGCAAAGCTGGTGGCATCACAATTCTGGGCTTCAAGCTCTATTACAAAGCTGTAATCATCAAGACAGTACGGTACTGGCACAAAAAGAGACACATAGATCAATGGAACAGAATAGAGAGCCCAGAAATGGACCCTCAACTCTATGGTCAACTCATCTTTGACAAAGCAGGAAAGAATGTCCAATGGAAAAAAGACAGTCTCTTCAACAAATGCTGTTGGGCAAATTGGACAGCCACAGGCAGAAGGATGAAACTGGACCATTTCCTTACACCACACACAAAAATAGACTCCAAATGGATGAAAGACCTAAATGTGAGACAGGAGTCCATCAAAATCCTTGAGGAGAACACAGGCAGCAACCTCTTCAACCTCAGCCTCAGCAACTTCTTTCTAGAAATGTCACCAGAGGCAAGAGAAGCAAGGGCAAATTGAACTATTGGGACTTTATGAAGATAAAAACTTCTGCATAGCAAAAGAAACAGTCAACAAAACCAAAAGACAACAAATCGAATGGGAGAAGATATTTGCAAATGACATATCAGATTAAGGGCTAGTATCCAATATCTATAGAGAACTTATCAAACTCAACACCCAAAGAACAAATGATCCAATCAAGAAATGGGCAGAAGACATGAACAGACATTTCTCCAAAGAAGACATCCAAATGGCCAACAGACACATGAAAAAGTGCTTGACATCGCTTGGCATCAGGGAAATCCAAATCAAAACCTCAATGAGATATCACTTCATACGAGTCAGAATGGCTAAAATTAACAAGTCAGGAAATGACAGATTTTGGGGAGGATGCGTAGAAAGGGGAACCCTCCTACACTTTTGGTGGGAATGCAAGCTGGTGCAGCCACTCTGGAGAACAGTATGGAGGTTCCTCAAAAAGTTGAAAATAGGGCGCCTGTGTGGCTCAGTTGGTTAAGCGACTGCCTTCGGCTCAGGTCATGATCCTGGAGTTCCAGGATCGAGTCCCGCATCGGGCTCCCTGCTCGGCAGGGGGTCTGCTTCTCCCTCTGACCCTCCTCCCTCTCATGCTCTCTGTCTCTCATTCTCTCTCTCTCAAATAAATAAATAAAATCTTAAAAAATATATATTAAAAAAAAAAAGTTGAAATTAGAGCTACCATACGATCTAGCAATTGCACTACTGGGTATTTACCCCAAGGATACAAATGTAGGTATCCAAAGGAGTACATGCACCCCAATGTTTATAGCAGCAATGTCCACTGTAGCCAACCTGTAGAAAGAGCCAAGATGTCCATCGACAGATGAATGGATAAAGAAGATATATATATATATATATACACACATATATATACATACATACACAATGGAATATTATGCAGCCATCAAAAGGAATTAAATTAAATCTTGTGATTTGCAGCAACGTGGATGGAACTGGAGGATGTTATGCTGAGCGAAATAAGTCAATCAGAGAAAGACATGTATCATATGACCTCACTGATATGAGGAATTCTTAATCTCAGGAGACAAACTGAGGGTTGCTGGAGTGGTGGGGGGTGGGACAGATGGGGTGGCTAGGTGATAGACATCGGGGAGGGTATGTGCTATGGTGAGCGCTGTGAATTGTGCAAGACTGTTGAATCACAGATCTTTACCTCTGAAACAAATAATACATTATATGTTAAAAAAAAAAGAAGAAGAAGATAGCAGGAGGGGAAGAATGAAGGGGGGGAAATCGGAGGGGGATATGAACCATGAGAGACTATGGACCTTGAGAAACAAACTGAGGGTTCTAGAGGAGAGGAAGGTGGGTGGATGGGTTAGCCTGGTGATGGGTATTAAAGAGGGTACATTCTGCATGGAGCACTGGGTGTTATATGCCAACAATGAATCATGGAACACTACATCAAAAACTAATGATGTAATGTATGGTGATTAACATAACGTAATAATATAAATAAATAAAATAAATGTTTGATAGAATTCACTGGTGAAAAAAATTAAAAAAAAATTAAAAAAAAGAATTCACTGGTGAAAAAAAATCTGTAGTCAACATCCTATTTACTTACTATTACTAAATTTAACATGCTATCTTAAAATAAGATGAAAAATTGGAGAGACAAAATTCCCAGTTGGGTGTCATAAAGGATTTTAGAATTTGTGAGATGGATGATAATAGTGTATGATCTGTGAATAACCCTTGGGCTGATTAATTAAAGCAATCGTGGGCATTATAGAAACTAGATAACCTGATATATTTTGCTTATTTGAATACGTGCTGCCATGTTAATTCTGGTTGCTGTTATGGAGATTATCATTATTCAGATTTCTGCCAGTGTTTTTCAAGCCTCCAGACAGATAATGATATATGTGAAATCATTATAATGTTCTGTGTTGAAGAAAGATGTTTAAGGAGGAATATCAGAGTGCTAAAAACATGGTTTTAAAATATTCCACTCCCCTTTTCTTCCCTTTAAATTGGGTTTGTATTTTTACCTATTTTCATATCCTACTGTGTGGGAAAAAATAAAGGAAAAAGACATATTTTAATTAGTGGTTTCTCAGTTCTGAATCAAGCAATTTTCCTAAGAGTAAACCTATTTTTTTTTTTTTTTCAAATGCACAGAAAAATCATAAACCATTATAGCCCTTTGCTGGTAGCATACAGATGATTGAGAGTTATATCTTTTCCATATATAATCCAAGAGATTGTCGTCCCAGATGTCCTAGAAACTTGACCAATCAGAGAAGATCCTAAACGGCATTTTATATCAATTATGTGCAAAACCCTGCCAATTATCTTCTCATATAATCCACATCAATAACTGAGAAGCACAAAAGATATAAACTCAAACCATCTGCTCTCACTCCAGTAGGCTACCGAGAGCTTAAACAGTAACTCACATGCTAACATAGTCTGATACATTTATCTGTGATCATGCTGTTTAAGTGGAATTTGTGATTAAAAATATTACCACTTTGGCCTATCTACTATTAGAAAATATGTTTTCCCCTTTTAGGAAAAGCACTGTCATTTCTGTTTTATTATAGTGGTAAATTAAGAGGACTACTGCCAGCTATCTATAAAGAAAAAAACTGCACTTCTACTCTCTGCTCGCTGTCATTCTTCTCCCATTGATGTTAACAATACCTAGGCTTTTAAAAGAGGCAAGAAAAAAAAATAGCCTCCAGGAATTCATTGTTTTGACACTTGCATAATTTTTGAACCATGTTAAATGCCAGAATAAAGCTATATCAAAATATAAAATGTTAACCCAAAGTGCCTATATGATTCAAGAAAAGGAAGTATTTAAGACTACAATCACATAAGATAGCTTATATTTAAATATAATATAATGTGACTTTTTCTAAGCATTAGAGACACAGAACTGGCAGTTGGCAAAAACAGATATGATTTTAAATAATGTCCCAATGAAGTATAGAAGACAGATAATTCCCTCCTGTTTTCCATCAGCATCCCTATCTTATGTTCTAGCATATCAGACCTGTCAAGATATGTCTATATTCCTCATGTTAACAACAAAGATATGTAAATGACAATATTACACTGTCAATTTCTCTAAACAGCTTTGCGTTACATTTTCAAATTCCCGAATCAGTTTGGGGATAAATTAGCATTTAAAATTATAATTCCCGTACATCTTAAAGAAACCAGGTTCCACTTGTTCCTAGACTTCAATAATACAATTTTGCAATCATAGTTTGGAAATTATACTGCTTGACATAGTTTTCCGATTGTAATGCATTACTTTAGAGTGGATATTTTCTAGCTTGTTACCAATTAAATTTGCATCTTAATTGTAACAAAAAGTAATACCCTTGATGATAGATGGAGGTGGATGAAGAAATGTAGCAGCTTTTATTCAGAAAAGATATGTATTGTGCCATTTCACAATAAGATATTTACAAGTGTTTGAAAAGCAATGCAAGATTCTTATGGTTTGCGCATGAACACTATCTTATTTGGTCATCACTGCATATATGTATTTCTTTTTTCAAAATATTTTATTTACTTAATTGAGAGAGAGAGAGAGTGAGAGAGACAGAGAGCAGGAGCAGGGGGAGCGGCAGAGGGAGATGGAGAAGCAGACTCCCCCCTGAGCAGGGAGCCCCATGCACAACTCGATCCAGGACTCTGGGATCATGACCTGAGCCATGAGAGTGTGTTTGCATTAGAATGTTTTGCTTCTCTAAAGAAGGACCCCTAGCCCATTTTTAATTACTTAGAAAGTAAAGATAATTTGAGCTATTGTCAAACTTTTAAATTATTTTATAAAGCAAGTTTTCTTTCCTGAAGAAAGTCTGAGGTTACCAATTCTGCCAAAGTATGGAGTTGCCTTCCTAAAAATGGTAATGTGTTTGTATCTATTTTCATGATACTAGAAATAAAGAGAAAAGTTGACATCCCTAGAGTGTACCCTGGGTGCAGCCACAAAAGAAGAAATTAAATTTAGTCTTCTAAGGAAATATGGAATGAGCAAATAATAATTGGTTATCTCCAGTGGAAAACTATTCATTGTTTAGAGCAGATCCAGATTATCTGATTCTCAATAATCACTGTATTTTACAGTTCTGTAAATTGTAGGTAACTGATGCCAATTTACTTCCCTTCATCTTGTTTACAAAATGAGTTTCATGCTCATTTGTACTTTATTTGAACATTCCTTTACTCCATATAAATTTGTGATTCTTTGATTTCTCCTTTGAGTTGGATCTAACAACTTTCAGGTTTCCTCATTAATAATGAGTTAATTCAAGTCTTTAACACATGTTTAATATCCATATGAGAGTCATTCTTTTACCCTTTTTTTAAAAAAAAAAATCAACATTTAGTACTTTGAGGAAATACCCAAAGTTACAAGACTCCAAAAAAGAATGTTATATCTGTATTTAAGTAGAAACATCAATTGATGATTTTGTCTGTCAGTTAATCTACCTAGATTTACCTAACTTTACATGTTTGTCAAGGTTTATGTACTTTTCTGTGGACCTAATTTCTAATTCTGAATTCAGAAATTATAATTCAGAAATAAGAACATTATTACCAAGATGAAAAATCCCACCAAAATAGACACCCCAAATTAACTTATCTTCCCCTACTCTGCCAGTTTTTTTTTAAAGACACTTTCTACTTGTCAAAAGCTGAATAATGGCTTCCCAAAGATATCCATATCCTAATCCCTGGAATATATGAAGATGTTACTCTGCATGCCAAAGGGGGCTTTGCAAATGTGATTTAGTACCTTCAGATGAGAAGATTATTTTGGATTATCCAAATGGGCTGTTTTGTACTGTTCTCAACCTATCAATTACCAATGTCCTGGCTGGACTGTCCCTTGTGATTCTTACTATGATTGCAAGATATCTCTGGCAATAACCATCAGAAAACTTAAACAAACAAACAAACAAACAAACAAACAGGTTTATTACTCACAGGTACTAGAAATTATATGGCACACCTGGGTCCACACAGTAAGGTTATAAGGGAGAGAAAAATGAGAGTGTGGGCCTGGATTCTGCTTTCATTGAGGTCGAGGGTGAGGGCCAGAGTTTCACAGGCTCCATCTTTACTGGTGAATTTAAACATAAGAGTGGAAATTTAAAGTGCAGAAAGAGAGAAAAAAAAGAAGCAGACCTAAATGGTCAATTATCAAAATCAACGAAGATCTCTAAAACAAAGGAGCCTGGTTGGGTGGGGGGGCCAGACTTCTGGCATCCTGAACTGTAAGATAATAACTTTCTGTTGTTTTAAACCACTATGGTGGTGGTAATTTGTTAGAGCAGCATTAAGAAACTAAAACACAATCTAAAATGAAGTTGGCCATAGTAGTTACCAAGAAATTGGTGGTGGTGGCATCAATGTTTAATATCTAAGAAATTCAGTAATACATACAGATTGTAGCTGAATATCTTTCCTAGGTTTTTGAGGAACATTTTTAAGGGCATCTTATTATATAATAATCAATAAACATTTATAGCAGTTTACAACGTATTATAAAAATATTTGATTTACTTTATGGCACATGTTTTCATACAACAGCATTTACTGAGTACCCATGGGGTACTTTGCTAATGCCAGATATTATTTTAAATAAGGTCAACTTGTAAGCACCTCACAAGCTAAACCAAGACTGACTAAACCAAGACTGCAGAGACACTGGAATGTTTACTCTTCTGATTTTTTTTCTTTCTTGCTTATGTATTCAAGTTTCCACTGGTATATTAAATAATTTAATTTCCAAGTAAAATATATGTTAAGGATTGGACTGTTTTTTTTGTGTGTGCTTCTGACCTCACTCAGAATCATGAATAATGTCCAAAGATGGTGACAGTATTTAATTAATTCTCTTGAGTATTCAGAACTTCTAGTAAATGTAACTGAGACATATGAAAGAGAATATCTTACCTTTTGGCTTTCTTCAAATGATTATGTACTCTATCCAATAATACAAAACAACCTTTTATGTCCCTGATCATTTTGGGTGGAGAAAAAAATGGGACACAAAATGGTAGGCATATTTAGGTCTAACTCAACTGGACTTGAGCAGAAGATAAAATATCTGAACACTTCAATAGTAATTCCGTTGAAAAATAAAATGTGGCTTTTATTATCTCTAACTATATGTCCCCCAGTGGGCACTCAAAATATCTTCAGAACCCCAAAATCAAAACACCTTCTAATTAGAAGTTCAAAAGTAATTATTTCTCTATAAATTTAATTTAGTTAAAATTTGCAGATTTATGTGGGACAGAACTTATAAAGATACTCCCTATATTTGAGAAATGACATTATAAATTAATTTTAGTATGATTAGATTTATAAGAACCTAAGTACTGAAATACTCAATATTTCAATATTCAATATTCAATATCAAATTCAGTATTTATAAATACATTTTCATGTAAGGTGGGATATCAAATGTTTGTGTAATAAACACTTTCATAAATCAGATGTTAGCTGGGTTTATTTCAATGTGTTCATGAGGTTGAATCACTAGGTTGGAACTGTGAGACATGAAATCTCATTCTTAGCTGGAAACCTAGGTTTCCTATGTGCTAGTCCCTCTAGTATTACATATGTGGCATAATTCTTAAATGATGGCACTGTGTGCATTCCACCTCATTATTATTTAAATAAGCTCATAAATATTTTACTTAGAATCCAAGAATGGAAGCTTTGCATCTGGACACTAATGGTATGGCTCCATCTAATTTGTTTTTCTATCAGATATAGAGTTATTATATTATCATAAAATATGGTAATGGTAGAGCATTATCCTAGAAAAAATGCTGAGGCTAATAATGTAATGTATAAAACATATCATCTCAACACATATCCAATGCTTTGTACTCAGTTTTATAGTGAGTCTATGTACGGAGAAAAAGGGTAAAAGAATTTCAAGCAATTTTCAAGAATTTCAAGAATAGGGTGAATATAGCTGTATGTTGGAATCTTCTAATAGTAAAATCTTATTAATTTAAGACATACTAACACAAAGCTAAGTAAGTTAAGATTCTCCTAGGGATGTTAACTTATCCTCACTTAATATATATAACATGGGGTATTTTAAATTACCAGTTAGGTTTCTAAATACATATTTTATTATGCAGGCTGTATAATGCTGATAATATAATGTCACCATGAGAATGGTAACTTTTCTGTTCTGACATATGTTTAGATTTGTAACCTTGTTGTTACATTAGCCTTGAATTGTTTTTCACATATATTTCTATGGTTCTGAAAGAGAAAGTGAAGAAAAAATAATTTTAAAAAGCACCCTGAATTGTGGAAATATGCATATTAAATAAATAATATTGTTAAATTATAAAAATTTATAACCGATAGCATTTCAAAAAAGAACAATTATATTTTGTGAAAATAAAATAAAATATGTAACTCAAGATAAATACTTCACTATATTTATGTCTTTGAATTTTAACTTATTGACATAGAAATTAATATTTTGAGGTTTGTATCATTTTTCCCAATTACATTTTATTTTTTTTATTTTTTTAAAGATTTTATTTATTTATTTGACACAGAGAGAGAGACAGCAAAAGAGGGAACACAAGCAGGGGGAGTAGGAGAGGGAGAAACGAGCCTCTCACTGAGCAGGGAGCCCAATGCGGGGCTCAATCCCAGGACCCTGGGACCATGACTGGAGCCAAAGGCAGATGCTTAACCACTGAGCCACCCAGGCGCCCCACAATTACATTTTAATCCCTTAACTTTTTTTTTAAGATTTTATTTATTTGACAGAGAGAGACACAGTGAGAAAGAGAAACAAGCAGGGGGAGTGGGAAAGGGAGAAGCAGATTTCCTGCCGAGCAGGGAGCCCGATGCAGGGCTCGATCCCAGGACCCCAGGATCATGACCTGAGCCGAAGGCAGACGCTTAATGACTGAGCCACCCAGGCGCCCCTAATCCCTTATCTTTTAATAATAAACTATTATTCATCATCTGTGAGACTTTCAAAATTAAAACTCTAAACTCTAGATTCTGTTAATATATATCAACTGTTTTTCCCAACAATTATTATTTAAATAAAATACGGTGTTACAGCATGGATGAAAATATTTCATAGATAATTGTTTCAATTTACACACACATTTTAAATATATAGTAGGAAGAATGGGAAGTTAGATTTTACATATGTTCTGATTTCATTGAAAAATCAGTTTGGATATAATAATCCTTAATATCAACTACATTTATGACTAATTTATTTCTTTTGAGGATTGACAATGAAAATGGATTTAGATTTTTAATCCTGTGACTAAAAAGTTTTGAGTGTTCAGTGTTGGGTAAAGTAACATTTTATGAACATTTGCAAGCTATGAGAAGTCACTTTACTGAGTATTTAAAAATTATAATACCTCAGTCCAAAGTTTCCTAAGGAAAGTTATCTATTCCTTGGTTGTATTTATCTCAAAACAACAAATATAAAAGCAATAGATATTGAACAAGAAAATTAAAATTCATAGCACTTTAATTTCACAAGATATGACAGGGCCACTAAGTTTAAATGTAATATTTTATGTGTGTGTGTTGGGGGGAGGGGTGCAAACAGTCACAGTCAATCAGCAAGCACTTGATTAGTGCTTATTGAACAAAATACATGTCATCATTAAAATAATTGACGTCTTTGGTGAGAGCAACACTATATCCCAAGTGAAAAAAAATGAGAGAAGAGCCTGTTGAGAATGTTTGTGTTTGTTAAGCTAATGTGCTATGTAAATGTACTGCATACAATCAGTAGATGCCAGATCTCTCTATGACCATTTCTAGAAAATTCCATATGGAAATCTTTCATTCTCAGGTGATTCATAGAACAGGCTTTTGGAGGTTAGCATATTTCACATGTGAACTTTCAACTAAGGGCATGATTGAGTGACTTTGGTTAGTTCTTAATTCAGGAAACTATATAAAAGTAAATTTAGATGAGCTAACAAATTGCAGAAAAAAAATAAAATGCACTATTTTCATTCCATTTATAACATGAATTTATTTGCAAATTCCTTTTATCATTTCTCTTTTTTAATCAATCAAGTATGGGAGACAAACTGTCAACAGGCTTATTACAGTGTGACAAGGGTTTTGTAGATTTATGAGGAGAGAGCTATGAAAATTAAGTTATGTTGGCCCCAAAGCTGCAGTATTTCCATATAGGTACTACATATAGTTCAAAGATAGGTTTGACACAGTTCGATGAATTGAGATAACTAAAAATTTGAGTGTGACTAGGATTATTTCATAATCGAGAGAGGAGTGAACAACCCCTAATAAATTGCATTTTGGATTCTGTGTGTGTGTGTGTCTGCATGCATGTCTGTGTATATTTATAACAGGGAAAGAAAGGGAGGCTGCTGTAGGAAAGAAACAAGTATAATAGAAAAGAAAGGACCAGTGCAGAATAAAAATTTATGTTATGGGCTCTTGATTGAAAAGATGATAGTTGTAGAGGAAACTAATTCATTTTCGATAGAGTTGTGTTTTTTTCAGATTATAATCCTTATAATGTACATTACCTGTGAATCAATGTCATTCTATTAAAGAGTTTATTTAATAATGTACTCTATGATTTTAAAAAGCAGATGTTGGTGGGAATGCAAATCTGGTCTAGCCACTGTGGAAAACAGTATGGAGGTTCCTCAACATAGAATTACTATATGATCCAATAATTCTACTACTTTGTATTTACTCAAAGAATACAAAAACACTAATTCAAAAAGATATATGCACCCCTATGTTTTACTGCAGTATTACTTATAATAGCCTAATTATGGAAGCAATTGTAGTATCCATCAATAAATGAATGGATAAAGAAGATATGCAATGGATGGATAAATATACGCACACAATGGAATATTAGCCTTAAAAAATAAAATCTTGCCATTTGCAACAACACTGATGGATCTAGAGGGTATAATCTTAAGTGATTAAATCAGAGGAAAACAAATGATTTCACTCATATGTGGACTTCAAGAAACAAAACAAATGAGCAAAGAAAAAAGAGAAGAACAAAAACCTAAACTCTTTTTTTTAAGATTTTATTTATTTATTTGACAGAGAGAGAGAGAGCATGAGCATACAAGTGGGGGGAGCAGCAGGGAGAGAAACAGGCTCCTGCTAAGCAGGGAGCCCAACGTGGAGCTCAATCCCAAAACCCTGAGATCATGACCTGAGCCGAAGGCAGGTGCTTAACTGACTGAGCCAACCAGGTGCCCTGTAAACCTAAACTCTTAAATACAGAGAACAAACTGATAGTTACTGATAGTTACCAGAGGGGAGGTGGGTAGGAGGATGGGTTAAATAGGTGAAGGTGAAAGGAATTAAAAGTCCGCTTATGATGATGGGCACCAAGTAATGTATAGAATTGCTGAATCACTATACTGTACATCTGAAACTACTATCACACTGTAAATTAATTATACCAAAATTAAAATATAAAATAAAATAAAAAAGCTGTTAGAAAAACAGTAGATGCTATATAAATTATAAAAGATATAGTTCTCCCAATATTTTATAAATACTCAACATACGTTTAAGTCAAATATTAAAAGAGAAACATTAAACTTGGATAGTGTCATGTATACATAGTGTCTAATGAATTCCCCATTTGCATTCTATGTCTTATTTCTCCACAGTCTTACTCTTCTTTCTTGTCTCTTCTTCATGATGTTGTGGCATCCTCTAACTCATGCTGCTGACTGGCCACTAGGATGAGACATGACTCTGCATGGAAAGGACAAGATAACACAAGTACTAGAGAAGAGGTATGGAGATAGACTCTATCTGTGAACATATTTTCCACAGAATTGGAATTACATTTTAACCAAAGTATATGTGGGGATCAAATAAGCAAATAGAAAAAGCACACTTGGAACAAATCCAACAATACAAGAAATTTAAATGAAACTTATTCTAATTATTATTACTGCCATTACATTTTTGATTTTACTAATTATCACTATAGCCTATTACTGTAGTTTAGAAATAAATGGAAGAAGGTTCCTGAGGAGATCAGCTGAATTCATTTAGATATTAAGCTCTTTTTTTTCTTGATTATATTAATTACATGAAGTGAATATTTGGGCATGGAGTGCTGCATGCCATAGGACATGGACTTGAAGGGATGTAAAGAGAGATAAAGAATGTGTTCTTAATATAAAAGCAGATGAATCTGAGCTGTTTTCTGGTTGCAGGAATTAAAGAGAATAAAAAAGGTTTATAGGAAAAAGAGTATGATGATCAGAACATAGAATGACCCAAAGAAAAAGAAGAGTGTAGAAACTATGAATGATGTTGCAGTGGATATGGACTATACACTGCCTGTTGTACAAAAGAAGAAATTGAAATGAATAAGCATTCTCTATTTAACCTTGCTAAACTAGTTTTATTTAGGTACAACAAAAGTAAATATATATATACATAAATATATATGTAACTAAAAGTATTAATACTTAATAATATCCTCCATTTGTCAGCATTAAGTATTCCAAATTTCTCATGTCTTTATTTTTCATCAAAAGCAAGCATGGGGGGCGCCTGGGTGGCTCAGTCGGTTAAGCAGCTGTCTTCGGCCGGGTCATGATCGCGGTGTCCTGGGATCGAACCCCGCATCGGGCTCCCTGCTCAGTGGAGAGTCTGCTTCTCCCTCTCCTTCTGCCTGCCTCTCTGCCTACTTGTGCTCTCTCTCTATCTCTCTGTCAAATAAATAAAATCTTAAAAAAAAAATAAAAAAATAAAATAAAGCAAGCATGGTTTGTTTCAGGGAAATTTGCATTTTTTTTTTTTAAGATTTTACTTATTTATCTGACAGAGAGAGAGAGAGAGAACAAGTAGGCAGAGAGACAGGCAGACGGAGAGGGAGAAGCAGGCTCCCTGCTGAGCAGCGAGCCCGATGTGGGGCTCGATCCCAGGACCCTGGGATCATGACTTGAGCTGAAGGCAGCCACTTAACCGGCTGAGCCACCCAGGTGCCCCAAGGAAATTTGCATTTTAAAGTCAATATAGGAGCAAGATGGCAGAGGAGTAGGAGACCTGGATTTCGTCTGGTCCCAGGAATTCAGCTGGATAGGGATCAAACCATTCTGAACACCTACAAACTCAACAGGAGATTGAAGAAAAGAAGAGCAACAACTCTCTGAACAGAAAAGTGACCACTTACTCGAAGGTAGGACGCGCAGAGAAGTGAATCTGAGGTGATATTTGGGAGGATAGACGATGGGGGAGGGGACCTCTGGCCGCTTCTGGCAAGTGATAGAGCACAGAGCACAAAATCGGAACTTTTAAAAGTCTGCTCCGCCGAGGGACGTCACTCTGGTGGCTAAGCGGGGTGGAACCCTCCGGGACAGTGTGGTCTCAGGACCCTCGGGGTCACAGAAAGACCGGGGGTGCCTGAGTGCGGCAGAGCTCCCAGGGAACGGAGCAGGGAAGCCGGCTGCAGAGGCGGAGCCCAGGCGCGGGCTCTCAGCTCGGGGTGGCCATAAACTGTGCTCCGCGGCACAGTCGGGCCCCTGCTCCTCCAGCAGGGACCCAACAAGTGGCAGATCCGGGGAGACTCCCCTTCCTCCCCCAGGAGGAGCCGCGCGGGAGCGCACTGCAGGGATCTGCTGGGTTTGGAGACTCCACCCGGGGTCGGGTGCCAGAGATAGAAACGCTCGGTCACAGGCCGGTGAGCACGGAGTAAGGCCGGAGACTGGGGAGACCGGAGTGATTGACTGCTTTTCTCTGGGGACTCACTGAGGAGCGGGGCCCTGAGTTCTCGGCTCCTTCAGGGCAGAGATTGGGAGGCCGCCATTTTCACTCTCATCCTCCAAAGCTGTACGGAAAGCTTGCAGGGAACAAAATCTCCCGAGGGCAAACCTGAGCAGGTTACTTAGCCCGGACAGGCAAGGGCAGGGCAATTCCACCTACGCAGAGACATTTGGGAACAATGGCAATGGGCCTTTCCCTCCGGAAGATCAGCAAGAACAGCCAGCCAAGACCAAGTTTACCGATCAATGAGAATGGCAGAACTCCAGCACTGGGGGAATATTGCACATAGAATTCATGGTTTTTTCCCCATGATTCCTTAGTCTTTCACATTTAATTTTTTTTCTTTTTTCAAAATTTTCCTTTTCCCTTTTTCAATCAACATCTTATCAATCCCTTTTTAAAAAAATCTTTTTTATTTTTCATTTTTAGAGACATATTCTATCCCCTCATAATAGTTGACCTTATTTTTGAGATATATACATATATATATATATATATATATATATATATATATA